>NC_141825.1:2452857-2759464 GCF_982586985.1 Callionymus lyra | reverse complement strand
AATTTGATATTTAATTTATCTGTCAGACATCTATCATGAGGTTTAAAAAGACTAGATAAGAGTGTATGTCATGGCAGGATTTATAGCCGCCGTCGTCTGTGTTCCTCATTCAACATCCCATTATTTGATAAAGTAAGCCTTTTTTTCGGGGTGTAATGTAGGGTGCACATGAATGGTCGCCTTCTCTAATACCCATATTTTCAGCTGTGGCCGTATCTCATCCTCGCACGTGCTCATGCTCACCTCATATTATTATAAAAAGGGTCTTGTAGGCACATTATAAATTGGATTTCATTCAACAGTGCAGGCTGAATAGCTCAGCTAATATTTCTTTTGATGATCTGAAACACAGTGGGACCTGATAGCCGTTCATGTGTGTTCGCATTGTTGGCCGTTGGATTAATTCCACCAATGATCCGAAGGGCTCAGTATTTCTTTCAAATATCAGCGTCCTGTTTAATTTCCTATGTTTGCCGCTTTCTGATGTGAATCAAAGAAAAGCCTAGACATGAAATTTCCCAACACAAAGGTTTCAGTCGGAAGAACATATTGATGACAATATTGAAGAAAAGGCCACAGCAACATATGAAATTATTATATTTGAGCCAGTGCTGGATTTTAATAAAGCTTTTACTCCAAATCCAAGCCCTGAATACCTGATGGTTATTTTTGTTCTTTTTTGGAAAAACACAGCTGTATATATAAGATTGTCACTGTCTGGCCACTGGATGATAAATGCTGACCTGGAATTTCACAGCTGTGAAGTAAGTAAGTCTTGTACTATCATTTAAGAACAATTATAGAAGCACAATTGACGAATAAAAATGTGAATGTGAAAATTTGAAAGCATGCCAAAAATCTTGAGTTTAAAAACAATTTAAATGTCCTCGGCTTTTATATAAGATGATTATTTAGCATAAGGAAAATAACTCCAGAAAACCAAAAATATACATAAGTTTCATTTAAATATATTAAATGAATAACTGTTAGTATTTTTTTTCTTCATATGTAAAGCTGTAGTCTAAATTAAAACATGTAACAAGTAATTGTATGTTCAATTGTTTTTCACAGGATCGTTTTAGACTTGTTTGTAACAATGTTTTTATTACAGATTAAATAGAAAGTATTGTGTAACAAATTGAAAATGCAAAAGAAATTTTGCTTATAATTGCTTATAATGGATTTAATAGGTTAATCTCCAGTTGATTCATCACAAATAATGTTTTTTTTAATATACATTAGAAATGGTTATACAGTGAGTTTTAAAGGATGTTACATTTGCAACAGTCTGTCTAAGGGTTGATTCTTATTAAGTGTAAAACAGGCAGTGGAAGGGAAGTCATCACCTACATAATATACACTCATAAAATTGATTTCCCAGGATATCTACATCCTCTTTTCGTCTGCCTCTAAACATACATTTGGTTGACAACTGGAAAACCCGATCATCATCAGACAAACCTGATGCATAAAACCATCACAACATTTATGGGAAATAACCCTTGAGTCATAAAGCTGTCAAAAATACTCAGTATCTTGTGACAAACAGAGTGATATCTACCTTCATCTGACTTTACAGCAGCGGGAAATAAAATTCAGAAGACGGATATTCCGGAATGTGCAGATGCGTCTTGTGATAGCATTATGTTTGTAAGCGTTTGTGTGTGTGGAGAGCTCCAGACGTTCAGGCTACTGTCGAATTATTTCAGCCTGAACATAAACTCAAGATTTGTGTGGCCCCTTCACTTACAGCTAACAGTATATTTGCTGCAATAAAGATGCTGAAACAAAACAATCCACAAAGCATTGAGAAAGTGTTGATGGATGATGATCATGTATAAACGCTGTCAACACAACTGTGTAGCAGAGACACAAACAGATCAGATAATTGTTGAATTGGGATTTAATTAGCAGATTATCAGTCTGGAAAACATAATACAATGAATAAAAGTACAAGTTCATTTTCATATAGTAAACACAGCTGTAGTCAGCATGTCCTTGTTGGTCATTCATCTGTATATTACTTCCTGCTTAACAGAACCAGGGCCACATATGTGCTTTATAAAACAGAAGACTGCTGACTCAATATGCTCTTCTATTGTCTGTGATTCTGCTGCTTTAAACAAATTAAAAAGGAGAGTGATGGTGACCTTTCTATTCTGCTCAGCCTGTCCCGGCTTCACAGTGGATAAACACATCTAAGAGGTGTGAACCAACAGAGCAAACTATGTAAATGGTTATCATCCATTATTGCTGTCCCCAAACTTTCCTAACTACTGCAACAAAACAAACACAGTCTATACTCCGGAAATAGTCAATACACAACAGCTCTTCGTCTGACTCGTTTTCCTGCAACTCTTAGGAAACCTTTAGTATTATTATTTTTAATTATTAGTCACATCCTACTTTTCATCCATACTCTGATCTTGTTCTTTGAATAAAATAAAATAATGTGATGTGTCTGGGATTGCAGGAACAAGCAAGAAGAATTATCCTTGCATAACATACAACAGAAAACAAGTTATCCACATAATATTAGTCTTGGTATAATATCAGGATTTTGTATTATTTTGTATTGTTTTTGAGGTAATAACTTTAACATTCAATTTGTTTAATTGTAAAATGTAAAGTATCTTAAATATATAAATGTTTGTGCATGTGTCCAGGTATGTTTTTCAATATAATTTATTGTCTAACTTATTATTATATTTAAGAGTAATTTAACACTAGTTTACTGACATCTGTATCTTAAAACTGTAAAATAACATTCGAACCATAGCACTAGGAATTGCAACAGACGAGCACACAATCTTCTCGCCACCATCATCTTTCACTCTCTGGCCCGCTGCATCTTTGCTGAGAGCATTATGGGGTTCAGAGTGTGAGGAAATGAAATGTGTTCAGCAAATGTGCGGAGACAATTCTATCCGGCATCGCCACAATGGAAACATCTCATCATGATGAACATTGTGCTGCAACACTGACTGACCTTCAGCTACACTCAGACGGAGCCTGACACAACCATGCATCAGCTGCCGTCACCAGATATTTACATCCAGCTTCATGCTCAAATGCCAGGGAGGCTCGGGAATCTTGAAGGCTTACAATTCACCAGGTCCTGTCATTGAGAATTACCGAGCCTGCAGAGCAAATCAACCAAACGTTACCCTCTGTACGTGCCCTCGTTCACCCCTGTATTTTGCTTAAATATGAGTTCCACTTCTCAAAATCTCGGCACAGCTGTGAATCCCACCTTAAGTGTTTAATATAGTTCAATGAGATGCATAAACAACACACATCTGTAAACACTCAGGGCACAACAACAATCCCGCACTTCTCCGCTCACAAGCCCTTCAATTCTATCGATACTAAGCAAACCTGATCCTCATGATCCCTCCGTGGGGCCTTCGATGAAATGACATAAAATATTAATTTTACAACAGCTGTCTGGAGCTTTCCGTTATTTGACATGGGCTGTCAGCCTTCTAATAATCTTGCCGGGTTTAGTCTCATTTGTGTGTCCCCATTGAGGTGCCTGTAATCTCCTTCATTATTAATCTCACGGAGCAGAAATGTCACGCCGGCAGCCGAGGAGCACACTAGGCAGCATTTAATTCTTGTTTACCAGTTTCCCTCTATTGGCGTCAGGAAGCCGCCGCCTGGTGCTTCCGCAGACGCATTCAACCCCCTAAAGAAAAGGCTTTTGATTTAGCCATGAGGCGGAGCATTAGCATTGGGCTATATAGACTTTTTGGTCCCCTAATGGAAACAAACAGCTATTGTGTTTGCAAGGAGACACCCCCAAAACCCTATAAGCTCATCTTCTAACATGCCCTATTTCCTGCTGCCCAATCTCTTTTCCAGATCCCCAGACTCTTGCCGCTTTATTGGGACATCGCATGGTGGTGCACCTGGCCAGGACCTCCAGTCGAGCCAGTGATTTGTCTAGAGTGGATTGAGGCTGAGGAAAAACTGGAGCACGAGCGGCAAGTCTGGGAAATGGCTTAAACAGGCAAGGCCATTCGAATGAGGCCAGCTTTGATTTATTATCAGTAACTTTTAGCACGGTTCATTTGCGTTGCTGTTAGTCTGTGCATGTCGCAACGGAGGGAAGTGAAGAGGGACTGCAGTGATGTCAGGTAGATGTGGAGTCAGCTAAAATGCATACTGAGGAAAGTAGCTTAAAAAAAAAGAGCAAGAAACATTCTCATTAGTGCAGAAAAAATTCTTCACCAATCCTCCATCCTTACGTCTTGAAGCTCAACTTTCTCCCTTCAGTGTCACATTGTTATAGGCTGAACACAACCAATTACCATTATTCCAAAATAAAGAGAGCACTTGTATACAAGCAGCACAAACTAATTCGAAAATATTTGTGTATTGTATATAGTATTGATATAGTGGCAGTGCTTCTAAAAATATAATCACCCCACAGTACAGTCAAGTGCTTTTATTCCCTCTTAAAGCTTTTTTTTTTTTTCAGCAAAACAGATACATGGTCCTATATGTAGTGAAATTCAAAATGTACACATCAACAAAGGACCACATAATGAGAGACAGTAACAAAACATACAATAAAAACATACATAAACATTGGCTTAAAACTGAAACTGTTCGACAACACCTATTGTAGAAATCCATGAAAAATAATTTAAAAAAATAAAGCAAAACAAAAACTACACTTTTCTATATAAATCCCTGAGTAAATCATATGAATAATTAGCCTCCTAAAGCTTTTAAGTCAGTTCTTTACGCTGCCATCTCCAAAGTATCACTATTGATTAATTGATGCCAAGCTTACACGGAGCATCTGTATTTACTTCAAGAACCAGAATGATCACCTTCATGTTAAAAGCTGCATTATTTGTATTTCTCTGTGAGTTCTCTCATCATTTATGCCGCGCAATTTGAAAGCAAAATCAAACAATAATCGTTTTCTTCTTTTAAAACAGAGGATGAAATTAAGCTTTTGGTGCATTGCTGCCACTTCCGGTTCTTCAGTATCTCCCACCCGTCTCTTTCACTCTTCGCTTCCTATGAGAGCACTCCTGGAGGAAGTTAACTCATAAAAACGCAAGATTAGCAACATAAATAACCTTCTGTGGTTCACAGGGGCGATATCATCGAGATAAAATATGACAATAGATAATATATATATTTTTTTAATTAGGGACAACTCATGACAAGACGTTTGGAGATAAAGTTTCTGGAAGAAATAAGATTAAAGCCATATTACTCGCCTTTCAAATGACAGAAGTATAAAAGTTTCATTAGGTGTTTAATGAATCTCAGACTTGATGAAAGAATAAGAGAATGGATCTATTAAAGCTAATAAAGTAATAACGTGGGTGGTGTATGAATTTTGTACATCTCTCGTCAAAATATAGAATGTAACAGAGAACGAGAGCAGTGGTCATATAAATCTGAATCACACCCCTGATCGAAAGTTTTATTTTCTACTTTCAGCAAATGAAATAATAAGTCTCTTATGGTTATAAAAATAAAAAAAAACTCATTTTTGGTATTAAAAGTATTAGACCTTGATGCTCACCACAAATTGCTAACTCTATCTCCACCTGTCAAAACATGTCCATGAAAATGTCAATTTGCCCAGTTAAATCGCTCTGGTGATGAAGTCTTGAGGGCGCAGGTGGTTCTGGTATGAAGCAGGCTTTAGAATTGAGACAGAGAGTCTGTCAGGCCATCCCAGAGGAGATCCAATCCGAGGATGACCAAGTCCCTGTACCGCAGAGCAGAGGCCCTGCTAGTTCACTGGCTCGTGTTCCAGCTCTCACCAGCTGTTCCTATATGAAACCTCCCTCAATGTTTGCACACAGGCTCATTGGCAGCTGCATGAGCGATGGGAAATGGCACCTGTCGAAATTAAACAAGTGTCCTCCCCAGCTAAACCAACAAACCCATGACAGATTGAGAGCAGTGAGGATGTTTAAATGTCAATTCAACATTTATTTTCTTCCATATAAAGAACGCCTGTTAATATATCTAGGTATAGCTAACAAACATCTATTTATTAGTTTAGACTAGTGGTCAAAATGGCTACAGATGATGAACAGACCAGAAAACAGAGTTACATTCTGTTAGAACAATGAAACGCAGAAAAAACATTGGTTAGCAAATGGTGCAAAAAAAAAGGGATCAAAATTGGTGTCACTTCAATCTGCTCTGAACAGAAGAGAAATGGCCTGGTGGTATGATGAGTATCGATCTGGTGGCTGAAAATCCTGCACACAAATGAACAAATACTTCTGTTTTGCAGGTGTCGGTGTACTGCTGTGGAGGATACAGTCTCTCACAACTGTCTCCTAAGCAAATCGTCAAGAGCACCAAGTGAATTATGGTTAACTGCTAGAGTATCGATGTGGATTCTTAAATAGACACCTAAACTATGGATAGATGTTGGTTAGAAACCAGTCGGCTCTACCATTGATAACCCTAATATCAATAACTGATTGACCAGTATGTATGTTAATACACATGAAAAGCAGCATTTAATCACATTAACACAACTTTGAAACATAAAAAATTACTTTATAAGTAAGTAAGTTAGTAATGGTTATTTCTAAAGAGCCTTTTCAGACCAGGGTCACGAAGCGCTTTAACAATCAAGAACAATGCAAAGTTAAAACGATATACTATAAAAGGCCGAGACACATAAGACAAACACAGTAGTCCCAGAAAATCAGGGAAAATCCTGAACAAATAAGATTTTTCTTGAATTAAGTAAGTAATTTATATTTATAGAGCACTTTTCCAGACCAGGCTCACAAAGCGCTTAAACAATCAAAACAATACTAATACTAATACTGTATATACTTAAAAGATCAAGATAACACAGAGAACAACACAGGAATTCCAGAAAATCAAGGAAAAGCCTGAACAAATAAAAACGTCTTAAGATGTTTCTTGAAAGAGCAAAGAGAGAGGAAGATCGTTCCAAAGCTTAGGAGCAACAGCCTGGAAAGATTTCTCTCCTCTGGTCCTGAACCGTGTGCGAGGAACCATCAGTAGATTCTGATCCACAGACCCCAGAGCCCGAGCTGAGGTGTAAGGCTGGATCAGATCACTGATGTAAGGAGGAGCCTGACCATGAATATCTCTGAAAGTAAGAACCAGAATTTTAAAATTGATCCTGAAAGAAACTGGCAGCCAGTGAAGAGTTTTAAGGATCGGAGAAATGCGAGTTCTTCTACTAGAGCGGCTGCAGAGTTTTGTATTAACTGCAGGCGAGACAGCTCCTTCTTGTTAAGACATGAAAAATAAACTGTTGCAATAGTCTGAACGAGAAGACACAGACGCATGGATTACAAGCTCCAGTTCGTGTTGTGACAACATTTTAAGTTTAAAGATTTTTCTCAGTTGAATGAAACAGTTTCTGGTCAGTTTTCTGCAGTGTTGTACTAAAGACATGTCTTTTTCAAACGCAGCACCTCAGGATCAGTATTGACTCAACCCTGGAACCTTATCATCAGGAGCAATCACAAGAGTTTCAGTTTTGTCCACATTTAGCTGTAGAGTGTTTTCACTCAGCCATTGTTTGATTTCTAGCAAGCAATTGACTAAGCTATTCAGCCTCTGGGGCTCAGTTGGATCAAAAGAGCAGTAGAGCTGGATGTCATCAGTAAAAATGTGGTAAGAAACATCAGGAAATCTCTCAATGATTTTACTGAGGGGAATCAAGTACAGCAAAAACAATAAAGGACCTTACAAGATTCAGACCTTATTTTGGAGATACACTGAGACTGCGCCCAGAAAGGTATGTCGAGAACCACTGTAACAAAGACCCAGACAGTCCCACTTTATCCCTCAGTGTTCTCAGCAGGATCTGGTGATCAACTGTGTCAAAGGCTGAGGACAGATCCAAGAGAACCAGGACAGTGAATTTACCCGAGTCAGCCGACATCATGATGTCACTGGACACTTTCAGTAAGGGTGTCTCCGTAGAGTGATGTTTGCGGAAGCCAGAAAGAAACTTCTCATGGATGTTGCTATGATCCAGGAACAACGATAACTGCTCAGACACCACCTTCTCCAAGATCTTTGACAAGAATGGGAGCCTGAAATTACTGAGGTCAGTTGGGTCTAAGCCTGGCTTTTTGACTAAAGGCTCCACAATGGCATGTTTAAATGCATTGAGAAAAAACCCTGTGGAAAGGGAGAGGTTTACCATTTTGGTAACACAGGGGCCAATTACATTAAACACTTTAATAAAGAGCCTACATGTAAGGACATCTGACGAGCAAGAGGAAGGTTTCATCTTATAATAAAATATCGTCCAGAATTACAATGTTAAAAGAGGACCACAAGGTGGAGACAAGCTCAGTGACAGCAGGGGTTCCACACAAAAGGGAAGCAATCTTCTCTTTGATCAATTTAATTTTGTCAGTGAAAAATCTCATCAAAGCATTGCTGTCAGCTTCACAGAAGACAGGGGTGATTGGAGCAGCAGGCCACACAACATAATTTATCAAGTCAAACAAGCAGTTTGGGGTTTTTCTTATTTGCTGCTACCAGTTTCTGAATGTAATCAGATCTGACAGTTTCCATCATCTCATTGTATGAGGACATCAGATCCCTAAGCAGAAGTCTGTGCACCTCAAGTTTAGTGGACTTTCACTTTTTCTTTCGACAAAGTCTCTTCAGACTGAGGAGATCATTTGTCCAAGGTCACCGTTTTTTCTTTATAGTCAAGTTTGATTTCACAGGTGCCACTTGATCCAGTATTTCAACACAATGATTAGTGAAACAGTGAATCTAATTGTCCACGTTGTCCCGAAATCAGATATCAGGATTCTAAAACTTTTTTTTTTGTTCAAATTTTAGCAACACTTCTGATGCTCTTTAAGCTAAAAACTAACCCCAATGTTTAATGTTAATGTCTGGCCAATATGCATCACAGCTGCATCACATTTTTGCACCGTTGTTCTCTATTTCACGACAACTGATGATTAGAAACAATCACTGGATTCATCCCTATAATCACAAGTAAATTGTCGGTGATGCCGACATGATTGACTTCCCAAATTAAATTTGTAAAATTCTAGTAACACGCAGGATGGTTCATTTCCCTCTGTCACCAGACAACCGTCATATCTCCTCTCCATGAGGATTGTGCACAGAACATATTAAATAGAATCTCGGGATTTGATTGCAGCCTCGACTGAATGTTAAAAATACTTGGCATAATAATAGAGAACGGCTTCCACAACATCAAAAGATAGTGTATTAGTATTCATGCATGGCAATTGAATTTGAGGAAGGATGTTGGAAGTGTCACAACTTTCACCCAGCTTTGTTATTATGTTTGGGGACAGAAATAAATCCTGTTAACTTATTTTATACTTTTTATTTTTTAATACATAATATGAATATGTTCCTTGTATTTTTAATACAAAGTTGTGCACTGCATGAGCAGTGGTCAACATAGATATAAATTCCAGATATTAGTAAAACCAAAATACTAGAAAAATGAAACATTACACTGGACCATTCAGCAGATAAACACTTGATGGCAGATAAACACTTGATGGCAAAAACATTTTATATATATATATATATATTAAATGTTCACTTAAAACATTCTAGTGTCTCTAAAAATTCTCTCTTAGTTTTTGGCACTTTAAAGCCATTCCCAGACACTCAATCTCCTATTTCTCACATCAATTTAGAGGGCAGAACATAATCAAACAACCCAGCAGAGCACTTGAAATGACATCAAGAGTCAGCAGACTGTATTTAAAATGTGGATAGAAACCGGCATTTACAGCTTTAGTTTAATTACAGATTGTCTGCCACAACGATGCAAAAGCTTGTTCTTGGAATCAATACACTTCATTTCAATGTCTATTGTAAATGAATCTGACACTGTTTGTTTACTGGTTCATTGTAATTGCATTAATGATAATATGTAATAAGTGAGCCTGATTCTGTACTTTATTTTAGAGGTTGTACAAGATATGCTTTTTGGATTAACTTCAGTGTTGTGTTTTCAGTTTTTATGTATATATTTTTATATCCAGATGTATGGAGCTATTTCTGGTGCTTAACCGTTGTGAATGAGTGAAATGATTTGCAAATATATACATGTAACTGTACAGAGATCCACAAGCGTGTACCTCGATTTACGAATGTGTAACTGGATTTGTAAATGTGAAATTTAGAATAACTACGCTCAAATCTATAAAAACTGACAAGTAAAGCATCACAAACTTCACACAAGTTAAAAAAAATGCTCTTTTGCGCACGTGACTTTTGCAACAGTCCAGCCACAGTTAATGATCAGCAAATGTGTAGCAGGATTTGTAAACAAATGCATCAGCTGCGTCTAGATTGTAGAAACTGCGAGACAAAGCTAAGTGAATAAGTGGTAGAAAATGATTTATGAATGATCATTTTTTCAAACACACCACTAGAAATGTGGAGAAGTTTTGTCAAACTGTAACACTTTTTGCCTTAAAACCTGGACTGTTTTTTGTTAAAGTCGCTACAGTAACTTTGTGATTGTACTCTCAGCACAGCTCTACAGGTGGTCTGTGCTCTACTTGCTCCCCCACCTGCCGCCAGTCATGCTCAGCACAGCTCTCCTGCAGTGACTTAATGCAACACATTTGGCGGAAATGGTGCCTACATGAGTCTTTCACTGCTACAGACGGGCTATTTGACCAATCCTGAAACATCCTGGAAAAGCTGAAATAGGGGATATATTTCTGATACTTAACAGAAGTTGACGTACAAATAGCATCACAACAAAACATTAGGCTGAGCCGCAGATTGAGATTGGAAGCGTCTTCTTAAAATATTAGCCGTAATCACACTTGTAACTTCTCAAATAGCATTCCTGAGTGTGCGTCCATTACAATAATCTAATTATCTCATTTAAAACTGCGTCTGCGGCACAAGTCTCTGCATCCTGATCAGTCGAGGATCAGGGAGTTGTGAGGCCGACCGATTTTAGGAATGCAGACACAGAAGTTGGATTATCTCTTTCCCAATGCTTTAATACGGAAGAACAATCTATATGCAAATGCAGACGAGCTTGTTGATTCTGCTCCTTCCCCAGGTACTATGTGAGGTGAGCATATGAGTTGAAAGGTTGCTTTTGTGCCAACAAGCAAATTACTTTGTCCCTTTCAGAGACGCCGGCATATCTGAAACAAACAAAATGCTTGTTTGTGAGTAATAATCCATCAGTTTGAACATTCAGTGCAGAAGACAACTAAAGGACCTTTGATAGTGAAGTTGTGATCCCACAATTTCTCTGGTAGGTTTGATTTGCCGGTGTGAGGCTTTAAACAGATATCATACAGCTGGATAGAAAGAGGAAATTGTGGACTTATTTTTGCTAAAGACCAATCAATTGCTCACAAGTTGTTGCTACTTGAAATGTTTTTTGCTGCATTTTTACAGCATAAAAGTCTTGAGACCCCCTTAAAGCGACTTAAAAGTAGGTCCATTCATTCATTTAGAATAGACAGATCCGTAAAGTTATTTTTATGCTGGAAAGGTATTCATTTCAAAAACAATATATATTATTGAGTGATTTGCCCACTTAAACATATCAATGCAAGACATGTTGGTGACATTAAAAGTTTATAATTCACCTTCAATATGAGGCTGAAGATGAGCTGTCAACACTAACTAACCCCAGTACCTTTGGGTGGCATGAGATTATTTGTGAAACGCTGAAGGCTCTAGGTACGGCTCCCTTTTCTCTGAAATACTGGTACAACATTTGGAGAATGACTTAAGCAAGCGTTGTTGTTTTCATGTAGAAATGCTGTTGAAAACATTGATCTATTGGCCAGGGTTACATTAAATGTTTTGGAATTCAAATTGTACCACAGCCTTTTTCATTACAAACATTCCAAATTCTTTCTTTGGAAAGCTTTTCCAAAAATCTGATCTTGATTAGGTGAGAAAATCTGTTGAGATTTAAATGTCAATGAAGGAGATAAAGTTTTAATAGTGACATGAAAGAAAGATAACAAATGCTTTGATGAGTCACAGAGGAGAAGACTAACTTGAACTTTCTGCTCTAAAAATGTGAAATCCATCAGAATAATTTCTTAGTTGCATTCTTTATTCTGGTTTCATTCATTAACTTAGGAAGGTTTCGAAGATCTTTTCTTTCGTTTCACTCAAGTAAATGATCCTTCGGATCAATGAGGTCCTAACCTTCCTGACCCGAGAGTTGTTCTAACTCCATTTAAGACCAACTCTGGGGAATATTCATCTCTGCGACAAGGAGAGTAATTACTGCTCACAATATACCCATCATTGATTTCCTCTAATACTGACGTGCTCTTTCCACTGAATTAATCCTCAATATAGATAATAGGTTTTCAAGCTAGCACTGCATTTAAATCATTCTATTGAGACTTCATAATATTTATTTATTTAGAGTTCAACACCTCTGTCAGAAAACATTTGTGTGAAAAACCACTTCAACATTTCACAATAGAGCAGCTCACTACAATAGATTCAATTCAGTCAAATCAGATAAAAGGATAAAATACAGGACATAGCAGTTAAATACAACGTTAACTCGTTTTAAAAAATGCAATCAAACTTCAGTAACTTGATAAAAAGTTGTAATGATTTTTATTATATTTTTTATTTTAAAAAAGGGTGTGAGCAGGATACAACTTTTCTAAAGATAACTATTTCATTTTCATCCCACACACCCATTACAAAAACATTTGGGGCTTTAGTGTGGATTTTTGTCTCCTGTTTTGATGTTTTTCCTAATTTATTCGCCACACTTTTATCCTCGCAGGAGCACAGCTGAGTGAGCGAAACTCAGAGTACAAAAGAATTACAAAATGACTTGCAGGCATTTGAAGAGTGATAACTACTTCCCATCTCTCCTTTGAATATCTGTTGTGCCTGCCAAAGACATATATTAGTGGGACGATATTGTATTTCATAAAGTACGTTTGAATATTACTAAGAAGATGAAAAGAATTTAGCAGTGGAAAAAAAGGGCCTCAAGGGGGGCGATGAGATTTCTTTGTAATGTAAATGAGATAACAATCGTGATGAATTTGTTACAAAGTAAATCATTTCTAACAAACATTTTCATGAGACTTCCAGGCAACTCTTCCAAAAATTTCATTTAAAATATGTTTTATGCATAAATGCAATTTTTAAAAAATGTGCTCCTGGAATTCCTCAAAAAAGTACTTAGTTTAGTAATCCTGAGTGTGTTAAGGGATTTATTTTGTGTGACATTGCTTCTCTTATGGTTTTTGGAAATAACTGTCACAAAGAATCAATCTGTACATTGAGGTACGTCAACAAAGCTGCAGAGGAAGCAGAAATGAAATAATCGATTGATCATGTACTTGAAAACCTTGCTTGTTCCCTGCAGAGAGACTTTAATACCGGCCCAAAACTAATAACAGCATGTCAAAAACTGCCATTTGTACTTGACAAGTTCTTCCATTATCAACAACACAACCACTGTAGTACTTTTGGAGCAATTTTCTTCACGACTGCTTTCACCACTTTCATACAGACCATTGCATTGTCAGCCCGTCCCTTTTCAGTCCCCACTGGATGAACAGCAAAACAGCATTCTGTAAAGAAATACGTCAACTTACTATATATATAAAATATATTTATATACATATCATTTTATAATGGATTTTATATGGCTTATTTAAATTACATGATGCTAATGAGAACCATTTGGATTGGAAATCAAAATAACAGAAATAAATATATGCCAGCCAAGAGATTAGATATTAAATTGATAACTATTTTTAAAGAAAACAATTGTGTTTGAGTATTCCATTTTTTGGAGAAGGCTCATGGGTTTAAAAAGATACAACTAAGACATCTTAGTATTGAGTCTTTACCCAGCATCATGTTGTTTAGAGGTCAGTAGGTGGCGCCATCAATTTTTTTGATGTTTCATTGGAACTGTGGTTCGAAAGGAACAGAAATAGTGCAGAGACCGCCATCTAGTGGACTCTGAAAACAATGACACTGCTTTACGAAGCTTCAACAGACCATCACTATGTATTGGAACACCAACAAGCTCATTCAGCTCTGTCAAGGATGAGTTCATCATGGCAGTGGAACACCGGTGGAATTTGTTGAGGATAGGAAGGAGTGGTGGAGAGCAAGCTGAAACTTGGCTGAAACACAACTCCATCTTTGGCGCAGTCGCGCAATCTAGAGCTGGACTTGTGAGCCATACATCAACCCAGTACAACTGCCAGTGGAAGGGAGAGCCAGAGGTGCAGGCGCCAGTTGAGGAATAACAAACCAGCGGTGCGGTGGCCAAGAAGCAGCATGGATGAAGTGGGAGCAGGTGATTGAGCGGCACATCATCTGAAAGGACATGCCACTCTGGCAATGAAAGATCGAAAAGGGTCTGCTATGTCCTTCAGAGCTCATCTAGCCTGTGCACCTGGAGAAAAATAGAAACACCTGCATACCCCTGTGTTCCAAGACAGGGGAAGTAGAAGACATCCTGTGTGGGCCAAGGCAGGAAGGAATCCAAAGACCTGCACTGTGTGTTAAATTGCAGACACTGGAGAGGCAACTGAAATTTCCAACACACATCTCCCAATCCAAGTTGAGACCCGACACCATACTGGTCTCTAAGGATAAAACGCAGCTGGTCCTGGTGGAGCTGAAAGTACTCTGGGAGGATAGGATAGAGGAGGCACCGGACGGAAAGAAGGAAAAGAGCCGGGAGGTAGTGGTGCACTCCCAACATAACCGTTGGAGGATGAGATTCTGGCCAGCCCAGGTCGGCAGTCTGGGATTCTTAAGAAAGGACTACGGCACACTAGGCATAACAGTCGCCATCAAGAAAAGGCCCATGAACCCCAAAGCCAAGGCTGTAGTAAACATCCATTTGTCTATGGAAGAGAAGGGGAGAGTGCTTTGGTCGGGTCGCCTGGAAGAGTGTGTTGGTCAATGTTCTGTGACTAATAAAAAAATGCAAACGAGGTGAAGTTGGTGAATGTGTAACTAGTGTGAAAGTAAAACGGTGAGTTGATACAAGCCTTTTGTCATGTTTTGACCACGTGATGCTTTTGTTTTGTTTTTGTTCTGTGACAGGCGCAGGCAGGTTCGCATGATCTGCGGCTGATTTGTGGGCGGTTTCTTCCCAGTCTTAAGGACCATCTGGTCCCGGAAGAAGCCGCCAGAGTATTTCGTCTCCTGATCGAGGTTTGGCTTCCCCGCTTGTCTCTGGACATTTTACCGTGTTTTGGACTTTTCCCTGTTTCCGACGTTGTCCGTACCTCTCCGTTGTAACGTGAGTTTTTGATCCTCTTTTTTTTAGTTATCGGCCAGCCGCGCCCCTGCCTGCGTCCTGAGTTTTTCCTGTGATCCTGATCCCCCTTTTTGTGGTCACACTTTTGTTTATTGACACCCGTTCTGGGCTACGTTTTGGATTTCTACCTGTTTTATTAAACCCTGTTGGATTACCTACTTGGAACTTTGTTTTACTCCCGCACCTGGGTCTCAAGACTTTTTGAACTGTGACACCTTTAGTGAGACCAACACCAAACCTAAAAATCTAAAAGTGATTAATATTCATAACTATCTCTCAAAAAGTCCTTCAAAATACTTGAAAAACAATACACTGGTTGCTGCTATGTTTGCCATATTTTAATGTATGATCACCTCCGTGTATTCTGATGAAAAAATAAAGATAAAACACAAGGCAATTCTCGGAAACTAGAGAGATGCATTTCCAGTTCAACCCAAAATAGCAGTGCACCACACTAATTGAGAGAATTTCAACAACAATGGCTTTTATTGGCGGAGGCAACGGCAGGCGTCGATATCACAACAGACACAGCAAGCGATTGTTATTTGTATTTGCTGTATAATGAAGAAGGATTTGGGGGAAAAATTGGAGATGCAACCTCCTGTGGGACAAGTTCTCCGGAGACGTCAACACCTGAATAATAATGGCGTAGCTGAACGAAGAAGAAAAGGAGGAGACAAGAAGGTTTCTGTAAATCAAACCTGTCAGAGTGGCAAAAAGACAATGGAGGGATTATAGTCTTGTGTATGTGGAGAATTCTTAGAAGGTAACAAGAATAGAAAGAGGTCTTTTATAAATAGGAAAGAGACTGGTTAAAGTGTGAAGCCTTTAAAGGACAAAACATAATCAAAGTTAGTTACGCTGCACTGTGTGCTGCGATGCAAGACTGCAAGACTCTTGAGGAATTTATCATTCAAGTTCATCCATCATCACCACATCTATCCCTGAATGGTATTTGGCTGCTCCTGCAACTCTGCAACACACCAGAGCGGATTCACCAGTAGGTTCTATGATTGAGTGATCCTTTTATACTTCATGTCTGGTCATTGAAGTGTACTCATGAATCTACATCGTCTCTATTAAGCGGAACTTCTACAGTGGCATAGGCTTTTATATGCTTATATTTTTGCAACTATTCTATACGTTTCTATTGCACTGATATTTGCTTTGGCGTACATTTACTCTAGTCTGTGGATTCAACAATGATTATTAATATAGAGGCTGCTATAGCAGTTAAACCTTTACATGTTTAGTTATAAGGATTCACTTAAGTCACTTTTTGCTGCTGAAGGGGAGCATTGAGTGTTGGGAGGAACAGATTATGAGAATCTAAAAGGGAAAACTGGTCTATGATCTTGCCTTAGACACATAAGTTACATAGCTACACACTGAATTGTCTTCTATTCCATGAACTTGTCATACATTTTTTGTTTTTATTGTATAATATTGTGTTGTATTTTAACATTTTTAATGCTGCTACTCTATGATTTGACATTTTGGGATTCATTCTGTCTTTAGCTGTAAACGAGCCGTTGTTATTTATGTTCATGTCTTTAACAACATTCAAACAATGTATACCAGCGGTTTTAAACGGAATACCATTGGTCAGTCGTAATTGTGGTTGTCGCTGCATAGTCATCTTTGCCATGTGAGATTTCTGATATCCATATTTCCACTTCAACTGGATACACTTTTAAGAGACAGACATGAATGAGGTTGTTGATGCTTCCAAAATGGGTATTAAGAAAATGAGAGGTTACATTTTAATTGACTTCTACAAAATAAAAAATTGTTGTTATTTAAATAATAATAATAAATATTATTAATTATTTACTGGCATGTATGCAAGCATGCCTCTATATTTACAGTTTAATTTCTGATTCCTTATCTCCTCTGACCAGTATATAAACATTGCTATCGCTATTTTGTTAACCCATTATATTTAAAAGGCTGGTTTCCAGGTTTATTTTTACACTTCCAGTCAGGGATCACCTAAAAAAGTCTGGCTTCTCCACCTTAAACTATACTATGTGTATACACACTAGTATCTTCTCATTCCTTCACGTATTAAATCCACTTGCCTATTTAAATTAATAATCACAGAGGAAACAAAGAACAGTTTGATAATTAAATTTGTTCTTGTATTATCTCCTGATAGTGGGGTTTTACATCCTGTTTTGCATATGTTCATTTCCAGGAATGTCCAGTATAAAATCACATAAGGTCATTGTTCCTTCCTTTACTTGAATACACAGTATGTAACTAGCTCAGCATCATGCTGTTATATAGAAACACTTCCTTCCTCTTAAAGTGCATGTTCTATAATGATGAATAGGAGAGGTCATCCCCTCATCATGTTAATTCAATGTTGCATTTGGATAACAACATGAATACCTAAAGAGTAACGTGGGATGTTTTAGAAATGTGTCCGTTGCTAAGCAGGCTTCATGCTAATTTACAATTTATCAAAATCATGGCAATGTCACGCAAACAGGGTGAGCTCAGTTCTGTAATCGTCATGACACATTCGCACACTTTCTGACCGAATTTGAGGGATGGTCGGTCAAACCTAAATTTAAGAGAAAAATGATCTTCGTATGTATGATGAATCGCAAGAGCGAGAACAAAGCTGTTGTTTTAATATAATCAGCGAGAGTGCCACCATTTATTACAGGCTGACAAACAGAGCTGTGCTAACACCTGGACCATTCTCTCTGAGAATTAGTTTGATTAGATGGACTCTGTCAGCTTTCCTCTGCAATTTATTGATTTATCGGGCACAACCCTTTTATTGATGATTTTCTGTTTGCTGGTTTTCAACTGGCAGTGACACGCCCATTCTTAATCATCTATATGCAAATGGAGAGAGAGTACCGGAGGAGAGATGAAGGCAAATATCAGTATCAAGCGTCGACATTAAACAGGTTTTTTGTCGGCTCCAAAAGTCGGTAAAATTAGGGTCATGCCACATCATGCCCAGCAACAGAATGGAAATGGATGAAAGGGACCATTGTAATTATGTCAAAGGGACTGATGTTGCTGCCAAAATGTTGGAGTTTCACTGATGAAAGGAAATAGAAAACGACAGCTAGTCTCAATATGCTGCAGTGAAATAATTGCATGGTTCTCTGTGGGTCACAAATATGTTTCTCCACTGACTTAAAGTGATAGTTCACCCAAAATGCATACATCACCCTGTACTGACCATCATGTTGACTAAGGGTTGGCATTGTTTGCGGAGTAATCTGTCTCTATTTGGAGTTATAGATAAAAATGTACATCCATCTGACGGTCATGAACCAAGCTTCCTTTTCTTAGTCCAAAAAGAAAAAGAAAAATCTAAATACCTCGATATTGGTCGTCTGCTATGTCTCTCTTGTAATGACACGTCGGCAAGCGGACTTGTTTCAGAAAAGTTGATATTCCAAGGTTGTTTGTGGTAGAAGCTAACAGTCAGAAAACACTGTCATCTCTCGCCATTTTTCTTGTCGAGGTGTCATTACAAGACATTACAGACGAGCAGCGTAGAGGTATTTGGATGGTGTAGAAAAATAGTGAAATTTGAATTTTGGGTGGACTATCGATTTAAGTGTCTTTCGGGGACAGACCAGCGCACATTTAAGCAAAAAGACAGGATGGAAATTGTCAATAGAACTATTGGTTTTGACATTAAATAGATTCACACTTACATAAACATTCATGTCTTAAGTGTCAGGTACATCATATATCTCCTCACAACGTATGGATGGACATTGCTCAGATTCTTAGCTGCCTTTAACTTCCCTCCGACAGTCCTTTGCACCTGCACTCTGTTTAGTTTTTGATACCGGATCAATGATTTTTCCTTTCTCTTCATTAATTAGCA
Organism: Callionymus lyra; assembly: GCF_982586985.1. Taxonomy (NCBI): domain Eukaryota; kingdom Metazoa; phylum Chordata; class Actinopteri; order Syngnathiformes; family Callionymidae; genus Callionymus; species Callionymus lyra. The sequence continues at coordinate 2,740,289 of NC_141825.1, read as the reverse complement.
AAATAAACTAAAAGACATGTGTGCAGCTATTCAAATGCTTATAAACTATAATATAGACCCAAGATATAGCAACTATTGAAGAGACCAGGCATGACACACACCATACAAAATGTGGCTTTTATGTAGAAAAGTAGAAATTAAAGTTGCAAGTTGTTACAAAGGTATTGTTATAATTAATTCTAAGAGTGAATTAATAAATTTAAACAAAATGTAATGGCGATTCCATTGGACTAAAGCAGTAGTTGTTTTTTTTTGCTTGAGGAAGACCACATTGCCCAAGAGGACTAGCACACAGTATTGTAAAATCCTCATCTCCAAGTCGCCTGCAGTTGGACTACATTTCTGTTACCATTGGATGTGTGAAGGATGAATAGCAATAAGGTAATAATTTAAATAGTGGATACACAATATCAAAGTTATCCATGTGAGTTTTGTGCCTGTTTCCTAACAGCATAAAACCTTTGGAGACTAGTGCACCGCAGTATGTCATTGCTGTAAGTCAAAATGCAGGTGTTGCCAGACAGATGATGATGGACTCACACCATCAGCCAAAAATACTACTCTCATTAATGACATATGGCACGTAATACATTAACTTTCTCTGCCCCATTCCCTTCTTCCAGCATTTTAACATCTCTATCAGTTCTCCCCCGAGTCAAATTAGAAAATACGACCTGTTCATATACTAAAAATTGCCCAAAACCAAAAGAATGTAAGCTGTGGGAAACACAAAGTATCCATGATGGTCCAACTCTTCTAAACTTGTAAACTCTGAGCTATAAGTTAAAGAAGTAAAAGTAACTTCTTCTCTTGATAGCTGCAATAAATCCAAATGGATCAAAAGTAATGTATGTGAAACTCAAAAGGATACATACTAGAAATAAAGGCTCTAAACAAAAATCACACAATGGCATAAAATGTCAACTTCTGTGTTTGTTTTGTCTCTTGTTCCCCTGCCGCTTGACCACATTTAATACGGTGGAGTAGCTTCAGCAGGGTGACCCAGACTTTTCTCTACCAGGCTACACCATCTCTTCCTGGGAGGACACTGAGGCATTCCCAGGCCAGCCTGGTTTCTTGTGGTCTGCTACCAGTGGGACATGCCCTGAACACCTCACCGGCCAGACGTCCAGGAGACATCCGAATCAGATGCTCAAGCCAACTCAACTGTCTCGTCTCAACAGAGGAGCAGCGGCTCTACTTCATCCACATTTCCTTCCTTCATCATCAAAACAAAGCAAGCTGTAGGTAATTCCTCTTAGGTCAGTCTGTCAAACTGAGCCTGAGAAACCTGGGTGTTGTATCTGACAAAAACATGTCTCTAGTTCCACACTGCAGGAAAAAGACCAGAAACTGTTTCCTTCAACTGAGAAAAATCTCTAAACTTAGGAAAATGTTGTCACAACATGATCTGGAGCTTGTAATCCATGCATTTGTTTCTTCTCGTCTGGACTATTGTAACAGTTTGTTTTCATGTCTTAACAAGAAGGAGCTGTCTCGCCTGCAGTTGATTCGGAACTCTGCAGCGAGAATTCTGACCCGCTCTAGTAGAAGAACTCACATTTCTCCGATCCTTAAAACTCTTCACTGGCTGCTAGTTTCTTTCAGGATCAACTTCAAAATTCTGGTTCTTACTTTCAGAGCTATTCATGGTCAGGCACCTCCTTACATCACTGATCTGATCCAGCCTTACACCCCAGCTCAGGCTCTGAGGTCTGTGGATCAGAATCTACTTATGGTTCCTCGCACACGGTTCAGGACCAGAGGAGAGAAATTTTTCCGGACTGTTGCTCCTAAGCTTTGGAACGATCTTCCTCTCTCTTTGCGCTTGATGGAGTCTACTGACTCCTTTAAGAAACATCTCAAGACATTTTTATTCGTGCAGGCTTTTCCTTGATTTTCTGAGACTCTTATGTTTATCTCTGTGTTGTCTTGACCTTTTAAGTATTTCTTTTATTGGGTATTTTTTGATTCTTTAAGCGCTTTGTGACCCTGGTCTTGAAAAGCGCTCTTTAAATACTAATTACTTACTTACTTACTTACTTTTATCCGGGTAGTCTCCCTTTATATTTTTTTGTCTTTTCAGTAAAAATGTACTTTCATTTTTATAGCTTCTGCGATGTTATTACTGGCAAATAGGTGTCCTAGGATTCCTACCAACATCTTTACATGTTTAAGTGAAAATGACACAGACCACCTCAGGCCATGATAATGTAAGTAAGTAAGTAAGTAAGTAAGCGCTTTTCCAGACCAGGGTCACAAAGCGCTTAAACAATCAAAACAATATTCAATAAAGTATATACTTTAAAGATCAAGATAAAACTGACACTGACAAAATAACACAACAGGAGTTCCAGAAAATCAAGGAAAAGCCTGAACAAATAAAAATATTTTAAGAGAGAGAGGAAGATTGTTCCAAAGCTTATGAGCAAGAGCCTGGAAGGATTTCTCTCCTCTGGTCCTGAACCGTGTGCGAGGAACCATTAGTAGATTCTGATCCACAGACCTCAGAGCCCGAGCTGGGGTGTAAGGCTGGATCAGATCAGTGATGGAGCCTGACCATGAATAGCTCCATTCAACAAGTTGTTAGTCGATGTATCATCACAAAAGTTATGAAAATAGTTCATGAAGATTGAGAAGTTTCTATGTGTTCTATCATGACTCGTCTCGTCTCTTCTTCTTCCGGTTATCCGGGCTCAGGTCGCAGTTCATGTGTTGGCCCTAAAAAACAAGAGAGCATCAAAGGAATTCACTTTTGAATAACTGCAGGAATAATAGCTGTTATTAGTTCATTGGTTGACCTTCTCATTGAACACACCACCCAACCACCACATCTAAGGCAGTTCTCAACAATCCATCGCAGTTAAATACTAGAAAAAAGGTTGCCAATGTGATGCATTCATATGTATGAGCGACTGCAAACGGAGGGTTTCTTGGGGAAAGAGGCAGCATGAACCACCATCAGGGAAGAATTCTACTGCAGGAGTGACGAATAGACCTGCACACTAGACCGTGTTGATGTCACCTATGAACTCCGGGTTGTATTTTCAGTGTGGGAGAAAACCAGAGTGCCCAGAGGAAACCCATACGTGCACACATTGCCTTGAGCTTAAATCAAACCCACAGCTGTTATGCTGATAGGCTGAGCTGACTGTAAATATCTATTTGTGTATGTAAGAATTTAAACATGAGTTATGGAAAACCCATAACGGCACAGCATGCGTATGTTTCCCTCAGCAGCACGATTTAAAATAGATTTTTTTTCTTGACATCCATACAGGTAGAACTATTGAGTAAATGAGAAATTGAATGACCTGGAGGTGAAACTAAAAGAAAATCCATCCCGGCAGCAGAGAGAAAATTAAACAGAGTGAAGTCTAACCCTGGAGGCAGACACCAGTCTCTTGCTCCGGGTCCCAGGACAATAAAGATTTTCTTCTGTAATTGAAATCCAGTTATCTACGGACAGGATTTGAGAAACATGAACAGGTCTAGGACCACATGGTCCGAACATCTCATTCAGAGAAGAAAAAAGTGACAGTTGTGGCGCTTTAAAGGTGCAACAATGAATTGTGCACCGCACTGTACCTGAAGGTTTCATAAGAAAACAAACAATATCACAAAAGCCCAAATGGCCCAAAGGCATGTTGGCACTGGGTTTTCCAGATTTTGAAGCTTCTAAATCAACAGATTGTTTTGGCCCAAAGCAAAAACCTTCGACTCCGGAAGATACTTGACGTTTATGTTATCATTAAAGTGTAAAATATCTGTGGTTGTTTTGTTTTTGAGGTGCATTTGCAAAAATATAAAAAATCATTGTTAATAGTTTAAAATAGATTTAAAAATGGATTAACATCATGACATGTGATGTCTTGAACAAATGTATTTTATTTTTGGAAGACTATTTGGAGAATGAATTGAGATTTTTACATATGAAGCAGAAAGCACTGTGACTCTGAACTAATAAAATATATGTGAATACGTCAGCCCCAAGCCCACATTATTGTTGGACTTTTAAAAAAGCACAACTCAATCAAAATGTATATAAATTAGGTGGTTGCCCAAGTTCTGTATTATTTACTTTCTGGATCAAAAGAAAACTTTCAAATAACGTCTTAACTCACAGAGAGGGGATCATTAAACTAAGACGTTTATTTAGGAATTGACAGAAAACATGTTTTTTATCTCAACCCAAACTGTTAACACTCAAACTGTTGCAGTACAAATGGCTGTGTGAGTTTGAAAAGTTACAAATATCTTTGAAATAGATATTATTTGCTTGTCTTCACATTTCCTTATGAATCTTTAAATTGATGCAAAGAAGAAAATAATTGATCATTTCCTGTTTATTGCATGCCAAACATGTTATTGCATTGAACTGGAAAAATGGCAAAAGTCAAAGGCCAAACAACTGGTCAATGTGTGACTGAGATGACACATAATCTCAAAATACTTTTATGCCCTCCAGACCCATTTTGTGCAGTTATTGAGTAGACATGTGTTTTTTTGTTTGATTTTTTCACATGTCATTTAACTATTGAGACCAAGAGTGAGTCGTTACTGTATTGTGGTTGGGTGGGAAAGGAGTGTGATATCTTATAGATTTGTATTTGTTTTATAATTGTATAAATTAAAAAAATATAAAAGAAAATATGTGTGGCAAAAAAGCACAACAACATATATTTAATTATGTGGCCTGTGATTGCTACAAAGGAACTGGAGGAAAAACAAGTTGAATAGGAACGAATATAGAATCCAACTGACCACTATCGAAGTTGGACAAGGAATAAAAAAGGTCCTTCATTGATGCTCCATAAAAGGAATCAGAGCTAATGGAATGATCTATAAATGAGAGGTATTTGAGAACTAAGAAATTTTCTTTGAGAACTTTATCAGAGAAGTTCTTATCTGTTTGGAGAGAACAGTGAGTACGTAGTACATATGCCAGGGATTTATGTGGCGCTGTAATGTCCTCCTGAAAAAGAAATAAGAAGAACAAGATGAAAACTAAATCTGAGACATTGGAAATTTAGGTAGTTTTGAGGTGTCAAGTCACAGTAACAATCTTTTTAAAAACACTGCATTTATGGCGACAAGTGAGTACTGTGCATATATTTCAATTTGATTTAAGTTTTAGTTTGATTCCGGATTGAGTAAATAAATGTTTATTATAAAATTATTAAAACTAAAGCATTTTATAAAACATAGCGTTACAATATCCAAAAAAATATCAAAAAAGCTCAATAGTTGTTGCTGAATAAGAAATACTCTGTGTTTATTGTATCTAATAGTGGACTGAAATTATTAGTAGTATTAGTAGATGGAATATGTACCATAACATAGATTTGTCTGGTTGATGAAAATACACTGTCAGTGAGGAAAATGGAACTACTGAGTGAAGAAAGGCTGAAATGATAAACTCTGATCACCACACAACTCATTTTTTCAAAGATGTATTTTACCAGCTAAGGTGACTTACAAGTAACAACCTTACAATGACATCGCTGGAAAAACACTCCTGATGTTTTCCATCTCATCTATGATCAGTCATAGCGCCGAAAAACACTCCACGACTCTGAGCGTGCATAAATAATTCTAATGACTTTAAGGGGCTCTGATGAGGAACCACGTCTCTGTTTTGGTGGTCGAAGTGCCCTTGAAAATAATGAAGAAGTCTGAAAAATGGCTTTCTAGGAGCAATTTGTGCAGCGATTTCTGGCTGACACTGTACAGCTCATTATGCTCTTGGTAACCTTAAACTGCATTGTTCCTGTAATGTGTCTGGTTGGTATTCCAGTTGCAAGAGTAGAACGCCAAATGAGTTCAAGCTGGCTTCAGATAATACGTTACGTATGAGGAAACTGTGCTATCTTAGTAGCACAGCTCCTTAAACGCCTCTGAGTTCGTACAAATGGGAAGTTCGAGCTAAATTCGGAATCCTGTTAAGCCACTGTGGACTTCATTGTGCCTTTGAACTAAAATCCTCTTTTGACAATCTCATGACAAAAGTTTTCATTTGACCGTGACTGTTTCCCAAGGTTTGCACGGATTGTCCTTGTTCTTGTCAGAGAGAAGCGTTCTGGCAAATCCATCATGTGTCGACTGCTGTCAGACGGCACGAAAAAAAACAATTTAACGTTCCGAGCACAGGTCGAGCTGCTCCAATAGTCAATGGCGCGGCATGAGGGACCGGCGACGATGGATTCATCGGGAGATTCAGGAGAGGGAGAGGGAGTAGGAAACAATTAAGTGACCTACAAGGTGGAATTGAGGAAGAGAGAGTCTAGCAATAAAAGGGAAACAAGAACCAAAGAGGCGCAGCTTTAAGAGGTTTATTGCAGCAATTGTAGATGAACACAGTTATAAAAAAATAATTAGAAGTTATCCAAAAAGTAATTGCAAACTAACAAAAAAAAAATGCAATTGTGCTAATAGCTGGAAAACAATAGAGAATGCCATTAACATTTAATAAATCACAGAAACAATTTAACAATTCAATTACCAGTTCTGCTGAGTCGACCTTAACGAAAGGCCACTTTTTGGTACGACACAGATAATCAACTCCAAATTAATATATAGAATGTTGTACGTTATTTCTGTACTTAAAATTTGTGCAGTTGAATAAATGCAAGTTGATTTTCCAAAGCAGCCACATTATTGACAGGAAATGTTTCCAGGGGCTGTTAAACCTAGACGCACAAGTAATAGAAAATATATCTAATGCCGTTAACAAAGTTGCAAAAATTTGTTTTTTTCCTTGACATTGTGATAACAAAAAATGGATTAAATTTTAACAATATTTCTCAATGAATAATATTTGATAAAAAATTATGATAAGGACTTTTTTATTGGCATTTCATTCAATTTGAATGAAAATTACTTTCTGGCCCAAAGTAATGACAGCAATACAACAGACTGAAGTAGGAAACAGTCAGTCAGTTTGAAAATATGATGATGATTTTGTATGTTTATAAAACTCATAAACTACATTTGCTTTGATGATTACACCTTCATAATCTTAGTTTGTGTCGTCATTTGTCATATTCTGTCCATCTGGGGGCGCTTGTTTAAAGAGAACATCAGTGCATCACGTTTCTGTAACTTAACCAATCATACACAGTCGCAAACGTAACAAAGAAGCCAATCAGAGTCTTCTCTGATAATGATCTCGGGGCGCTGGAAAAAGCAACCCTGATACTTAAAATATTAATATTGTCCTAGTTTTAGAATATCTTTTATTGGTTCAGCCAAAAAAATTTACTGACAAAAAGAGCTCCACCTAGAATATTATTCACCAGGTGACATTGGTTCAGAGCACAGATATTTGCCAGGAAGAGTTCTGATGAGCTGCTGGTAGTAAATATATAGTAAAACATTTTTTATTTCTTTTGCAAATGTAAAATGAATAATAATAATAATAATTGAACATTGTTGAGAAACGAAAGATTTTAAAATGATTTCATGATGTATGTTTAAATTAAAATGTACGAGTGTGAAGTCCACAATTCGTATAAAATGAGTCGGTGATTCAACACCAGCACGTTAAAATGATGATGGTCTGATGAAGCTTCATGGAGCAGTGTCATGATGTTTAGAGGTCAGTAGGTGGCACCATCAGTTTAAAAATGATGTGATGTTTCATTAGAACAGTTGTTCAAAACAAAGGAAAATAGTGCAGAGACCGCCATCTAGTGGACTTTGAAGATAATGACACTGCTTTGTGAAGCTTCATCAGACCATCACTACATTAAAAGGTATGACAAAATAAAAGTGTAAAGAAGGACAGAACTAAAATGTTGTTCGAGAAGCAGTGTCCTGGGAGGTGACGCCCTCAGTCAGAAAGCAGACAAGGAAACAAGGATGTCCAACATACTGGGCATGAGAGCTGACGTGCAGAGCAAAAAAACAAAAGGTTCAGCCGGAACATCAGCCTCTTACTGCTCAGTTCCTGTTGATTTCCTGGCCTTGTGAAAGGTCATAGAAATAACTTGCAAATGTCTCCCCCTAACCAGAACACATGACCCGACCCAACAAAGCTGAAACGAATACATTCAAAGGACAAACATGGATTCCACACAACAACAGCACGATTTCGGCTGCGTCGTTTCCTCCCGATCACAAGGTGGCTCTCGTGCACGTGGACGTGGACGCCCTTCATAGTACGTGCCGTCAATCAACTGGCATGAATCAAAGGCGCAGTCCATTAGTGCTGCTTGTCAGCGGTGTCTTCCAGGCAATCAAGAGAGTGCGCTCTATTGAGTCAGGGAGTATATTGTTCACTAACAATACTCGAGCTGGCATTGATTCCAACCAATAGTCCTTTAGCCCTCAGGCTCCGGGATGTGGCTCATTGATGAGACACTTTATCTAGGGAGGGGAAAAAAGGTCAGCCCTTGTGATTGATAACCGCTTTTATGAGTTGTAATATAGACGGCATTACGTGTGCATTTTTGAAAGCTCAATCTCGGTGGCATTTGCTCCTGCTCAGCCGTAAAAAGCCGATATAGGAGTGAGTGTGAGTAATAACGTTCTTATTTTTGTTTGAATGTTATGCATCAATAAAGAGCTGCCCTGTGTCCTCTGTGCGGTGGCAGCCGAGGCGGCGGCCCCGAGGGTCAGGGTGGAATCTCTTTGAGCTGTTGTTTATGGCCGATGAGAAGAGCCGGAGCACCCAGCCAGCCCAGCTATGGATTATTAGTTGTTACATTGATCCACACGGTGAGGCTGTAAAAGCAATGGCTCCTTTAATAAAGGTCTTAAGTCGGTTTCTTTAGGGAGGAATTCAAAATGAGGCAATGATGCTAATCTTTCTCCCCGGGTTATCGGCTCCTGCACCAGGAGAGCGAGTGTTTATGGGGCCACGACTCTCGTTTGAAGCTGCTTTAGATAACAATGAAGTCTAGCATGACTTCAACAATATCAACCGTGTTGACTGGACCAAAGCAGAGTAGAACATGGAGGTGAAAGTGTTGAAGTGACAAATCGTTTCTTTCATGAAAGAACTCAAAAAAAGCTGACAGTTAATTCTCTATTTCGCTAAAAACATAGTGACCATCTTGACAGAATGACAATGGTGGACAGTATTGTCATTCTGTCAAGATGGTCACTATGTTTTTAGCGAAATAGAGAATTAACTGTCCGCTTACAAGAGTTGTAAAGCTGTTAATACCCAAATGGATTTACATGAAAATTAACTTTATTTTGTGTTATCAGTAATGATGGTCTGATGAAGCTTCATGAAGCAGTGTCATTATTTCCAGAGTCCACTAGATGGCATCCTCTGCACTATTTTAATTTGTTTTGAACAATTGTCCTCATGAAACATCAAGTCAATTTCAATATTAATATTATCAACATTTCCATACAATTTCCATTTCATCCTTACTTCCGTTAACCAGCCTTACCCAGACTCTATTTCCAGAATCAACAGGCAGTGCTTAGGATATAGTGTCCCTGTGGAGCAAGAGTATTAAACCCCTGCTCCACAGGTTTTTTCCGCTTCTGCCTATGGTCATTCTATCACAATCAGCAAGTACGCAGTGTCTCGCCAGACTCCACTGAACATTTCATTGACACTTCATCTCTTGGACTCTTCAGATTTGGTTTAAGTTATATGTTATACATTTTATTGCGTATCTATGGAAAATTGGTTGCGTTCTGTGTGTGTGTGTGTGTGTGTGTGTGTGTGTGTGGGTGTGTGTGTGTGTGTGTGTGTGTCAGCTCAATCATCTCAGTTGCATCTTGTTCTTTTAACACACCAACATCTCTTTACTGCATTGACTGTCGTTCTTTTGTTTCGTTTATTGACGCTTTTAGTCTAAAACACGATCGCGGCAGCTTCCATTAAAACCGTGTAATAACCGCTGACCTAAATCTTGTTCCTTTTGAAATGAAATAAATGAAAAAAAAACTATATTTATAAATAATAAGTAGTAGTTTCCATTTTACTTGGTGTTTTTTTTTTTTAAACTCTGTTGATGGTCTTTGCTTCTGAGAGCCACAGAGATATGACGCGTTACACACAAAGCCAATGTTTAGTAGATGTGTGACAAATAAAATGTATTGAAAGAAGAAAAAATGTGCACAGGCAGGAGCCTGGAAATAAATACCAACAAACATGGAGGACAGCAGTGAAGCAAGCAGCCAGAGGAGGGTCAGAGAGGTTTTGGACGTCAAGTATTTGGGGTGAAACTTTGGTGCAAGCTAAAGTTGAAGTATGTTATTTTAATCTCTTATCGTATCGTTATCTGTTTTTGATAGCATTTTGAGGAGAGAAATGTCCAGACAGTTTTTAACATTAATCCATACAGTCCTGCCACGTTCTCTTTGGAAAACACTGTCGTAACATGATGATATCAATGACCAACTGCAAATCACTGCGGGTCACTTCAGCAATCCGTTGACGGGCAGTGCCCAATTGAAAACCCGGAACGTGGCAGCTTTATCCGCTACCTCCCCATGAGGTTTACAAATTTCAACTTTAAAACGAAATTGGTTTAAAATCCTGCACCTGTGTGTCTCACCAAGACTGGTAATTGTCATGTGTGTATCTTAGAAACGAATATTTAAAGACTGGAAAGCGGGGATTTGCCTCAGACGTTTCTAGTAATAATAACCATTGTGATGGATGATTTTGTGCATTTTAGAATTAGGCTCTTTGACGACCACGTGTGCGACAATGAGGTGGAGTGAACACTCAGAGCGGTGACATAAACTGTGAGGACGACACTGATTATATTATGATGCTCTTCAGTCTGAGATTCGGTAATAACGTCCCACTAATGGGTCAAACACATGGAGCCCAGCTGGGTAATTGGCTGCATTCAATCAAGCAACAGGCGCCCACAACAAATGTTCTCGAAGAATGTGAGGAAGCGTCATAACCACGGGTGTGTGCGCCACACTTTCCCGGAAAAACCTCCCTCATCTGGGCTATTATACTCCGCATCTGAGCATTTACCATCTGACTGTTTAAATTTACGCCTCGGCTTTAAATTGCTATCGGACATTACCGAGGCCAAGTGGTACGCAGAGAAACATGAATAATCCATCTGCAGTTCCTGTTAGACTGAGAGCACATGAGCTCCATCAGCATTAAAGTCAACGTTGAACCAGCAGCTGCAGCACGAGCGTATTGGAGGAGCAGGACGTCCATTTTGCAAACGCCGTTCAACAATTCCTGAAAATAGCAAACACATAATCTCTTTGTTCACAGAGTTTTCCTCTCTGGATGTAAGACTTTCACAATTGGTTGGGAGAATCTTCAGAGTAAATTGTGTCTAGTTACTCTACAGCTAAATGTGGACAAAACTGAAAATCTGGTGATTGCTCCTGATGATAAGGTTCCAGGGTTGAGTTAGTACTTGGGTGACTTAGGTCAGTCTGTCAAACTGAGCCTGAGAAACCTGGGTGTTGTATTTGATAAAGACATGTCTCTAGTTAAACACTGCAGAAAACTGACCAGAAACTGTTTCCTTCAACTGACAAAAAAAACTCTAAATTTAGGAAAATGTTGTCACAACATGATCTGGAGCTTGTAATCCATGCGTTTGTTTCTTCTCGTCTGGACTATTGTAACAGTTTGTTTTCATGTCTTAACAAGAAGGAGCTATCTCGCCTGCAGTTGATTCAGAACTCTGCAGCGAGAATTCTAACCCGCTCAAGTAGAAGAACTCACATTTCTCCGATCCTTAAAACTCTTCACTGGCTTCCAGTTTCTTTCAGGATCAACTTTAAAATTCTGGTTCTTACTTTCAGAGCTATTCATGGTCAGGCTTACATCACTGATCTGATCCAGCCTTACACCCCAGCTCGGGCTCTGAGGTCTGTGGATCAGAATCTACTGATGGTTCCTCGCACACGGCTCAGAACCAGAGGAGAGAAATCTTTTCAGGCTGTTGCTCCTAAGCTTTGGAACAATCTTCCTCTCTCTTTGCCTTTTATGGAGTCTACTGACTCCTTTAAGAAACATCCTTGATTTTCTGGAACTCCTGTTGTGTTATCAGTTTTATCTTGACCTTTAAAGTATATACTTTATTGAATATTGTTTTGATTGTTTAAGCGCTTTGTGACCCTCGTCTGGAAAAGCGCTATATAAATAAAAATTACTTACTTACTTACTATTTGGAGTTATAGGTAAATGTATGGACATAAAGTGGTCGCAACCGCTTACTTTTCTTCGTCTTCCTCGTCTAAAAAGACACTTGAAAACATCCAAATACCTCCATGCTGCTCATTTGTATTGAAGCCTCGTCATGACAATTGTCTGTTTGTCAATGGACTTACGCAGATGTCTATCCTTGTCCTTGACTAGCTGGCACCATCGAGAGATTGTTTTGTCTTTCTCAGTGTGAGTGAAGGCTTGACCTGGCCTGAAGAATAGCTGAGCATGTGGATTTTAATGCAAGGCAATTATTATTTAATATGAATTAAATATGAAAGATTATCAGTTAATCAAGTGATTATTTGAAATGTCCATTAAATCTAGATGAACGATATAGTAAAAATTGTCAATTCTCCACACTCAATTTCTACTCACCTTCATGTCGACTAAGCGTTGGGATTATTTTCAGAGTAATCTATTACTTTTTAGAGTTAAGGCAAACATTTATGTTTATTTTAATGTGGTAATGCGTGGTAAATTTAATGTAATCTTCGTCTTTATCTACGTCCTAAAAGACACATTCAAATACCTCCGTATTGCTCGTCTGTAATGTCCCTCTTGTAATGAAGCCTTGAAAAGAGGAATTTGTTCGGAAAAAAATCCAGAAAAGAAGTATAAAGCCACCATGCTACACATACAGGAAATATTGAACCTCACCAAATGGATAGGTAAGTATCGTGAGAGTTCCCAGTGTGGAAAGTAGAACATATTACTCCAGATAATTAGTGAATTGTGAGTGAACTATAACTTTAAATAAGTCAATATTTAGAGCTTCTTTGTAGCGGTAGGTCCTGGTATAGCTGGAATTTAGTCAACATGAGTAGAAAATTAGTAAAAAATGTAGTTTTGGATGAGCTATTACTTTAGGTAATAATTTTAATTTTAATTTAATAATTTTAGGCTTCAAAGATAGAAACGTTTAAATAGGAAAAAGAGGGGATATTTTTCTTTTCAAAGCATAAACATGAAAATGTAATTATGGTTATTATGTTTTTTTTAATCTATTACCGGGTCCAAACATCTAAAAACATCCTACCCTTTACCTTAAACCTTGTTATGTCTCGGTGTCTAGGTGACCTGGATGCAAGGAAACAAATGTGTTTGAGGTATCCCTTGTGTTGTCTCTGGATCAAGGTAAACAACAATATGTATTTATGGAAGCCGGGCATGTCGTTAACTTTGACCCGGAGACAACACAAGGGATATAGAAGGATAGATAAAGTTTATTAAGGTCACCTTCGGGATATGAGATGAATCAAGTTTCCTTTATGTTTACTTTACAAAGCTTAAAACCTAAACCTGCTTTCTTAAGAAATTTAAAAAAAAACAATACTTCTATTTACTCTGATTATCATACTCTTAACAACTTATTGTGATTCAAGGCTTAAATGCTCTTCCATGGCCTTTAGATGGATCATCAAGGCACAAACTCCCTCTAGGAATCAATCAATACCTTTAGTCCATCCAGAATGTCAAGATTTGCATCCTCTAAAGACTAAAAACAACAACTTGATAATCTTGGAGACTTCGATGTTTAAAAGGGGAATGAGCCAGGGTTGCAGATATATATTGAATTAAATGTTGATGACACAAATAAAATAAGTCAATATATATCTGATAGATGACATAGACAACTAAGGACAAAGGGGTAACGAACATCACATGGAAATTAATAGTTACAGTTGACATTAATACTGTTGATAGGATCTCCAAAATATTATATATAAATATTGAAAATGTATATTCCAAAAAGAAACGTACAACTGTCAAACTCAATAGATCCAGCGCAGAAAGAAAGATTTCTGTGCTCAAAGAAAAAATAGATGCACCACATTTGTGTGGGACTGAAGGAGGAGCTGCTCAGAGAAGAAAGAGAAGATGCAGGAGAAAATAGGCAAATTATGACAGAAAATTACTACTACTACTGTCCAGCAAAAACCATAACAATCTAAACTTCCATATACTTCATTAACATGCATCTCCAGTTCAGTACGATTAAACATATGACTATCAGGTACATTAGTAATTAAACAAAGAAAAACACTTCCCTGAACATCAATTGAATACATGTACTGTAGTTGTACACTGCACTAGAGGTGCTATGATCTTGAGACACTCTACTACAGCACAGGTCGATTCTCAGAAGTCATCAGTAGTGATGACTGTTCTAATGAAACACCCTTTATTTATAAACTGATCCCCTGATCTCCAAACAACAAGACACAGCTTCATGAAGCTTCATTAAACCATCATTGTTCACACAAACAATCCCTCCATCAAAGTCAAGCATGGATTGTGGAGTTACATGAAGCAGGTGAAATGAAAGCTAAACTAACTTTCTTCTTCTTCTTCTTCTCTCTTAATGTTTAATGATACAAGTGAAACTGTTCAATTCAATTAATTCAAATTAAATTGCAAAAGTTAATGAAATGTAAGTTCAGAGCTAACACAAAGATGCATTGGTGGGACTTTACCGACAAATATACTTATACACGTGGAAGTACATTTGCTCCATCTGAATATTCAAAGGTCGATTTTAACATTTGCTTCTTTCATTTTGCTTCTGTTACCAGACAATGCTAAATTAGAGCTTGTTGATCGGCCTTTCAGCCACCAGGATCTGGTCAAACTATTAAACTAGCATTTCTATATTGAATTTCAAAGACTACAAATTTTAAATAATATTCAAATAAGTACCGTATTTTCCGGACTATAAGTCGCAGTTTTTTTCATAGTTTGGCCGGGGGTGCGACTTATACTCTGGAGCGACTTATATGTGAAATTATTAAAACATTATTACCGGCATATCATTTCACATTATTATTTTCAAACTAAACCGCAAGAGGGCGCTCTATGCCTGTGTTGATCGTTTCGACGTAGAATAGGAAGCGCCGCATCTTCTACCTCCGGAGTTAGCAGAGTTGTTTAAAAGTGACACAGAAGATGAAGATTTTATTGGATTTTAGTTATTTGGAGTTACACGGATTGTTTAGTAAACTTCTTAGCATGTTATTTATGCTATAGTTATCTGAATAACTCTTAATGTTATGTTAACATACCAGGCACGTTCTCAGTTGTGTCATGTAACGTAAGCATACCGTACAATTATTCAGCCTGTTGTTGCCTCTATTTTTATTTTAAATTGCCTTTCAAGATGACATGTCTGTTCTTGGTGTTGGATTTTATCAAATAAATTTCCCCCAAAAATGCGACTTATACTCGAGTGCGACTTATATATGTTTTTTTCCTTCTTTATTATGCATTTTATGGCTGGTGCGACTTGTACTCTGGAGCGACTTATAGTCCGGAAAATGCGGTATATCAAATACCAAGGATCAAAAACAAAATAAATAAATTGAAAAAATTGAAATTATATTTAATTGCCCGCGACGGACTAGCACCTGTCCAGGGTGTCCCCTGCCTGTCGCCCTATGATACTGGGATAGGCTACAGTCTACCCGCGACCCCTGTAAGGGATACAGCAGTAGACAATAAATGAATGAATGTTATAAAAAATATAAAAAATGCACCTCATCTTGGAGGAATATAAAAAAATATTATAGTATAAATAATATTATTAAACACTGAATTATTGCATTCACTTACTTAAAGTAAATGCATAAAGAAACTAAGACCATAAATCCAACACACGACCCAGTTGCAACAAACTACCCGGTTATTTTTAAATATATATTTTTCTCTGGACAGCAATTGTCACATTTGACAACTGGCTATTTATGATCAACAGGCTAGAACTGTAACTGTTACTCTACACTTCTGTTAAACAACCTAAAAAAAACTCAGTAATAGTTTGGCAATATGCAAAAAGAAAAACACATCAGACGGCGTTTCCCAGTCGGGAGCTTTTTGAAATTCATCACACGGCCTCTCATGCGCACTCAAGGCACGTGTGTCAATCTCGCTGTGAAATGAAGAGCCAGAGGCTACTGACCCAAACACATCAGCTCCTTTTAGGACATCAACAACATTTTCTGAAGTCTTCACGCTCACACATTGATCTCACATTCTCAGCCCTGCTTCTGTCATCAAGTCCGGCTCCATCTGTGTGTGTGAAGTAATCAGGCAGCGCCAGCACTCCCAGCTAAGTGACTGTGATTGCTGCTCCAGCCAGCAGCTCGCTGCTCAGGAGCAGCAGAAACTCTTCAATCAGCTATGAAAAAAGAATGTTTATTCAACCTGAAATGTAACTTTTGTCCCACCAGAAACAATGTCAGCTTCAAATGCATTGAAAACTGTAATAGAAGGAAGCATGTAGAAAAGACAAAGAAATAAAAATAACAAGTTTTCTTTTATAATCAGTTAACAGAACCAAAAAACATTTCAGCTAATATAACAGAGACAACAGTCAAATACACAAAGTAAATGTTTAAATAAAGAGTAATATACATCTTCATAGCAGAAAGATATGCATCATATTGTAATGTAAATGAAAGCCCTCCTTAAAAACAACCCCAGAATAAATTGTTTTATTCATCCGTCTTCATCCCATTGTATACTTATAAATACATGTTTACCTATTTATGATTTAAGTTCATTTTAGGGGCACTATTATAAAGACAATCTAAGCCTGAAGTAGGTCTCTTCAGATTGCACTTCAGCCAACAATAAATGTTGGTGTCTTTGTTGCACAGGTTGGTCCAGAATAGCCCAGAATGACTGAGGTCCTCAGGAAGACTCAAGCAGAGATTAGCTCAGGTGACGAGGAAAGAAAAGAGGATTTTCCTTTGCATGAAGGGTATCCGTGCAGGGAGCTTGGAACTCTGAAATGGCTGGACCTTAATCCTAAACCTAGAGGAGATCCAAAGGAAGTTCTACAGTATCTATTCCTGTGGACAATAATGACTTTCCGTCATGTAGGCTTTTGTCCACAATAACCTAGCGTAGCCTTGCATACGGCAGTTTTAAAAAATATTATTAAGCAATTAAATTCTGCATGTTTTAAAAACCTATCAGTCCATCAAAGATGTCATCATTATGAATCACTAATAAAAATGTGATGCAAAAACAGTTGGGAGTTTGAAAACTGCGTAAAAAACCTTGATATTTGAATAAAAACTAGGAACATGAAACAACATTCAGTGATAAACAGTCGAGTATTTTAATCTCAGTAAAAGTGCCCCATCCTTAATAAATACTGAAACATAACATACATAACCTCTAAGGGCAGTTTGGTTCAACTAAAACCCTTCTTAGACATGTGACAAAGAACCGTTAGTAAAACCATGTGAGGAGTGGAACGTACCCTGCTGGTAGTTTGACCTGAATACTTTCAAAAGTGCAAATTTCATTTGCTATAAAAAATAAACTATTATGATTGTCCAAATGAAGAGAAAATCTCTGAAGAGAAACAGTGAAGCAACAAGAAGCATCTGCCACCTGAAGTGTCTCTTGACAAGCAGCTGCTCCACTCGAAGAGGAAAGTACCAGCACACGCCGACACATTTCTTGTAAACATTCACAAGAGTCCTGACTTTGGACATCTAGCATGACGGAACTGACTCAACAAGTTCCATTGGATTTTTCACCGTATCTGCTCCACAGACTCGATGCTGCGTCTGAGCTGCTTGGTGAAGAGCTGGCTGACACTGCCACAGTAAGTGTGGGTGGTCTTCTGCAGGGATTCTTCCAGAGGCTGGAGCAGGGACGTCGTCAGATTATCACCAAATGAATACTGGGGGTCAAAAGAGAACAAATTAGTAACAACCATTTGTAAGTCACAACCAAGTCAATTTGATCTGAAACAAAAACACAGCTCTTGTGTGAGGGTCAATCATGATTAAAAGAGATCAGCAGAAGGACAAGGACAGAAATGATGAGGGTCAAAGGTTAGGTCATCAATACACATGGTGAGCAAAGAACAGACTGAAAAAGATTTAATTTAAATCAATTTACACTTTGCAGCATTTTGCTAACAGAACTGTGTGGGAGGCAAACATGTGAGAATAATATACTTAATAAGCATGATAAGAATCATTAATACTTGTAATGTGAATTTAATTTGTAAGGTTAAAAGGGAAATAAATGATGATTTTTCAACAATAAACTACACATTCATTTAAAGGAGATTGTATATTATTGTTAGGGCATCAATTTAAAGTCCCAATATGTGGTGTTTTGATGAGTAGGATGTATTTTGATGCTGCTCACCAAGCTGCTTTACACCTGTGAGTCAGAGACAATGTTTTATATGAGGTACTGAGAGACTTTTTCAACTTAAGGGATTCTAAAAAAAAAGATCAAAAAATAAAAAAAGATAAAAACTAGAAACATAAGCAAAATACTATTATTGTTTCATAAATAAAAGGCAGAAAATGTACCTTTACGAAAATGAGAAAAAATAGGACATTGCAGTAGAATGATTTTAAATGCTATGGATTTGTACTTAATAAAAGAAGTAATGAATTGGATTTATTTTAATTAGCAGCAATATGCTGATTTGTGTGGTATTGGTATCTAAAACAATATTTACAAGGGAATTGAAATGTGCATCATTGCCATTTTCAGCACAGACACAAAGAGCATGGTTTTGGTACAATAACCTCTACCACAAGTTCATCTAACATTTGTGGTATTTATGTTGTATTTGGTATTTGACCAGCAGCAGACAGACATGTGTTCTGAACAAGCACACGGAAGTACCTTTATGAGCTGCTGCATTAACTCTACATATCTTTATGAACTATAGTAAAAACCCTTCAGTTCTTTCTTTACAATAACATTATGTAAATATGCCACAAATGCTGATCTAAACAATCCCGATTCCTATATATCCCAGCCGGCTGCAGGATAAAAAACAGCAGATCACATTTTTATAGTAGTGTTTTCCTCCAGTCGCAGCGGTACACACACGTCAGTTTAACATCTTTTGACTCACATCTGTCAACTCCAAGTGCTGGATTATGAATATCAATTACCACGACAACAGCAGCACGGGCTCAGTAAGGCGTGACAGTGCGGCTCGTTCATCTTAATCGCCGGCTTCTTAAAGCTTCATTATTGTAAAGAAGCCGCGAGTAAACAGCGAAGCCCCTCCGCCGCTACAACAATTCAACATTAGCATGCCGAGATCATGTAAGCAAAAAAGACGGGCTTCTGGTTTTTATGCTCGGATTTGTCAATATTCCATCGCTTTGCTGAATAGAAATCGGCGGCTGGTGCGCCACCAGCTCCGCACTTTCTTTATTATCTTTCATTCACTGTATTAGGCAATAAAGCACCATTAACAGCCACGCATTGATTTTTATGTGAAGGCTGCTGGTGCATCGTCCAAACAGCCATCCACCGTCTCAAACAACCATCAGCACTAAAAATTTTACAACTCTTCTGTGGGCTTGGCTGGATAATGTTAGTGCCCTTTATTGCAGCGCTCTTCTGCTGGACTGGAGGAGTCATCCCTGGGTCTTGGGAGGCAAACTAAAGAGCAGGTGCTGGGATGGAAAAGTAGTTCTACACATGGGGGAGAGATCGTAGGGAAATAAGCAAAGGAAAATAGAAAGAAAATATTAGGGAAATATGGATGAAGAATGGTAGACTTAGAGTGGCCAGTGTTTGTATTTGCTGACGAGACCACAGTGGCATCCCACATATTTCCATGTATATGCAAGGGATTTTCCCATGGGATCTATGGATGCTTGTGTGTTGTTTTCATGGCATTTAAATGACCGTTCTACATGTCAGATAAGTTGGTAATATCTCACAATAGCTCCACATTAGAATGTAATGCAAGTACCTATTTGAGATTGGAATTTTAAGATGGCTTCATTCAATGTTGAGCACAGACATTACCATCAACACCTCCAAAAACAAATGACACATTTTGACAGAAACTTCCACAAACGATTAACAATAGATAATCAGAGAGACTGCTGCATCTTATCTTGGAAAAATTATTTCATATGAAATTGTTTTTCAGTTGTGTCGTTTTTTCTCATATTAAAAAGAAACACAATATATTTTATTGATCCTTTGGGTTTGTTGACTTATGTTCCTAACTAATGTATCTAAAAATCATATAATCTGAAAATTTCTCTTTGTTATCTTGGCTAAATATAAGCTTTTTATACAGTATTGTTATGAGAATGTGTTTTTACAGTCGATTTTGATGTTTCAAATGATTACAGCCAACAGAACACAAACAAATTGCCACATCTTTCCACAAAATGCCTTCCATCCATTTGATACATTTTCTACAAAATTCAGGTTTTCACGTATCCCAAAAATCAAATATATATTCTGCCATGTGTGCGTATTTGAGTCTTGGAGGGACCGCAGGCGAGACGAGTGCCCCATAACGCAGCCAGCTCGTTTGCTTAATGGCTGAGAACATTGCTCGCACTGACAGTGGCCAGTCTAGCCCTGTGGCGGTAATGGATGAAGACCATCTAATGAAGCTCCCCCCACTTCCATGGCCAGTGTGGCGACGGGTACGCTGGAGTCAGCAGGAACAGATTCAACAGCAAATGAACAGAAATTACATAAATAAATGACACAAAATAAAAGTCTTTTTTTGGCAGACTGGTGGTTGGGGAAGACCAATTTAAGCAACATGCATAGTATTTATTTGAAACCGATTTGGAACCATTCTCCAGCATTCTCTTCCCCGTTTGACATGAGAGGCATAACTGAGGCGTACAGTCAGTTTTCAAGTTTGTATGGTTGGTGACAATCAACTTTTTCTAGTTTGTTCAATTCAAGTTCAACTTTTTCCAACCAAAAAGGATATTTTGATCCCATGCTGGTGACTTTTCTGAGGTGTGCCAAAGCTGCAATTCACTTATCAAGGTCATCGTTTTATTTGTTCTACAAATTTAAGCCGAAATATTCCATGTCATTCGGTGAACCACATTAAAGGGATTACACGAGTGACGCAACTTTCCAGACAATACTATTTCTTTTAATGGTAGCAATTACCTTTTTAATGGCATCATAGACAGCTCGGAATGCAGGCTGCTTGTCATCATGATACACTCCTCTGTTACCATGGAGAATGAAGACGCCATCTTTGTCCGCCTCTTGACAGTTGCTGCCATAGATGCAGTGGTCCGGCCTGTAGTTCCACTGGCAGGGGAACACGTACAGGCTCTCTGAAGTAAGAAAAGAAAGCAAAGATAACAACATATGATTGATTCATTTTGAGAAGCATTCCCATAAAAAAAAGGGTACAAACCTGGGTTATGGTGAAATATGATATTGAGAAGGTCTTGGTCCCCCCAGGTAATGTTGAGCTTGTACTTTTGAAGAAGCGGCACCAAGATCTCCTTCCATCGGAGAGTAACTGACGTCATGTCGTTCTGGAAGGACAGACCGTTTTTTTTTTACCCCTGAAAATTAATTACACGCCAACAAAACCTTTATGCTGAAACCTGTATAAAGGTACGTAGACGATTGAAATGATAGCACAACAGCGACCTCAGCTGGCTGACAATTATATTGCTGTCAGAAGAAAAATCATCTTTATGTTGCACCTAAATATCAAAACGTGTCGCAACATTTTGGTTCAACGAAATTCAATTGAATTTTATTTAAATTGCCGGATCATAGCATATTTATCACAAACCCTTTAAAAAAAAACAAAAAAACTTTTCCAATAAATCAAAGAACTGTACCTGCATTATACACAATTGTTTAAGTTACTGTACCGTAGATCAAGCAACACCCATTTTTTTCTCGAAAGGTCACATTTTTTGTGTGATGTTATTTTGTCATGTTGCCCCTTTTAAAAAAAAAAAAAGTGTAACAAAATTACATTATTATGGTATTGAGAAAAAAAAGTTCATTTATTTTTTTGTCACATTGAAATGGCTCCAAAATTAATCAACTAATTACCACCAATTAAACATTGATTAAAACCGTTTTGTTTTATTTCAATATGTTAATACAACGCTTTGTCTGTGACAGCAAATGCTTGATTCCAGTTGGTGATGCAAGGGAAAAACTAAAAAGTTGAAAACTTTCAAGGACACAACATCTTGCTGTCCTTCAATATTTCCTCCTGATATGACCTCTTTCCCACCAAACCTTGGGTCAAACTTCTGTAAAGTTAATCAAGCCAGTAAAACCACAGCTTCAGCACTTCCCATAGTGATCATGAGAAACAATCTCAGTTTCTATAGATTCCGCAGACAGATGCTACAAAGTCCATCCAGGATCTAAAGACCATCCCTACTTCAGCAACCACCTTAGACAAAATCAAACAGATTCACAAGTTGTTTGTATCCGTTTGATTTTGTCTAAGCGTTTTCACCTGAAAGAAATGTGAAATAATGAATCGCCTTGTATTTCCTGTTGAAACAGTGACAAAGACCATTTCACACTGGAACAGACAATTCAACTCAACTTTCTCTCTTTTTGATAAAGGAACATTTTTTTTACTATGTTGCCTCTTGTATCAATAATTGTCATATTTAATAAAAATTAAAGTTTTAATTAAAAAAAGAGCAGCCCTCTTATTGACTATTTGACAAAAAGTGTAACTTGTAACTTCAGGCAGAACTGTCGCCGAGGCTCACTCTCACATGCGCTCCCACCACCCTCACCTGACTCAGTCTTAAAGGAACAGTAACATGCAACACAGACTGTTACAGTGTTCTACTTTAGTTTGTTCAAAAATATCATTTTAATTTGACTTTTATATTCTTATAAATGAGGTAAAGGTTGATCAGAAATGTTAAAGATTATGATAACTAGTCTGTCTTAAATCAGGAAATAAATGGCAACTGTATTAGAAAATGTGTAAATATCACAGCAAAGCATGTCACAGTCTAATTGTAGTTATGTTGGATTAAAACAGTATATTTTTTACCAGGAAAAAAAACAATTACCATCTAAAATCCACCTTTCCCTTAAACCTGAGCCAGAAAGTTGAGAATCAAATCGAGTAGTTGACCATTTTTAGTGCCTGAGATTAAACAGATTATATATGTTTGGGTTAAAAAGGTATGATGCAGAAACTACATTTGTTTTCAGAGGCAGGATAGAAGAATTCTCAACTATTTTCATCACCTTATTAAAGTGAAACGGGTCTGAACGGCTCTTTTAGTGCTAAAGGTTGCCAGCACCTGATTTAGACCAATCAACACAATTATTGATAGTTTGAAAAGGTCAAAAGAACCCACCTTAAAAAAGGTCCCTCTGAGTCGGGTCATGTTCATAAGCATCACTCCTGAGTTGACGCCAGTCTTGCCGTAGTAAGGATGGCGTGCGAAGCGGTTGTACCAGCCAATACGTGGCTCCTCATGCTCCGGAGCCATGGCAGCCAGCTGAGTTCCATTAAACTCACCCAGGAGGGCCCAAATGTTCTCCACTGGCTGGAGAAAGAGAATATCCGTGTCCACATAGAGTAGAGAATCCACCTCGGTCAGTATTAGCTGGGGATGAAAAGGTTCATTAGTTTCACATTAGAGTCAGAGGGAAAATGGAATGTCTTGCGACTTACGGGAAGGAAGAGTCGCTGAGAAGCACAAGGTTTGAACAGTTTCTTCCACTCTTTCTCGTTCTCTATCGGGAAAGTGATAGGGTAGATGGTGAAGTCAAATTTGGTCCGGACGTCTGTGGGCCACGAGAGCAACTGGTGGAACAGATGGATGTAAATTAGCAACATTAAACAAATAACACACTGGAACACACTGAGACTTGTTGAGCCGTTATACCAACACATGTCAAAAACTGCAATCGTTTGCAGGCACACTTAACTCACTACCTGGCTAGCAGTTGATGAGCAGAGAAAAAGACATGTTCAGACATTCATTTCAATTTAAGATATACATTATTCAAAGAGGAAACTGTGCTTCAATCCTAACATGATCATTGTTTTCTGTTAGGTGCAACATATGATTTCTAGTAATTGAACAGTACATATCATTTTTTTTATCACATTTGTATTCTCTGGTTTAATGTAGCCCTCACACACTAAAACTTCAGTGACAGTTACTATCACACAAAACAAACCAGAAAAACTTACAGTGTGTTTGAAGCTGTCATGTAGCTCATTCTCCGCAAAGATGTGAAAGTGAAGTGGGTTTTTGCTGAACAAAACAGCTGACTTCAGCATAGTCAGGGTCTCTTCCAGCCGCGGGCCACAAGCCACCACAGCAATGTGACTCGTCTCCTCATGGCGCTCCTTTGGCTCTTTGCCTCTCCTGCCCCTGACAAGAAAGACAAACGTATAGGCAGATCAGTCCCTAAATCTGATCGGAGAGTGCATTGGGAAAACTCAACTTACTAGAATCAAATGTACATCTTTCTATTGTATTGTCTCAAGCCAGCGAGTGACTCGTCATTCTCACTTCTACACACTAAAAATAATTGAAATCACTTATTATCCGTATAAACATATTTTAAATGTATTAATAACACAATCTTTAGTTATTTTAGCAACATTTTTTAAAAACAAGGCAGTATAGTGTTCATATTTGAAGTACCACTTTATACCACTCGATTGCATCTCTAGTATAAAGATGCAATCGATCGATAGGGACCAGAACATAACAGTTCAAGAACTCTTTCGAGTTATGAATATTGTTCAGTTAAATGTAATTTACACTGGTAATAAAAGTTCCTGATTCTAGAAAATAACTGACATTGTGCAATCATATGAAATCAAAAAACAGCTTATAATGATCAACTTCATTTTGTCATAGACATGCATGAAAATGAATCAATCGATTTGATCATTATCATTAAACCTTGATAATAGTGGATAATACCTCATGCACAAGTGTCTTTAGCATTTCATCTGAAGCTTGACATGCTGTTTTCTTGAGACACACACAGTGCATGTAGTATTGTGGCAAAGCAGACATTTTTTATTACTAGTGTTTTTAAGGATTATCACAAAGTATTTGATGAAACTAGAGACAGCTGATAATTCCCCACTAAAGGTCAAACGAGGTTTGTTGGAATAGGTTTATGGGTATTTGTCAAATGATCTACTGACAAAAAGGAAACTTCCAATTCAATTGTATGTTAAACTGATTTAACAAATGACATTTTAAAAACACTTCAAAAGTCGAAAGGTAGGAAACAGCTTAGGGAACATCTCCTTTAAATGCTCAAAATAAGTCCTACCTAATAACAGATGACTCCATAAAGCAGTTCACTCCACAAACATCAGCGGGCAGTCTCCGGTAAGGACTCCAGTAGGAGACAGGTGGTGTTTTACACCTGTACAATTACAAAACACCCTCTTTGGTATCCTCACACTGAACGCTCCTGCTTGACATTCTCGTTTTAGGACGTGTTAGCTTTAGCATTACATGACACACGGGAATTACGCCATTATGACTTGAATAGACCGGTTTGAGTTGTTGACTTGATAGTTTATTTTAAATACAATAATACATGCTGTGGTTGGTCAAGCGAATATTCTTTTTTAAGCTAGTGTTTGCTATGCAGCGAGAGCTAAGTGCTAGCCAGCAGGGCTACCTTTCATGGTCCCCCTCAGAGTCAGGACCGCTTCTGTCGGTGGTCTTCAGTCTGCTCGGGGTCCAGGTCTTCCCGTGCTCCGAGGAGGACAGTTGACTGAAGACATACAGAAGTGAACATAGGCTGAACAAAACGCAAAAAAGCAATGCGCGAGCATAACATCGCATGTTTTTGACATTAAAAAAGCGTAGGAGTCATAGTGGTCCGTTCAGAGCTGGCAGACAGAACAGCTGATTCGCCAAAAATGAAGAGTTGTTGATACTTTTCTTTCCCACAACCCACTGCGGCTTCGCAAGCGACTTTCCTTGCGAATTACGGTAGGTACAGCAAAGGAAGTGATATGGTAACTACATCCTGTTATCAAAATAAATACTTGAAAAGCACAAGAATATATATTGTATAGTAAACCGATGATTACAAATATTATGATTGTTAAAATGCGTCTGATTTGACATTTTCTATTTCATATAGTCCAACATCCACAAGTACGCATTGCTGTATGCATTGAAATCCACTAGATGGTAGTGTTTACTCATCCAGAAATGAGAGAAATTCAATTTTATTACATAGTTTCAGCAGGAGAAAAATAGGAAAACTTTTTCTCGATTGATTGAAGAAAGGGGTGGCAAAGGAGGGCCATTCACAGTAGACTATTTAAGATGATGGGTTTTAAAAAAACAAACAAATTATTATTCAGTGCACAAACTACTGATCACATATAACATTCCTTTGACTTGAAGTCAGAGCTCAATATGAGTCTCCGGAATGTCACAATAATTCATATAAAGCATGAAAGGGTAGTGTTGAAATGAAAAACTAAATGTGGGGTAGATCAGTGCTGTGAATTTTATTATAACCATTGTACCATGTGATTATTTTATGTTGTTTATTTTCAATAAAGTATTTCTTTCTTAACTAAAAACAATAAAACTATGTATAAATGACTTAACTTTTGGTCTGGTATAATAAATTATACTATGTCCCTTTATTCAACTGGGAAATTTTTGCCAAAGTTTGCGAACCTTTAAACATAATGAATAAATAAGTTTGCAGCATTACTCTTGTTTTCTGATGCTCCAAGGCCTCATAAGGCTTCCTGAATATGCACAAGGAAATTAAAGTTTGTGCTGAACAAGGAAAACATTACAAGAGAACGTAGACATCCGTGTCTAAGTTGAATTCATCTAGACTGAAATTACATGGATGAAAAACATGTTGAACCAAAACGATTAATTTCTCCATCTGTTAACAGGCATTAAAATAAATCAGAAAGCTAGTATAGTCTAATTTAACTGGACTTCATCGGAGTGAAAAGGATTACACTCACAGGTTTGCAAAAGCCTCAGAGAACACGAGGAGCTTCAAGGAGAAAAATATATACACTTGTAAAATCCACAAATATGAAGACACGGCCATTTATATTGGTGCAGTACACCTTTGATGTGACCGTCTACAATGTGGAGTTTTTCCTGATGTATTAAAGGACAAGCCTCTCTAAAGAGCAGGTGAGTTTCAGATGAACATAAAAAAGTTTGAAGTGAGTAGAAATTAAATTAGTTCAGATTCAGCGACTGCCAGCAGATATGGAAGCATTTTTTTATGAGAGGGAATGTAATCGCACACAATACCCAAGTTCACTAAGCTATGAGAAACCAGCGAGCAGAATACCAGAGTGGCTCAATTCAGATAATACTCATCATGAGCAGGGCGATGGCTTGATAAATTTCATGGGGTTCAACTTAAGTTCCAGTGTCCAGTCTTTCTTTGACAGTTTAACATCTCAGCAGTGGCAGCAATTGAACCAAGGTAATCCTGATGTTGCCACTAAAGCGCTGCTTGCGGATGCCCTTTTTGATATAATACGCACTGTGTCCACGTCCATTAAGGACACCAGTGTGGATTGCCGCAAACTGTCCAAAGAAGAAATAGAAGCCAACCTTGATAATAGACTTGCTAGTAGCTTTGCTCAGGTATTGGGATTAGAGGAAGAAGTCCAGACGGCCAGCTCAAAAAGACTGACATCTCTGGTGGCTCAGGAAGTCATCGCAAGTATCAAGTGTGTGAGTTTTGAAGGTGACCACAGCAACCCTCACATCACTCCCCCTCGCACACTCAACAACATGATCCGTCATGCTTTCTCCATGCTAAAGACTCTGTTGGCCTGTAGCAAGGACATGAGCTATGCAAGTGGATCGAAATGGACCTCCGAAACAGGGAGTCTATCAACTGCTTCAGCGCAGCAGAGCTTTTCACACGAGGACAGTTTTGTTTTAGCGACCAATAAAGCTGTTCAAAAGATTATCCGGAAGGAGGCCATCGACATGACGGAGCCAGTTTTGAGGAAAGTGATAGACACTGAATATGAGCAGCTGCAAGCACATGTTGTCAAGGATGTCGACGGCATGGCAGATGAAATCTCCTATTTGATGACCCAAGAAGCCGTTGGTCTGGAAAAACATGTGAAAACATCGACTTGTAGAGGGAAACTTAAAGTGTCCCTCAAAACTGGGCGACAAAAAATGAAAGCATTCTTCACCCGGCACTTCACGAGAGTCTGGATTATTCGGTTGGCGGGACTGCTGAAGAAACGCTACACATTACCAATGAAATCGAAATCACCAGAAACAATGCAGTCCCTCATCTTTAATACAGATAAGCTGCTGACAAATGAGGAAGAGGAAAAGAATTCGGCCATTCATCAGGAAACGGCTTCATTCAAGTTGGGACGGTTATCGCCAGGTAACGTTAAGGAATTCACCAATGAGGTCAGTGAGCTAATTTACAAATACATCAGTGGTGGAAGCATTCCGGACATCACTTCCGAAACACTGCGCTCATCTTGCCAGAGCACATCGGACATAAACGCGTTGTCGTCTTTGTTAACCGCTCTTCAGACGAAGGTCCAGTTCATTTTGGCTATGGTGAAGTGGTGGTGGGAAACCCAGGCGGACAACCACTCCAAAATGGTTTCTCTGGCACTCGCAACAATCCCAGTGGCTGATGCCTTCTCAAACTTTGAGTCAGTTGCAGATGTGGCCAAAGAACAACCAGTGAGGAAGAAGATTATGGTGAACATTGTTGTGGAGAAGGTTGTCTTACGAATATTGAAAAAGGCCAAAGTCATGTGGGGGAAGTCAAACCCATATGCTATCATCAAGCACCTTTTTGACACAGTATGGGATGCTGTGAAGGAAGTTCACTTTGACACCAGCCCTGAAGGGATTAAAAACCTGGATAAGATCATCTTCAAGGAACTCTGTCACACCTGGGGAAGTCCAGAAATGGTTCTTGCCTCCATGAGATTGAACAAACCTGAAATAGATAAGGCAATTGCGTCCACCTTCACTAAATTCCTCACAAATCCACCAAAGAAGTGCAGCGGTGCTTGCAGGTTCTTCTTCATCCTGGGCATGTGTAACGACAGCAAGCCTATAGAAACTGTAGTGCAAAAGCCTCCAACCCCTACACCTTGAGATATGTACTTATTCAGGGGTCCAAGTGTGGACTATGCAAACAGCATCCTGGTGAAGTTCATCAGGAACTAAGAATGGGCTTCATATTTCAGGCAAGACTCCTGCTCGTAGGGGCATCAAGTGAGGCTGTGATCCACAGAGCTGGTCCAGAAGAACAGGATAAAGTGATCAGTGCGGAATCGTAGGAGTAAGTTGTGATCAAGGCTTAGATGACTAAGAGCTTGAAATAAGACCTAAGTGAGGCAAAATGGGACCATCATTTTTTTAATGAGGAACTCATTCTTATTACGCCCCTGAGACCAGAGCTCTCCCTCCTGTTCAACACTGTAAGAGACCCAAGGAAGAACAACAGTTTGTGCTACAGACAATAAGGACGTCACAGGTGCAGGCCAATTGCACAGTAAGCCTGAAGTGGGTTGGTTAGATGAAAACCTCAAATGGTCACAGTGAACTCACATGACACTGTTTCTGAACAAGATTCTTCTGTCTGGTATACAACCAAAGACATGTCATCGTCAAGCGAAATAAAGTTGCATGTATCAGAGGGAGCATTAAGAATCTGCTTTCTTGGCAGTTTTTCTAAGCATCAAGGACAGGACTAACCATTGTCTTCACCATATTAAGATACCTCAGAGGAGCGTTTCAAGAGGACTTTATAAATAACTAACCAGTACCATTGTCAGTTCAAAACAGACAGAGTTGAGTTCAACAAGTTGGAAATTGTCATTACTACTGAACTTCGAAGAAATAATTGGTGCCGTGCAGTGAGTGTAGAAATAATAGTCGCAAAACTAAATCAATTGATTGTGTTGTACGATATGAAAAATAAAACCTGAGGTTTAGACATCTTTTTCTCTCTTTAAAAGGACTACTGATATTTAAGACTTTCTGTTTTTAACCATGGATTGCAATTTATGAACAGTTGTACCAAATACTTTCTTGTATTCCTCAATCGGCTCATAAGTATCTATTGAATATTCCTTTAGTGATTCTTCATGATACGGCATCAGTTGTTTAAGGATATAATGTATACATTCTAACGGTGAATGGCACCTCGACTTATAAACATTGGCTCTTCTAATTCAATGAAATCAGCATCATTTTCAATGTGGCCTTTTGAATGAAGGCACCATATCATCTAAACAATAATGTATCATGAGGCCTCATCAACCCATCACTAGTGCTAACCATTCTTAAATAACTTTCTTCAGTGCACAGATGCAGAAGAATGCTTTAAACTAGCACTACACAAATTTGTAAACTATGTACTATTGTCTGTTCTCTATATGCATTCACTTGTGATCACACGCTGGTGATAGTTTATCAAATGTAGAAGCTTGTAAACAAGCCAGGACTAAAAATGCATTAATTATTGAAGCTATGTGTCAGGTGTTATTGTATCGGATAACAGATAAATATAAACGTCAAATCATTTGTTGTGGATTATCTGAAAAGTGGAAAATGTAATGCTCTCTCCATTAAAAAAAAAAAAAGAAGAAAATCCTTTTGCTGTTTATCCAATTGTTTTTTTGTTGTAAGTAAGTTATTGAGGAATGGTTATTTGTAAAGCAAAATCACTTTGTGGCATACATGCAACGTTATTTTGTTCTAAAGTGCATCTCAGATGTTATGTTTGAATGACAATAAAAGAATCTGAATCTGATCTCTACTGCAATAAAAATAAAAATATGTAATATCTTTGCTGTCAATCAAGTCACACGTCAATGCCATGTGGTCATGAAGCAGATTCCAGATGAGTCGCTCATATAAAGTGAATAAAGCCATTACAAGCCATAGAGATAGTTTTACAATTAATTAATATCTATCAAGTCAAGTCAAGTCAAGTTATTTTATTGTCAAATATGCATGTATTGAGACACAGCATAAATAAAATGGTGGTCCTCTCTGACCCACAAAACATGAATATGGTTGAAGGTACTTAATAAATAAAAATAAATAACCAACCAAATGAAATAAATAACCAACAAACTTAAAGGTTCTATCTTGAATCAAAAGACTGAACAATATCTTGATTATTTCTGTAAATGAGAAAGTTTGTTTCATTTTCTGAAGAGGGTTATGTCCTGAACACTATAGACATTTCTTCTATAGTTCAAGATCAATAAACTGAAACTGAAGACATAATCGACAGAAAAAAACAAAGTGTCCATTCATTCAGTCCTCTCGCCTGATGAAACAGGGACAGATTGCTTTGTCACTGTGACTCCTGAACACAAACTCCAGCCTCGACCAGCCTCCGTTCTCTGTCCTCCAGTGATCACCCTCTCCAGCTCTCATTGGTCCGCGCGAGTGTCACCACCTCCGGGTCCATACAGCGACTCCTCCCCGCCCTCAGTCCTCCACGATCGGATCGAGTCCAGCATCAAACTCCGCTGAACCTCCACGAACCTCCGCCATGGCACTCTCCAACGACCCCAACTTCAAGAAGCTTGAGCAATGGTTCCAAGCCCACGGCCGGAGCCTGAATATGCGGGACATGTTCTCTGCAGACTCGGATCGGTTCGGGAAGTTCAGGTAGGAAGTGGCTCAGGTGTGGCGGGAGCAGGTGAAGAAGGGATGCGGGTTCAGGGGTGCCTCCGGGCGAACATGTTTTGAAGGGAACTCTCTGTTCCTGTTTCTGAGACGCGTCCCCCGTGACAAGGTCATGTAACTCCCTGAGACGCAGAGGTGACTCGGGACCTTACCGTTCACGTCCAGAACCATCGCTGCGCTTCGTGCAAACATGTTTCCGCCGACATGACAGAATCTGTGTGGATCCCCGCAGCGCCATCATCCCTCTATGCTAACGCTAGCTAGGAAGCTAATGACATTGCTGGGCACTTCATACTTTCGAGGAAACATCTAATGAGGATAACATCTAGATTTAATCCACTCGTATGTTTCATTAATGATAATCGATGATATAAGTCGTGTTTTCGTTTAAAAAAAGAACCTGAATCTGAGGTGGTTGAAATAAAGGTGATATTACATAAGAGCAGAAGGTTATCAGTGTTTATTGTTGTGATGTTAGAGGTTTGTCTAAAGTGAACTCTGATTCGATAAATAATGTAAATAAATGAATGTTAATAATAAAGTTAATTCTGAGAGTTGGTAGTTGAGTTAAACTAAAAAAAAGCTAAATCTGCAGAGACCTGTTGAACTTCGTCCTCTTGAACGCTGATAGCTACGAATAGCACCAGCGACATAAACATGAGGTCACATCATGGATCCGTTCGTCTGGACACCTTGTGAACAGGAACACTCCATGATGGGCTCTCGTCTGAGGGTGGGATGTATGTTGGAGAGTCAGTCTCGTAGATGTCGTCATCCTCGTGGAGACGACGTGCCGGTTTGCACATCCGCATCTGTGCTGCAGCAACATACCCAGACTCTCCTTTACTTGATACAAACACACACTTGTGTGTGTATCACACCACTGGTGTCTCTGATTCTGAATTCTTATGGTAACACGCATGATATAAAACATGTATTTATCACCTCTCTCCTGTCATTTTATAATTAAAAACCTTTAGATGCTTATTTTAAAAATAAAAATTCAGCTCCTGTTCAGTTCTTGCCAAGATAACAAGATGTATTTAATTCATTACAATAAGAAAGTTTGTCTAAAGGAAATCACGCTCTTTTATTCCAGCTTGTCAGTGGCGACGGATGATGGCGACATCCTGCTGGACTACTCCAAAAATCTCATCAACCAGGAAGTCATGGACATGCTGCTGGCCATGGTAATGCACACGCATGCACACGCATGCACGCATGTCACATCTTGTAAACCTTGAGCTCCTATTCTTAGTCACTAGCCTGATCTCCTAAAGGCACCGTTGTGCTTACGCAAACATATGACTGGATTTTCAGCATGGATTTCGTCCTCACCCCAGGTTTTTGTCACACTGCCTCACATTTTCTTGAATATCATTGTACCTGCTAATCATGTTTCACCCCTTTTTTAAAAGATATCTCACATATTTGGTTGCGTTAACTAAACTATTCCATTGTTCACCTCAGGATAAGAAGTCTCTTTGTTAGGCAAGTTTCTTGCACAAAGGATTTGGAAAGTGATTTGGAAACAATAGAGAGAGGAAGAAGCACAGTTCAGTTTATCTAAACTTCCTTGTCGAGAAAGAATGTTGCTCAAATTCAGTTTTACCTGAATATTCATTCAATACATGAATTGACTAAAACTGAAAACGTCGGATAATTAAAGATTTTTATCATTTGTGGTATAGTGTGGCAACTTATATATATTATTATTATTTTTAATTATATTAAATGTATTGTTTAAGGTAAAAATCCAAGTTTAAACCATATAAAATTAAAAAGTAGACAAAACTATATATTTCTCTCTCTCTGCGCTTGATGGAATCTAGTGACTGTGGGGGGGTTTGTTCCGGTGAACCGACCCCTCCTCAGTCTCGTACGTGATGGTGGTAAAGAAGGACACATGGATGAGTTTAAGAAAAATGCTTGTTTAGTGAAATATGCAAAAGGCAGAGAAACACTTACGTGATCACGGGCGCTAGCAAGCAGAGAGATCCATCTCAGACGTCTTCAAATGCAAAGATCTCACGAAAAGGTGGATGTTTATAGTATGAATATTCAGGTTAACGCCTCTAGTCAATTGAACATGTAGGATAGGTCAGTGATTCTAAACACTTGTCTTCTAAGATGGCCGTAGCGTTAGTCGTGGAAAGTTACCTTCGTCTAGAGAGAATCTGTTCCCAGCGACTTGCTGGCCTGTTGTGTCTTTCAGTGTGAGTTCTCACACTGGTTCCCACAGACTTGCTGGGAATTCATCAGGTTGCATATTGTATTGCCTTTCTCAGTGTGTGAGGGGCTTTGAATTAAATATGAAAGAATATCAGTTAATCAAGTGATTATTTGAAAAAGTGTGTTAAATCTAGATGATCGATTACAGTAAAGTTGTCATATCCATACAAGACATTCTTATTTGTGCAGGCTTTTCCCTGATTTTTCCTGTGTTTGTCTTTTAAGTATATATTGTAACTTTGTATTGTTTTTGATTGTTAAAGCGCTTTGTGACCCTGGTCTAGAAAGGCGCTTTACAAATAACTATTACTTACTTACTTACTAACTATATAAAGTGCACTAGGTAGCATTTATTCTTTAAGCAAGATGGCTCTCTAAAACGCCTGGTAATGCTTTATAAAACAAACAGAATATAAAGTATACCAAATTGCAGAGCAGGCAGGATAAACCATACTTCCAAAACAAAATATTGATTTAATTGAATGTTCATTTGTATTTTTACAGGCAAAGTCTCGTGGAGTGGAGACTGCCAGAGAGAGAATGTTCACTGGAGAAAAAATCAACTTCACTGAGGTACAACTGGTGGTTTGACTTGTATTAAGCAAAGCTTCTTTTTTTTCACATTTTATAGATAAAGATAGCATTGTGTCTTACGTTTTACGAAGCAGTCTAGTTCTTTTGTCACCTAATGGCTAAAGAACAGTGTAAATGTCAGATAAAGAAAACTTAATTCTAGATTTTACTGTGTCTAGTAAGCTGTAATTTAAGAGTCTAATTGAAGCATTGTAGCTATTTCTATATCTTCATCAACATTACACATTAATACAAACAAGTATGTCCTCAGGTTTGAGTTGTATTCCTGTTTAAGTGAATGAATACTAATGACTTAATAACCTCATAATGTTAGCGACTTACTGCACATCTTCATATTCAAACAGAAACAGAAAAAATGTTGATACTTTATTTATCATAGAACTATTATTCCAACAAATCAAACTAAACGTAGCTTATATTCAACTAGTCAAGTGTGGATGATGTAACGTAGAGTTTCTCTCGCAGGGTCGTGCTGTTCTCCACACTGCTCTTCGCAATCGCTCCAACTCTCCGATCGTGGTCGACGGCAAGGATGTGATGCCGGAGGTCAACCGTGTGCTGGAAAAGATGAAGACCTTCTGTCACGTGAGTTCTGTATTCGCGTCCCGCTGGCTTCATTGGGTCTTGGCGAGAATCGAGGGTTGAAACATTGTGGGTTCCCTTGTTTACAGAAAGTGCGCAGTGGTGCGTGGAAGGGCTTCAGTGGGAAGAGCATCACCGACGTGGTCAACATCGGCATCGGAGGCTCTGACTTGGTGAGTTTAGGTCACTTGAATCTGACATTTAAGTGGTCCAAATTCAGTTTAATTTTCAGTTTCAAGGTCAATGTTTAGAAGGAGTTCAGGGCAGTTTAATAAATCTGACGACTACTTAATTGTTGTATTAGATGGTATCCCAAATAACGGTTGAAATTGAATGATTAAAAACAAAAGGTGGTCACTGTTGTGTCCTGTGACCTTCAGGGACCTCTGATGGTGACCGAGGCTCTCAAGCCGTACTCCGCTGAGGGTCCCAACGTTTGGTTCGTGTCCAACATTGACGGAACTCACATGGCCAAGACCCTCGGCAAGCTGAATGCAGAGACCACACTCTTCATTATCGCCTCCAAGGTCAGTCACATGACCTTCACCACGAACATGTCAAAGACCTTTAACCTCAACATTCTTTGAACATATTGCAGACCTTCACCACGCAGGAGACCATCACCAACGCAGAGTCTGCCAGAGATTGGTTTCTCCAGACAGCGAAGGACGTCAGTGTGTTTGACCTTTAAAAGTTGACTGGATGTCGTCATGGCGACCGTTGCTTAATCAACTAACCATTGATTCGTCTGTGATTTATTGTTCTTGCAGAAATCTGCTGTAGCCAAACACTTTGTGGCTCTTTCTACTAATGCTGTAAGTTCAATTTAAAAACAGCCTTTTTTACCATTTTTATACTAAATTGTCAAATCTGTCACCATATCTTCAGGTCAAGGTTAAAGACTTTGGAATCGACACGGCCAACATGTTTGAGTTCTGGGATGTAAGTTTAGTGGGTGTTTGTGTGTGCAAGCATGTGAGTGGCCCTCTCTATGAGTGGCTTATGTGCACGAGTGACGTGCACGCCGTTGTTCTCTGCTCTCTATTGGTGCATTAACTGTGATGTCATCCTCAGTGGGTCGGTGGTCGCTACTCACTCTGGTCTGCGATTGGTCTGTCCATTGCTCTGCATGTCGGTATGTAACTATATTCTAGTTTGTCATTTGAGAACGCTAATAAAATGTGTAACAGAGCAAATATCAAGCCCTCCTAAATATTTATTGTGGACATCTTGTTTCTTTGCTAAATCCAGCAAAGATTTGTTTATTTTTATATAGTAATGTTTGTTTGGGTTATAAAACATTCAAAATCATTAACCATAAATACATTTTTGCATTGAAAAATTAATTTCTCAACATTTAACATCTCCGTTTTTCAGGGTTCGAAAACTTTGAGCAGCTTCTGTCTGGAGCTCACTGGATGGTAGGAGCTCGTCCAGAACGATAATCAATTATATCGATATAACAATCAGCAGCTGATTGGTTAAAACATGCGTTTCCATTTACTTGTTACAGGACAATCACTTCCGCAGCATGCCTCTGGAACAGAATCTTCCAGTCCTGCTGGCTCTTCTGGGCGTCTGGTACATAAACTTCTTCAAGGCAGAGACTCATGCCATGTTGCCGTACGACCAATACATGCATCGCTTTGCAGCCTATTTCCAGCAGGTGTGTGTGTTCAAATAACTTCCAATACAAGACAGTTGTAGCTTGTTTATGTAGTGACTCGAGCAGGAAGTAGTCGGTTGAAATCCCAGTGTTGGGCAAGATCCTTGGTGAGACATGAAGACACATTGTTACAGATTAAAGCATCTATATGTGAAGAAATGTAAAAGTAATGCCATAAAAAAACCTTTATTTTTGTTTCATATATGAATATATGTTTTATTTTCAGCTCTAAAATCCTGGGAAAAGTGGTTCAACCTCAAAAAGATTCCGTAGAAATAGAGAACATGGGTCTAAAAGAATCCAAAAACACTAAAAATGTAGATAAATTTTGCTAAATACTGTATAAATATACTGCATCAGATACATGCAGACATCAATAAAAAAAAACTATCAAACAAAGGTTTGGTTGAACTGATACAATGGTTTTAGATAAAATGAATGACCACATGGATTAATGCACAAAAAAATTATTCCTGAATGAGCTTTTGAAAATCCATCTGTTGCCAGGGCGACATGGAGTCCAATGGCAAGTACATCACCAAAGATGGCACACGTGTCAATTATCCCACTGGACCGATCGTGTGGGGAGAACCAGGGACCAATGGCCAGCACGCCTTCTACCAGCTCATCCACCAAGGTGACTAGTCCCACGTACAGCTCTACATTCAAGGAGTATGTAATAGCATCAGTGACGCATAGAAAAATACTCCTGTGTTGCAGTAACTAAGAGCGAATTGGACGGTTTAGTTTTATTACATTTTTTAACAAACATTAATATATTAATCTTCTATCTCTCAATTTTAATTTTGAAAACAATTCATTTGAATGATTGCTGTTCAATCATGTGTAAATAGTGTTTTAATCATGGAAAACCTTTCCATTACTAATTATTAATAATATTATGAAGAATTGATAAATTGGTGTGATTCTGATTATACCAGTCAGTATTAGCTGGGATTAGTGATGGTCTTATGAAGCTTCATGAATCGGTGTCATGTTGATTAGAGGTCAGTAGGTGGCGCCATCAGTTTAAAAATGATGTGATGTTTCATCAACAAAGGAAAATAGTGCAGAGACCGATCATCTAGTGGACTCTTTGATAAATGTAACTAGAAGTTAAAAGTTCCAGCATTTGAGTTTAAAATGCATTTTGCTCTGTTCATATTTCATAAACATAAGTAACAACTGTGCAGTTAAACATATATAATTTGTTCTTGTTAAAACCTGCTATGGCCTGCAGGTACTCGCATGATTCCTGCCGACTTCCTCATTCCTGCTCAGTCTCAGCATCCAATCAGAAACAACCTCCATCACAAGGTAACGCCCTGCGATTTCTCCTCTATTTGTGCAACTTTTATCACTGACATTTCTTAACTTCATTGTGCACGTTGAGGATAACGGAGTGTTTACATACAGTAAAAGAAAATGGTCCTGAGGAACTATTCATTTGTTTTGCAATAGTAAACTTTGGTGAAACTTCCAGGCTGAGGATTTATCTACAGTGAAACCTTGTGATGAATCTGCTGCATGTTTTTGACCTGAAGTTTGTTTCTGTCTCGTAGATTCTGATGGCTAACTTCCTGGCCCAGACTGAAGCTCTGATGAAAGGGAAAACATCCGAGGAAGCTCGGAAGGAGCTTGAGGCCGGTGGACTGAAGGGAGAAGCCCTGGACAAGCTGCTGCCTCACAAGGTAAGACTGTGTGAAGGTTCTGGAAGTACTGCAGAGACAACTGTAGGACAATGTCTGAAAATAAAACTCACCAGTAAGAAACAGAGTGTATAGAGTTTTCCATTGAAAGTGACCAGGAAGGACAAGGTTAGAACTAGGTATATCAGAGCAACATCTCATGTGGATAAGTTTGGAGAAAAGTTAGAGAGATCAAGCAAGGTTAGTGGAGGTGAACGACTTGCATTCGTCAATGGTGATGTTATTGTTATTTTCATGTCTAATTCAGATTTTTGTCCAACTTTGCAAAAGGTGTTTGAAGGAAACAGGCCAAGCAACTCCATCGTGTTTAAGAAGTTGACGCCATTTATACTGGGAGCGTTGATCGGTGAGTGGCCATCAGTTTAATGTTCAGAACTTTTGAGAAACAACATTTAAATATTCCAAGATAATTGTTGATGATTCATGAAGTTTAATTTTGCACTGCACGCTTTACTATTGTTTATTTTTGACAAAACTAAGTATGTGTATTCAGTCAAATTACCACTTTCAGTAAATGGTGTCGAGCATGCAGCATCTTTTTTGGCGAGATGACATCCTTTTGCTATTCTAGTACCGTTCTCATTCCACATTATTCCTAAAAGATAAAGTCTGTATGAAATTGTATCATCTTAATTTCATATAAACAATCAGCTAACCGATTACGACTCTAATATCTGGTTAACTTGAACATGTTCTCTCCTGCAGCGATGTACGAACACAAGATCTTCGTTCAGGGCGTCATGTGGGACGTCAACAGCTACGATCAGTGGGGGTAAGAAACGTGAAGAGAGAGTGTTAATGTCTATAATTAGTCTCTGGTTGATTATCTTTTGTGTCAATCAGTGTTGAACTCGGGAAACAACTGGCCAAACAGATTGAGCCTGAGCTGCAGGACGATACAGAGATCTCCTCCCATGACTCTTCCACCAACGGCCTCATCAACTTCCTGAAGAAGAACTTTGCCTAAAACACTGACGACCCCCCCGAACCCACTGCTGTTGTGCCCTCACTTTTAAAGATCATTCCTGGCCTGTCTTTGTCTTGAGCACTTTGTCTTCTTCCTTCGAGTGTAATACTTAAAAGGGAATTATGTGTGCAAAGTATCTGTAGGTCCAGTCGTCTGCATTGACCTTCCAAATAAAACTACGCTTTGTCACAAACTTTTGTTTTGTTTTTCAAAGTTGGACTCTTTAATCAGCGTCCACACAAATTCCAACAGTCATTATTTAAAAAAAAAAAAAAAAAAAGCACAGAAGCAGGATATAAAATCTAACCACATGATCTCCCCAATACGCCAAAAATAAAATATTTATATAAAGTCTTTGATTTAGTCTTGAGGCTTTAGAAAGACTCGTTTGGTTTGCACGTTTTGATTGACGTCCTCTTGTGTTGCTCGTTCCCGCTTCTTTGCAAACTTCTTCTTCATGCTGCTCACTAGACTCTCATACCTGGAACCAAAGAGGAAGTTAAGTTTGATCATGAATCTACAGTCAGACATGTGATTAGACAGAACACTTAATGACACTATATTATGTCTTTGACTCAGTTAAATATTGTTGATTATATTTAACTAACTTAAAGCGTCTGGACTAGTACCTGAGAGCCATTTCTTCATCTGTGATGTCAGTTTGCATTCGACCAATGTCTTCATCTTCCTGTTGCTCCTCTTCACGAGGAGGATTCATCGCCAACATTAGCTTCTGCCACATGAGAAGAAAAAAAACATGAATTACGAGTATAACACGTTTCTGCACTTGATATTGATAATTCCCATCTCGGATTGCTGATGCGGTAACATACAGTATATATATATATATATATATATATATATATATATAACTTTAAAATTCTGGTTCTTACTTTCAGAGCTATTCATGGTCAGGCTCCTCCTTACATCAGTGATCTGATCCAGCCTTACACCCCAGCTCGGGCTCTGAGGTCTGTGGATCAGAATCTACTGATGGTTCTTCCTCTCTCTTTGCGCTTGATGGAGTCTACTGACTCCTTTAAAAAACATCTTAAGACATTTCTATTTGTTCAGGCTTTTCCTTGATTTTCTGGAACTCCTGTTGTGTTATCAGTTTTATCTTGATCTTTATAGTATATACTTTATTGAATATTGTTTTGATTGTTTAAGCGCTTTGTGACCCTGGTCTAGAAAAGCGCTATACAAATAAAAATTACTTACCTACTTACTATATAAAGCTAATATTAAGTCAATTTAGTTTTGTGGGTAAATTTTGGATGCATTACAGCAAAAGGCCACAAACACCAAACAAAACATATATAAAATATAATAATGGAACTAAATTAAATGCTTACAGAAAACAAGGTTTCCTCACTACAGTTTTGTTTCACAGTAGATATTATATTAATGTTTAAAAGTTTGGCCATATCAGTTGGAAGAAGAATTCAGAACAAACCTCCACTTCTGGATTAAAACCTTTAAATGACATCCGGCCGTACATCAAATCTTCAAATGGAACGAAACTCTTTTCCTCTATAATTATGTTCCTTGAAAAAAAAAAAAAGGAGGCAGGAACAGTAAAAATGGAATCAAGATACAGATCAGAACATGATACAGGCAATATAAAGTTGCCTTTCTAGACCAGACAGGCGGGTGGACTGGTAGACAGTGAACTCTTACGCTTTCGACTTGAGCTCTGGAAGGTCCAGATACCAGTGTTCGTCACTGATGATTCTCTTCTCATCCTCCTCCAGCAGCTTCTTCGTCTCTGCATCCAGGCATCTCTGCATGAACTGTACCACACAAAACACAACTATGAAGTCAGAGAACACATTGGATTCAGCACAGGACTGCTGTTGGAGGACATGATACATCTAAAAACAAGGATGTTGGTCTTGGATAAGAGATTTGTCCTGTAAAATCTCTTTTTAAAACATAACAAAATTCAGTTTTATCTCAATAACAAAAGCCATATTAACAAAATGAGTGACAGGTCACAACAGATATGCACACCTGTTACATTCAAACTGTCTACTTGCTATAAAGTTTTTTTTTTAAATGAAGCAATGAAACTGTTTTCAAGATTAGCTTCAGCAGATAACGCTAGCTAGAACGATCCACGTACCTTCATGCGAAGAAGATTCTTTGAGAGTTTTGCTGAATCCCCCGCCATTGCTTATTAAACTACAAACATACAATATCAGAAAAAAAAACAACAGTCGTGATGAGTGGAAGCTCCACTGGACACGCGTGGGGAAGTAAAGTTCAGACAGAAGCAATCGAGAGCCCAGTGACGTCAACCAGGCAAGCTAATCTACCCGCGGCTTCATCGATGTCTGAGGAGAAAAAGTTTGATGCAAAATATTTCTGCCAGAGGCCGCTCCGGATTTGGCGAAATCTCTTGCATTTTGATTGTGGAGTTTGTAAGGAATAACTCTGCTTGGCTGATAGATTTAAAAAATAAAAATATAGGATTATTAAATATTAAAACGATTTTCCAAAGCTTCATTATATTATTGAAATATAGAACAACAAAAGTGTCTTGTCCTTATGGCTTAGCAAAATGTTCTATATTGTGTTGTATAATCATATTTAGTACAGCAATGAGATGTTTTATTTCGGATACATCTATTAGTCTAACAATCGAAAATATATTTAAGATTAAGATGTTTCGTAATGTATACTACATTTCAATAAATGTGTGTGTTTGTGCCGTATACATATATGCTTGAAAGATAAAAACCTTGATTTAATTAGCCGCATCTTTCTTATTTTCATTTACGACCAAATAAAAGGGAATAAAATCTTTATTTTGAAGCATAATCACAATTCACAACATAATATTCACCACATGCTAATTTCTACTCAAATAACTTCTTCACACTTCAGGGGTATGTCAAGTAGTTCTGGTTCCCTGTTTCACAGAATCAGTGTCATGTTGTTTAGAGGTAAATTAAAAAATGATGTGATGTTTCATTAGAACAGTTGTTCAAAACAAAGGAAAATAGTGCAGAGACCGCCATCTAGTGGACTAGATATATATTGACACTGCTTCATGAAGCTTTATCAAACCATTAATAACTTACCGTACCTTGTAAAAAAAAAGAATATACCACATTGTTTTGCACCATAATCATTTAGTAAACACTTACCTGAAGACTCAAGTAGCCAACAGTAAAGTGATTTTAAAGCAGAAAACATTTCAAAACTGAAAACTTAAAATGTGAAGAAGAATATTTTTTGTCTATGCGTTTTTTTGTGTTTGAGTCATGTTGACCAAAAATGACCAAACACACACACACACACACACTCTCATGAAATATATATTTAACTGTAAAGTATACTGTAACTTCAGTAATATTATTTTATAACTATATTAGTTATAGTTATTAATGAAAAAATATTACTGAAGTTACACTATACTATACAGTTAAAATATTTTTCATGAGAGGAAATGCAAGTTAAAACCTCCTGAAGGCCTGGTTAAAACAAAATATGTTTAATTGTAATATCAGTAGTCTCCAATAACAAGTCAATCTAACATCGTACGATTGGTGATGTGAATAGACATATATTATTACCTCATTCATCAGCTTTACTATAACAATAATGTCACGGGTCCCAGGTGTGGTGACCACGTTAACAC
This sequence comes from Callionymus lyra, assembly GCF_982586985.1. NCBI lineage: Eukaryota > Metazoa > Chordata > Actinopteri > Syngnathiformes > Callionymidae > Callionymus > Callionymus lyra. The sequence continues at coordinate 2,697,261 of NC_141825.1, read as the reverse complement.
GATGAATTGACAGAAATAATGAAGAAGAGACGCACTTGTTGCTCATTCAATCAACTTGTGAGGAAAACATGAACATGTGTCCTTTTAATTGCGACCGGAAAAGCGACTACAGTGCTAAAAGTTCCACCTGCTGCACTCAATACCTTTAAAGGTCATGTTTACACGATGCGGAAATATGCATATTAAGTATTATTTTCTATAAAAAAAAAATGTTATGTATAAAAAAATATATTAAATAGAATTTAATATACAAGATGATATTTAATAATAAAATGGTATATCACAATAACGTTGATGATGTGGGCTGTGACTTCATATTTTCAGGATTAGGGAGACTCTTCAGTCGACCAGAGTCGATCAAAAACGTTCAACCTAACAGGTACTACTGAACGCTGGCTCTGACGTTTCCCAGAGCATCAAACTAACTCTAAGGGATGCAGAAAATAGAACAGATGGCCACACTGTCTTTAGGTGGAGACTGGAGCCGCCAACTCTTCATACAACTCTTCAGCCAGAGCTGTGAGCACTTGCTGAGGTAGCTGGCGAAGGAAGATGTGTGGAAGAGGAAACTGCCGTCTTTGGCAGCTGAACCGTTGGCCAACCCGGGAAGCAAGAGAAGCTTGTCCACTCGGTGTGGTTGAAAGGCCGGAGGAGAAGTCGACTATGGCGTCCATGATGAGTCCCAAAGTCGCGACCACAAAATAATACCAGGGGTCATCTGCCATATGTGGAGAAGATCCTAAACATTCTAAAACCGAGAAACAGGATTGCTCTGTCTCTGATAGTTTGTGTGTGTCAGGAGAAGCAGAAACACATCTTCCCCTGATGAGTCAGATACACTTTCTTCTGCCTCCATCTCTAAAGAAGCAGTTGCCAATGTAGTAAGATGAGGAATGCAGAGACAGGTACAGTTCAGTATTGATTTTGAGGTGCCGAAATGCACTTCTTCCCTTTAATCCCTTTGGTGGGAGAACACACCTTAAGTGCCGCCACACATGCAACAGAGGCAAGAAGATAAAATGATGTTTTCATGTCACATGTTCAGCTGATGTCTTCTCGCACCAGCAACTCTTTCAGTGTGCAGTAGGACACCCCTCCCCTCTCACTATCTCTCAATTTGGTGAGTTCGTCTTGTAACTGAGCCACTGGTTTGCCCAGCTGGTAGCCCAGATCTACCAGCAGCTCCAGGACCGCGGATCTGTACTTCTCCAGCTTATAGCGTCTCAATATCGGCAGAACTCTGTGCGCCGCCGCGAAGGCTTGTTCGGGCTCTTCCATGTCCCGGTGACAAACAGCCATGGCACAGAGCGTCGGCACCAGCAGGGTGGACTTCTGCCACGGTTCCAGCTTCTCTTGTATGCCCAGGACGAGCTGCAGCTCCTCCAGCGCTGATCTAAACTGACCCGCCCTCAGAAAAACATGAGCTTGTTTCTGCTCCTTCTCGGTAAAGAATTGCGGGAAAAGAGGAGAATATCTGACACAGCGAGTCGCGAACAGCTTTGCCAGATAGTCCCGGAGAGCAAGGCGACGTTCAGCGATGTTTTCAGGATCAAAGTTGCCAGTCAGCAGCTTGCGAGGCAGCATCACCTCCTCCAGCTCCTCGCTGAACACCTTCAGGAGGCCGTGATGAAAGCGACAGAAGTCACTGTAGCGGCGCTCCACCGGCCGACAGATGTGGTCGAAGCTGCCGGAGCGCATCACCACCACCTTGTACAGCTGGAAAAAGACACAGGGATTAACTCGACCCCAATCCTCACAATTTAACCTTTAAACAAAAAACCATGAGAATTGCTAAAAGTATAATTCAAACTATTCATGAAATATTTCTTCAATTCCAGAAAACGCCATCAATTCAAAAGAATATTGGGAACATGCTGGATATATCAAATGCCTTCCTGAGATAGAAAGTTCCTGACCTGAATATTAAGATAAATAAAGCAAAATGAAGAAGTGAAGATTTTATTTGAACAATAATTCACATCTCATGTCCTGTGACATTGACAGGTGTGAGTCTCACCACATATTTGCTGAGCGCACGCTCAACGATGTGAGCAGAGGGGATGTCGAACAGCAGCCGAATCGGTCGACCCCTCTTTTTGTCCAACTTCAAGTTCTGTTGAAGCTCCTTAGTGGTTAACCCAGAAGAACTCAGGACGTCATCTGCACAACGAACATAAAGGACACATCAAATGTGATTTAGTACATGCAGAGGGGGGTGGTCTGAGACGATGTTTGACGGGACCTCCTGACGACGCTCCTTTCATCCACGCTGGATTTACCATAGACGGGCGTCAGTTCATTTACGGTTTTGCCTCGTATGGCGTAGTTGTTGTCTTGTTAGTGTATTATTATGGCTCTTTTTCATCTGAATTTAATTATGATTATTGACTCTTTTCATTTTTTCCCTCCTTTAGTGTTTTGTAAATTCAAGCTGGATTATTGCCTCTTGTTTGGACCTATAGAACATTTCGATTTTCACAAAGAGAAAACGCTCTCTATTTGTTTACCATTATCTTGTGGACTTTTTGAGTACAATGTTTTTGTTTGAACTCTTGTCTAATATTTTAATTAAATTGTATTTGATTATTTTAGCATTAGTCTTGTTTAGCTCATGTTATGGCTGTTCTTAGTAATCTTGTATGACACAAACAATAAAACTAAAATGTGATTTCATTATTTTGTTTAAACAATTCAATTCTATTAGTTCAAATCCAGGGAAAATAAGCCCTCATAATTATGACATGAGAAAATGAGAAATGGAGAAGAAAAAAGAATCAAAAGTCAGCTATTTTCTTTCTCCCATTGTTTGTTTGAAAGTGGAAGTGATCCAGATTACAAAGCTTGAACTCTAGGTCATCACTGGTCAGACAAACTCACAGCTACACTTTTCCAAAACAAAGAGGCAAAGATTTTAAATAAGAACATTGTTCTTGTTCATAACCCTATCCACCGGTTTTCAAACTTGATTGAAGTGTAAAATTCTCGTGGTGTGAGTGGTTGTAACGTTGTGTGTCGATGGTGTCAGTACCGGTAATGATTCAATATTGACTCACCTGAAGACGCCATTTCCAGATCGGACTCACTTCATCCCGGGTCGGAAGGAAACTACATTCAACGAGTAAATCTACGGTACCAATTTCTGGAGGTGCTGTTTCAAATGTGTGTTTGATGCGAAAGGAAAGCAGAGTAAAGGAGGAAGTTTGGCGAAATAGTCAGTGGAAGAAAAAAAAGAGGAAGTGAACCTGAGTTTTAAAAGAGTGGAAAGTTTATTTGAGTGGGGTGGTGTCAGTTAAAGTGACAGTTCACCCAAAATCCAAATTTCACTAATTTTCTACTCAACCTTGACTAAAGTAGAACATTAGTGGAAAAAAAAGAAAATGTAAGTGAACTATCCCTTTAACTCAACTGAAAACTGAAAATAAACCAAAGCAATATCACAGACACAACAGTAACTTTTGTTTCAAAATATTTATTAGAATCCTACAGTTCAAAGTGAGGAGAGAAAATAAAAATGTCCAAATTCAACACGTCAGAACTGCTGAACGGAAGTGACTTGAGAGTATCTTTCTGATCATCACACACTTCGCAGAGTGACTCTGAACGTGACTGACAATCTCTACTCTGCCCTGAGTGGCGACGTGTCGGACTGAACCCCTTCCAGAGGTTCTGACACTCTGACCGGTTGACAGTTGATCACCACAGGCCGTCACTCCGGCCGGCCCTCACCACCTGAACGACTCTGATTCTCCTTTTCACAAAGTCAAACTGATCGATCCTCTACTGACCAACACGAGTGCAACACTCTCAACCTTATTTCCCCTGGAACTGGACCTCAATCTGGACTCTACAACTGGGTACAAACGATCAAAAAGACTTAAACGAAGGATTGCTGACATGCCTGCAAAAACTTTATTTGCTTCTTGATGTGAGATGAGCCATAAGTCCAACTATCTGTCGCTCTAATTTAGCAACACAACAGACAGACTCCTCAACCCTCTCTCTGGCCGACACTGCAATAACAACTCCTCAAATTGATGACCCAGAAAAGAACTGACAGTAACTGGCAGACTCCCATCAGCCTGCAACACATGTCAGCTTTTATACTTCTTCTTCTCTCCAGCTAGAGTCCTGACAGGAAGTTTCAAATCAAGCCCACGGTGCTACTCAGTCTTTGGCTGCCAGTTAGAGAAAGTGCAAATCTCTGCCAACCCTTGTGTGAAGGCTCACCCTCTGGGAAAGTACAGGTGTTCCCAGGTCAACTGAGGGAGTCCTCCTTTCAATGTCTTGGGTCTGCCCCGGGGCCTCCTCCTTGTTGGAGCGGTTAAGAGTGACCAGGCCTTAGGAAGGCTTCCACAAGGCGCTCTAAATAAAAATAAAAAACACCGCAACTGCTTCTCTGTATGTGAGATGACTGAGCTGTCACTCTCTCTAAGGTACAATCCAGTCACCTCGTGGATGAAGCTAGTTTGTTTCTGTAATCCTCAAGTCACTGGCTAACCGAACGTTCCTCTCTGACTAACTGCCCTTCCATGTAACCAACTCACCTAATCCCCTCCGACTGGTTCAACGGGACAAACACTTCTTAACAGAACCTCCTAAAGTGAATTTCCTGCATTAATACATTTTGATAAATTCAAGACACTCCCCTCAGAGCTCCTGTTCATCTTCAACTGTTGATGTGTTCCCTGATTTGGCACTAAATGAGTGTAGAAACATTCGGGTGCAGCAGGATTTACATTCCGGTGCGTGTCGCTGGAACAGCACGCTAGTGTCAGTAAGTAAGATGAACCGAGGCCGAGGCTGAGGCAACACGTTGAAGGCCACGCTTCATGAGAGTCATCCTGAGGAGATAGAGTTTAGTTCATCCAGGTTGAAGCTGCATTAAGTGTTATGGCTTTGTCACGACTAGACTGTCTTCAATTGCTGCCGTTATTGAAACGTGAGAGGAGCCTTAAGGAACACCCGACGACCACAAGAAACCAATTCAAAGACCCCACGGAGCTCGACAACGCAGTGCAGAGTTCCACCACTAGATGGGGTCTTTTCTTTCTTTTAGACACATGCAAGTACACAAGTCGAGGTCAGAGGTTAAACAGAGTGTAGACTACTGTAACGTCTCTAAGGTAACAGTTGATGCCTCCCTCAGTGCGGTCTCGCCGTCGCCCCCCTGCTGACATGTTCACACTCGTGGTAAGACGTCAGGTCTTCTGATTGGCCAGCCAGCAGGGCATGTCTCCACACCTGGGACAGAACAATGCCAGATATGAAACAACCCATAAATGACATGTTTAAATTATAAGAAATATCTGTTGTTTTTAAGCGAAACACAAGAGTCATATGGATAAGGTTTCTGTCCTGTCAAGAAAAACCAAGAAGGTAGGCTGTTGTGACAACGTTTTCTTTGTCCTAACTTTATCGTACGATAAGTGAGATTTGTGCTGTGTCTAAAATCGCATACTAGCGTACTAAAAGTTAGTATTTTTAGTGCGTTAGTGCGTCTCAATTCTTAGTATGCGAAATTCAGTGCGCCCTGCACACTACATTGGCGGACACTAACCACACTAAACAGCCGCCATCTTAGTGACGTTTTAAACGGAAGTTACGTCATATATAAATGCATATATATTCATATACTTACAGGTGTATTTTCAGCAGCAGTAGAAGGATGACACGTCTTCGGTGCTGATACCAGCTTAAATATCTCGCAAACATTTAGATTCTCATATTTTTTCTTTATTTCTTTTTCCGAAGTTGCAAAAAAAGAAGAAGAAGCTGTCATGTGATTTCCTGTTAGTGTGTAGCAGCATTGTTTGATTTGAGACATACTATCTGTGGAGAATTTGCGTACTAGTTAGTATGTACACTAAACTGATGCATACTAACTTCTAGTATACTAAGAGAAGTATGCGATTTGAGACACAGCACTTGAGTTTAGACGAACAGATGCATGCCTGACACGTTATCTCAGTCAAAAGGTACAGAGACACACAAACTTTACACTAGGGATGCACCGCAATGAACATACTTGGCTGAAAAAGAAAACCGAAACTGTAAAACTGAAATAACTTTTCATCTTAACAAGCATTTCATTTATGACTATTACTCTATACTTACATCACTAAAAGTAAGCATTGTAATTGCACAAACTAATATTCATGGATGCAAAAAATCTATAAGAAAAATGTATAGTAATGGTCTGATAAAGCTTCATGAAGCAGTGTCATGTTGTTTAGAAGTCAGTAGGTGGCGCCATCAGTTTTAAAATAATCTGATGTTTTATTAGAACAGTTCAAAACAAAGCAAAATAGTGCAGAGACGCCATCTAGTGGCTCTGAAAAAAAATGACACTGCTTCATGAAGCTTCATCAGACCATCACTAAAAATGTGTATTCGGAATCATGAATTATTCATATTAATTTAACAATGGAGAATTAAAAAAAAAAGATTGAATTATCAGATTTTAATCATGACTGACTTGCTTAAGAATTTAAAAATATTATTTATGTAAGTAAGTTAGTAGTTTTTGCTTATGTCAACCAACATTAACCTTGTTTGAAAAATTTTAAATGCACTTAAACAACATTTCAATGGCTTAACTTTCTGTGCATGACATAATGGTACATACATGTCTAACATGATGTATAATTTCTCGGACCCCAGGCTTAAATGGTGGACGGGCACAGAGTGTCCATGTTGTGCGTACATACTTGTCTCGGAACGTGGGTTGACTGTTCAGAAAACTCAGCTGCTGTTCCAGGCGACAAACTCTAAAGGCCAAGTAGCAGGAAGACAGGACCAGGAGGACAACTCTAGGACAGACAGGACACATGAAGATCTTGTCAAAACTCTTTTTCATGTGAGTCCTGTAATAAATTAAAGAAGTAAGAAGATCTTACATTTGAGAAGAAACATTTTCAATGAATGTGTGGTTAAACAAAGTGAATGATGAGTTGAAGAAGAGAAGTTTAGCTGTAAATGAATCCTGACAATACAAAGCTATGACTCAGTTTTCTAAATAGAAGACGCTTATAAAACTACAGAAAGTACGATTCGACTAAAGCTTTGATTATTTAAACACTTATCTGTAACTTCACTATGACTACTACTTCATACTGTAGTTTCAATCTATTTAAAAAGAAACTGATAAATAATAAAAATAATATGATATGTTTTTGGCCTTTATGTGAATTTTAACACCCAATATATCTGGACTCACAGCAGAATGAAAAGTTTCAGAAGCTGATATTCCATATGACCAAGTTCTGGTACTGGTTCAGTCAGCAGGATTTTCTCTGGTTCCAGGCTTATATCTGAAATAACACGAAAAAAATAATAAATCAAAAACACTTCCCGACATATCCCATCATTAACGTCGGCATCTCACACACTCACCTGTCAGTGTGTGTGTGCTGAAGGTGGGGTCGGGGGTGAGGTCAGGGGTCGAGTCACCGAGAAGGTCTGGAAGAGAGGAGGAGACGGCAGGAAGCGACGGTTTTCTCCTCCACTTCAACACTTCTGGAAACTCATCCTGGTAGACAGGCCAGAACGAGCAACGTTTCATTTAAGGATTGAAACACACTTCTCTGTGAAGGCATGTTGTGGAATCTATAAATAACTCATGGAAAGATGGTCGTGAAAACATGTGACTTGAGTGACTGTGAAAGAGACCGGTTTAAGCTCTGGACTGTTATCAGGAATGTACAGGACTGCAGGAATCATTTAGAGAAAAAAAACACTCTCAACTTAAACGTACAAATAAGAATCCAGAATTGCAACAAACAGCTGAAGTGCAGAAGAAAGTCCTGTGCTTTGGTAAAGATCTTTCGAAATGTGGAAGTTGCAAATGTCTTTCTGTTGTTCTGCTTTTTCTTTATTACATTTATTAATCTTTGGACATTATTAGTTATTAATTTTAGAAAATACTGAATTTACAGATAAGTGAATATTAATTTAGCAACTTTCAAGCCATTCCTTGGACAAGAAAACTGTGTTTCTTTGAAAACAACAGGCATTAATCCAACATGTATATGTTATAATAATATATTGTGTGTGCATAAGAAAATAAAAGCAAAGGCAGTTCTTACAAGTAGATATGTTTGACTATCAATAACCTCCAATAAATTATACTGACCCTCAGTGTTAAAAGAACAGAATAAGGTGTTAAATCTTATAAATATAAAGCCATCATACCATGGAGAGGGAGGCGGGCTCTTCCAGGAACTGTTTTAGACTCAGACTCTTCCCGTTTACCTGCAAACAAAACAATCAATCACTTCAATAACAATTCCAATTAAATAAAATCCAGCTTGCCGTTATAATTAATTATTTTTTTTAAAGATTTTTTTGGTATATGAAACACATTGAACAGTTCATGTTAACAATACAAACATTTATCCACATTAACGTGGCCTTGTATCTCCTTTTCAACAGCTGCTTAGATAAAGTAACTTGTTGATGTATTTACAATAAATTACCAACAAACTTCAGAGTTATAAAAACATTAATAACAATTCAAAAGTCCAACCTTAACCCTTGTGTTATCTCAGGGCCAAGGTGACCCAAAGGCCCGAAAACAATTGTGTTTGTGGTATCCCTTGTAGGTAGGTAGGTAGCTAGGTAGAACTTTATCAAAAGATCCCTCAGGAGGTCTCCTTCGGGATTTTTTTTTTTTTTCCAATTCGCCACAGCAATACAGAATTTATTCATAAAAATACAAATAAAATAAGAACAAGAACAAAGAGAAATAAAGAGAAAGAACAAGATGATACAATCTAAGTCTAAATATATAGATAAAGAACATAGATCAAAGAAAAATAACAAAGACAAAGGATACAAAGATTAACATAGAATAGAACATCAAGATACTTTTACTCCACTCCTGCCCCCAAACTGAGAATGATACAATCTAATAGCACGAGGAATTAATGAGTCCCTGAGTCTATTAGTGTTGCATCTGGGAAGGAGCATTCGTGCTGCATCTGCTTCTCTGCTCACTGATGACAGTGTTCAGAGGATGACTGTCATCATCCATGATGGACAGTAGTTTGTCCAGTGATCTCCTCTTTGCAACTGTCACCAGTGAGTCCAGCTTCATGCCAACCACAGAACCAGCTCTCCTGATCAACCTGTCCAACCTGTTGACACTCCTCTTGGACACATTCCCCGCCCAACACATCACAGCATAAAACAGGACACTGGCCACCACAGACTGGTAGAACATGCAGAGGAGCTTCTTGCAGATGTTAAATGATCGAAGCCTCCTCAGAAAGTACAGTCTACTCTAAACTCTCTAAACGACCTCCCTGGCTTCCATAAACACATATGCAGTTGCAGAGGTCGTTCACCTTGACCCAGAGACAACACAAGGGTTAAAACTGTATATTCATTAAAACTTTAAACCTAGTCTGTCTTCATTTTGACAACCATAGCTTTATTTGATTTTTTTTTTTTTTAAATAAGTCCTTAAGCATATTTTTATTCCAGTAACATGAACTGAGATGACATTCAGTTTCGCACTTTAACTCGAGCAGAATGATCCATCATTGCTATTTTCACGACACGTGATGGACAGAAGAGACCTGCAGGTGTGTGCAGATCCTCCTCAGGACATCGTAGACACTGTCTCTGGACAACAACGACACAAACACGTACTGTAGAGAGATACAATGATAAATATTAAAATTTTCAATAATAGCATGCTTCATGTCTGTCTTCCCTCCCCCAGCACGTCTCTATTTTTACCTTCTGGCCTGTATCCATGGTGATGGCGAGACCGTTCGGTACCAGACCTGCTGTCTTGTGCTTCTTCACCAGTCGAACTGACACCACTGGAATACAGACCTGCACAGTACACTTGTTTTTTTCTTCACCTAAAGACATTTTGAGTGAATAGTGCTCTTAACTCACTTTGATGTCTTTACCAAACAGGTTTGCATAGAAACACAACCAGTTCCTGGAGATGTAGAGGCGTCCCTGGAGCAGGATGTCCCTCAGCAGGGCACACGAATACACTGTGGGCAGACACACAAACACACATGCTAGTGCAACACACGTCTGGAGTTGGACCCTCTACTTCCTGACACAACTTTGGGATCTGACCTTTCATCAGGATCTCTTCTTTGGGAACTGTCTGGAACAGTTTGTGGTACTGAGAGTTGTACTTGCTGACAGTCTGAGTAAACAAGAGGTACACAATAAATGCATGAAAAAAACAGGTTAGAAACGGGTTAAAACAAAACGTTTGTGTATTTGTATCTTTGTATATTTGATTGTATGCCGATGAAGGTGTTCTGTATGTATGTGTCTACTAGCTTTCAGAGAGTTTTAACTAATGTGCGAGCATGTTTGCGTTTAAGAATTATTTACATGGAATGAGGACTCTGACACAGAAGTTTTGTTTCTAGAGTTTGTGTCTCACTAGCCAAGAGTCACATGCTAATGTTATTTCATAGAAATGACTTTTCAAAATGAAACATCTCTTTTAGAAGGCTGTAATGAATTAAACATAACTTTCTCTTTCTGTGCGGCCCGTAACAAATGTGTCACGGACCAGTCAGGTTCATTTAACTGATCCGATAATGTTCACATGACACAGACAAAGATAAATTCACATTTCAAATAATAACAACAAAATGCAAGTTTGAAATAAATATTCTGTTCAGTGAAATAAAAAAGAACGAGGGTGCGATAATAATGTTTTCTTCTATCTAATCTTTTTCTGTTTCTATAAAGATCTCTTTCCATCAGTTGAAGATTGATTAATCATAGTTAGAAATGATAAAATTGTACGTGTTTATTATTGCATGTACAGATATACTGTAAACCAAACAAACAAAAGAGATTTGAACAAAATTAACAAATGATTATGATTCAGTTTTACTGAATACGTTTGAATTGATGATCCTTTTGTTTTAAGAAGGTTGTCATGAACCCTGAAAGTGACCCGTGGCCTATTTTCGCCAGTCACTCACAACAGTAAATGAATGAATGTCCTTTGAATAATCCTTTCATTCGTGGTCTTATTAGCATATATTGTGTGAATTTATCCGTCCACTGATCCTGATTCCGTTTTTTTTAACATTTGTCAATAGATTTACGATCTAAAGATTTCATCAGTAAATTGAATGACATAGAGGCCTTGGTCATCAAGTGAAAAGATTGTATTCCAAATATGGCAGATCATGAAATGTGGATTCTTGGAATCCTTTATGCTTTTCCTCATTATAAGAGAGTGAGCTAGAGAGTCTTTTATAAAACCTTTACACTGCTTCTGAAGAGATGATGGTCTGTTGCTATTGTTTGTCACGAGAACCGACATGTTTTTCCATGTTTTATGACTATAGGTTTTTTATTATTTAAAACATTATTTGCAAGGGATTGTGGGACTATTAGGAAGATGAATCATTTTTGACTTTAGCAATCCTTTTTCTCTTGTCATATTTGTAAACTTTAACCAAATAAAACATGATTCAATTCAATTCAATTCAATTCAATTCAATTCAATTTTATTTAAAGTGTCTTATCATAACAAAGTTATCTCAAGACACTATACAGTTGAAATAAGACTATAGTTGATTAAGGAAAAATTGATCCCAGCAATTCAACAAAGAGCAAGAAACAAAACACTGTACAGTGAGCTATGGCGAGGAAAAACTTCCTTTTAGAAGGCAGAAACCTCGAGCGGAACCAGACTCATTGTTGACGGCCTGCCGCTTTGACCGGCTGGGAGGAAGGATGGGGGGGTAGACAGATGGATAAGGAGAGGAGTGAGGGAAATTATAGTGAGAAAAAAAAAGGAGGAGAGTGTAGGAGAGTCTGATACATTTAAGACATTGTTTAGGTGGATCTGTGAGGATCAGGTACTAAATATATACTATAAGTTTCTTCTAAAACCCATTGACTGACCAGAATGACTGAGCTAAAATGAATCATAAAAACCACATCACAAACTATCGACTGGCAAAAGTTTTTCTTTTACTTAGAGTTGGAGGTTTGTCACCTGTTAGAGACTCATTGTTGGGAAATGACATCACATATCACACATCATTGATATTTTTTACTCCTTCAACGAAGATGTACCAAATTGAATATGGGCTTGAACAAGTGAAAGAAGAGCATCAAGGTTTAAAGTCCATAAGAAAACGGAGGTTAGATGATATCTTGTGTTCAAATATCTACATGGTCGATTTTCCGCACAATTGTGACACAAACAAGAACCAATCGAGGAGGAAAAAAGAGAAATATTTGGACACTAAACTGACTCAATTTGAAAAAAGGAGGTAGTGCTGAACATTTGGATCCAGCATCTAAGAGCCAAAAGTACAGTGGAGCTCAGTGTGTACTGCCAACTCCTCCTGCTTGTGTGTGTAGGACTGCCTTTGTGTTGAAGTCTGTCCTACTACCTTCTGTGTCTTTCTATTTTCAGAGCTCAGTTCTGCCACCGCCGGTGCTTCTCTGCCACATGACTAGAGTGCCGCGTTCAGGTCCATTCTTTTGAAGACCTCAGTTCCATTTTTTTTTAGGTTATGTTTGGATCATCGTTACATCCCACTGACATTTCCTGTGCTGGTGTGAACTAAACAAATGGTAGAGAAAACCTCTAGAAGTCATTAAAATAAATGAAGGAAGTTATTTATATTTTTAAAGTGCATTTCACAGACAAGGGTCTGCCTTAGATAAGCAGCTACAGAAAAAGTGACATAAATAAAAAGAGTATGAAGTTTTCTTTATTTGTTTTAATGCATGGTTAAAACTTGGTTTATGAAATAATAATTTAAAAAAAGTAAATTAAATAAAAATAATTTGAAATATTTATTTTAATGTTAAACATTTTTTATTGACATTTAAGCATGCAATTCTGTATGTTGCGCTGTTTATTTCCACATTACTTTCATAATTAAGGCATTTTTATCATTCTATGTTTGTACAAAAATATCATTAAAGTGTACGAAAACTTTAAGACATTTCACTTTTAATATGATTTTCTAAGGCATTCACTACATGGTTTATGTTTAAGAAGATGTTACTGTAAGAAAACAGAATATCATTTACTTTATTTTTCATTAAATTAATTGAAAACAGAAAGTACTAGAAATTAATTATAAAAATAATTTAACAGAAATGTTTTTTTCTAAATCAATATAAAATCAAATAAATTAAAAAAAAAAATCCTAGAAAATATATTGATGAAACATGGAACCGGACTTCTAAAGCTCTATGTAAAAAAAACATGTAATCATGTTTGTGTGTGTGTGTGTGTGTGTGTGTGTGAGACTCACTGATCCCCTGTAACATTTCTTCACATCTTCATAAGTTAAATCATCAATCAGTTGAAGTCTGCAGAGAACACAAACACATCTTCTTGTCATACATTGAACAGAAAAATTCCTCATTTAGATCACAAAAAACATTTCAGGAATTGATTACACCATCAAACATTTAGTTTCTAGGAGACACAAATTCACACATGCACGCACACACACACACACACACACACACACACACACACACACACACACACACACACACACACACACACACACACACACACACACACACACACACACACACACATTCACTCTCTCTGTTGTTTTGGCTGCAGTAGTACAGTCCCAACAATGTGACTGGACTGGAATGATGAGACCACCGTGACAAACTCGATGGTCATGTACTTTAAACAGAGGCTACAACAACACAACTCTCATGAAAAGAACACATGATCAAACGCACAAGATCACATTGATAACCTATTGATTCCTAATCACTTCACAGGTTAGAGCTTAGTCCACAATTTTGAAGTAAGATCGCTCCACTGAAGCTGAGAGTGTGAAAGGAGTGTTTGTTGCTAAAAAAGCTCTGGCACACACACACACACACACACACACACACACACACACACACACACACGCACACACAGGCTTCATTATTTAAAGAGTGAAAGGGAGAACTGGAGCAGAGAGAGTTCCGTCATTAAGGACTAACGAGTCGGTTTGCTGGTGAGAGATGGACTTTGTCTTCCTGTGTGTGTCAAAATAAAATGCTTTTGTTCAGGTTTGTTCCCAAACACGCCAGATCCGCGCAGAAATGAGCTGCTGGTTAGAAACCTGGCAACTTAGCTCCACCGGCGGCTTAACCTAGTTGAGGAATGAAAAACGGCATTCATGGATGTCTTGCATCACCACACGGTGGACTAACACGTAGCACCAAATAATCATTCAAACCATAACAACACTTGATAGAACGAACCACACACAACAGTTGTGTATTTCCTAATAAGGTTCCATGTTTCTCTTCATGTCTTTCTTGATCATAGAATTTTATCGAGGATGAATCACTTAAGATCAACTAATGTGTTGATTTAAGTGTGTCTTAAGTTGATCTTGGACCTCTAGTGTATCATCAGTAAGTGTCTGTTTGTACAAAACTCTCTTTTCATTGAAATATTTACATTAGAAAATGTGCTTAAGCCCCGCCCACTGACACTTTCTGTGGATGAAATCACATTTACCATAACCACCCCTAATCCTGTGATTGGTAAAACTTTGAGGTTTGTCCCTGCGCGTCATCAATTCCGTAAGTCTGCACTTCCAAGGGACTCGTTGTATAAACAAAGTGGGGCATGATTGCAGCTGGTTGGAGGAGGATTGAAGCCATTATTACGTCATAATGGGCTCGCTCTCGTAACCTCTCGTTTGCTGAGCTTTCGGATGGGGGAGAACTTTATAAAGTAATAACTTCAAAACATGGTCATGAGGAGGGACTAACTGCATCTTGAAGAGGAAGACTTCAACATTTGAAACACGTGAGTAAGTCAGGAAATTTTGGTTTTCATTAGTCATTAGTTTCCGTTTAAACAAAAAAATATTTTTTCACAAGTAGCAAATTTAAAAAGGGAGTTTCTTGCTTTGTAATGACACAACTCAACCTGTAAAGGCTGTACTTACTTTCTAGTTGTGTTATTAAGCAACTGTGTAATTTATTAAAATCTGCAAAAACATGTCTTCAACTCTATATCCACTTTCCAAATCCAGATACGCTTATTTGTCACTCTTTACTGAATCGTTGTCACCTAATTTATAAAATGAGTGACCTGCAACATTTACAATTCAAACACACCAAACATGCGACTTTTGAAGCGACATTCAACGTGAGGAGACACTTAACTGTTGCTATTTCAATATGTTTAAGTTAAATTATTTAAAACAGAGTGTATCTATTTTTAATTTGTTTGCCTAACATTCAACAGCAAATACTCAACGGGGGCTTGAACATCCCATAGGCTAGACATGAGAGATGAAGATCTTCTTGAAGCCGTCTTTCTTCAGGTAAGAGATGGAGAAACAGAAAAATAGACCCAGTTTTTATCACATCCAAGAGAGCCTCAGTAAGGAGGAGTCCAGTGTATATGACGAGTCCACTGAGTCTCTTCATCTTTCTCCATATCGTTCTTTTGGTCAGAACCTCAAATTCTTGGACTTCTCCTGCAGAAATTTGGTGTCATATTGTGCCACGATGAAGTGGTGTTGTTGGATCATCTGGCGATCCTTCCTCCAAACAGTATTTTCTCCTTCAGCATGAGTGGATTCACACACACAGAGCACTGACCAACTTCCACACCTCCCTTTTCCCATCAGCTCCTCTGAGCTCTGCTGCTTAGAAACGTGAGCTGACTGCACATGCTGCAAGCAGCACCCCCCCCTTTTTCACACACACACACTTGTAGACACACACACTCACAGCGTTCAGTGAAGTGACTTAAACAACTTCCCCTGGAGACTTTATGTCAGAGAAGAACTTGTGTGTGTGTGTGTGTGTGTCATTTGATTAAGAAAGTATTTTCAAACCAGTTGTTGGAATAGAGTTTGCATTAGTTGTGTTCGTTGAAACTACACGTTTTGGTTGTTATCTCAGAAAATACACATTATCAGGACGATGCACGCATGAATCTGCGTTTGTTTGTTTGTTTGTTTACCTGAAGGGCAGCGGGCAGTGTGCGTCGTCCTCTCTGTGGGGGTCAACATCTTGCGGGGGCAGGATGCTGACATCATCACTCTGCTCCAGGCTCTCTGATGTCATCATCACTGGCCTGTCGGACGAGAGAACCAGAGTCACCAGAGAACTTCAAACATCTTACGTCGAAAGTCACGCGTCGAGACACATGGCTGCCTGCTCCCCTCTGTTGCCATAGCAACAGATTCCAAATAGGCCTGTTAAAGTGGAGCGTAAGGAAGTTTTTTCGGTAACAGTAAGAAAGATGTTTGGGACAGATGATTTAGGAACACTAGAGGACTGCAACATCTACAAATGTTCCTTAATGATTGATTGATGTATTTGATTTTATATTAATTATTGATTTGCCATTTATTGTAATGTCTCTTATTTCATTTTAATGTATTGAGTTTAATTCTATGAATCCCTTTTTATTTCATTCATTTTATTTCATTTATATATTCTGTAATGCCACAACAACAAATAACAATATTGTGTTTTCTGATTCTAATCGATTTTGAAAAATCTTGCATGTTGGTTTTATGTAAGTAAGTAAGTAAATAAGTAGGTAATGATTATGTAGCAACTCTGAGCATGAAGATGACACTTCGTCAGGAATATATTCTCAGGCCGACGTTCATATAGAAAATCAAAAATAGAGGTTACAACAAGATATTTGTGTATTTGCATCTGTATGTATTTGATTGTATGCTGACAATGGTGTTTTGTATGTGTGTGTCTCCTAGCTTTTAGGGACTTTTGTGCCAACATGTGAGTTTGTGTTTTGTCGTTATTTATATAGAATGATGATTTAAAGTACTAATTTTCACTAGTTAGGAGTCTCATGCTAATGTTATTTAAGAGAAAATCTGGCGTTTCTTTCAAAATAAATCTAAAAATCAATTGAACAGATTATATTATGTTTATATATTTTTGCGGCCTGGTAACAAATGTCTCAAGGACCAGCCCCGGTCCCTGAACCAGTGGTTGAAAACCCCTGCTTTAAGGACTAGAGTCAAATTGTGTTGCTTCATGACAGTATCTAAGGAATCCAGACGCACACTCAGGCTTCTTAAATGGACCATGACTACCTTCTGCCACATTTATTTGCGATATATTTCACGTTAATGGATCTTTTGTCACCTGAAAACAAGATTTATGTTGACTCTTTTTAAATCTTATCCTCCTACAAAAGCGTGTTTGATAAATGGACGACCAGGGAGACGGACTGAACTGTCAGTGTTGTCTTAGGATGTTGATACAAACAGGTGCAGCGACTCTGTGACGCGGATGTTATGTAACCTCCGGCACTCGTCTGCTCCACTGCAGAGCTGTGAGCGGCAGAGGTGATCGAAAAGAAGCCCAACAGAAAGGTGTAGAACTCGCTTAATGGTTGTCATGGTCGCGAACACACCATCGATGCATGTGTTGCACGCGTGAGAAGCATGTGGGCAGATATTTGTCCGTGAAGAAGATACACCGTTGCCACAGTGACATGACTTCAGGCAGCAGGTGTGGGACTCTCCTCCGTCCTTCTCCTCCGGGTGGTTCCCATGGCACTGGCTCCTGGAGGGGGCGCTGATTAAATCAGGTGATTCCTCAGAGTCTGCTGCTCATCTTGAAGCTCCATGTGACCATGTGAAGACTCTTGATGGAAGTTTTGATGGAAGACTCATGAGATTGTTGTGCAAAAGAAGGGAGAACATACAAACTCTACACAGAAATGCTTCTCGTTCTCAACATCCAGGCTTCATGATGATATTGAATTGAAGGCAGATCAAGACAGCAATGTTTGCAGCATATTCACACACTGTAGCACTACAACAGACCTCACCTTTATCCCAATTATCTGCATCTTCTTCATCATCCTCAGCATCACCATTATCATCACTGCTATCCTCATCACGAACATTAACGATCACCATCATCATTTATCCCAATCATCTTCTTCAACATCAACACCATCATCCTCATCAACTATTTGTATCATAATCATAACCATTAAAATCATTATTATCATTCACCACAATGATAACAATCATCTTCTTCTTCATGACCATCATCGTCACCATCATCACCATCATCACCCTTATTATCACCATCACCATTATCACCATCATCATCTTTATTATCACCATCACCAATATCTCCAGCATCATCATCATCAACCATTATTATTATAATTTTATCACCATCATCGTTCCAATCATCACAAACTATCACCACAGTCCTCAACCATCATAAGAATCATCATCATCTCTGTTATCATCACCATCATCACCATCGTCTTCACCATCATTACCACAGTGAGCATCATCATCATCATCATCTTCACCATCATTACCACAGTGAGCATCACCATCATCATCATCTTCACCACAGTGAGCATCACCATCATCATCATCTTCACCACAGTGAGCATCACTATCATCATTATCTTCACCATCATCATCTTCACCACAGTGAGCATCACCATCATCATCATCTTCACCACAGTGAGCATCACTATCATCATCATCTTCACCACAGTGAGCATCACCATCATCATCATCTTCACCACAGTGAGCATCACTATCATCATCATCTTCACCACAGTGAGCATCACCATCATCATTATCTTCACCATCATCATGATCGTCTTCACCATTATCACCATCTTCACCAAAGTGAGCATTATCATAATCATCATCATCATCATCACCATCTTCACCAAAGTGAGCATCATAATCATACTAATCATCACCATCATTACCATCATCATCATCATCATCTCCATCTTCAAGCGCTATATAAATACAAATTACATACTTACTTCACCATGACCATCACCATCATTCTAATCATCACCATCATTACAACTGCCACCATCATTATCATCTTCACCCAATGAGCATCTTCATCATCATCATCATCACCATCTTCACCCAATGAGCATCATCATCATCATAATCATCACCATCATCACCATCTTCACCCAATGAGCATCATCATCACCATCACCATCATCATGATCATCACCATCTTCACAACAGTGAGCATCATCGTCATCATACATCATCATCATAATCATCTTCATCATTACCACTACCCCCACCATCATCACCATCTTCACCGGTGGGCATCATCATCACCATCTTAACCACAGTGAGCATCATCATCACCATAATAATCATCACCATAATTAACACTGCCATCATCACCATCTTCACCCAATGAGCATCATCATCATCATAATCATCACCATCATTACCATCTTCACCACAGTGAGCATCATCATCATCACCATCTTCACCACAGTGAGCATCATCATCATCACCATCTTAACCACAGTGAGCATCATCATCACAATCATTAACACTGCCACCATCATCATCACCATCATCATAACCATCTTCACCATCATTACCATCTTCACCCAATGAGCATTATCATCATCACCATCTTAACCACAGTGAGCATCATCATCATCCTCTTCACCATCATTACCATCTTCACCCAATGAGCATCATCATCATCATCATCTTCATCATCACCACTGCCACCACTATCATCATCACCATCTACACCCAATGGGCATCATCATCATCATCTTCACCACAATCAACCTCATTTCACAACTTAATACTATCAAAGATACCCTTCAATTTGTACTCACACTGGTTACACATTATGTGAAATCTGTCCTCAGTATCAATATCGTTGACAAACCATCATCATGTATCACGAGCAGCATCACCACTGACACCGTTTCAATATTCTTCATCACTGCGGCAGTAACGATTCTACCATGTTGTTCGCCAGCACCGACGCAGTAACGTTCATAACATCATCCTCTTCCTCACCTGTTTGCAGTCCTCGGTAAGGTCCGCGTGAAAGGAAGACCACGAAGATGTAACAGCAGAACCTTGGCCAAACCGCCAGCGCTGATTCGTCAAACTCGCGCAATTGATCGGAGACAGGAAGTGACATAAACGTACCTTCAAAATAATACTTGGAAATAGAGCATAAGGAGCGCCTTCCTTTAAAAAAACGCAAACTTTCATATTTGACCTGAAAACATAATTTGTGTTTGTAACAACAATACTCGACAGCTGTGAGATACACTTGGTTAGAGAACGAAGCGTACCTGCGAGGACTCTAGTAAATAATGTCAAGTATTCGATTTCACCAGGCAAATAATGATGCAAATACGATTTGGGGTTGATAATGAAATAGATTTCCCTGTGCTTTGCATCATGAGCATCGTGGGTTCCTCCGATTTATAAAAATGATAAGTTACACGTCGAGGTGGTCTTCAGGACCTGTTGCTCCTAAGCTTTGGAACGATCTTCATCTCCGTTTGATGGATCTACTGACTCCTTCAAGAAACATCAAGACATTCTTATTTGTGCAGGCTTTTTCTGAATTATCTTAGGGCTGCCATGTTCGCCTTTTAAAGATTCTAAATGTGGATACATTTCAACTGTGTAATGTTTAGTTGTTAACGCGCCACGTGACCCTGGTCCGCGAACGGTGCTGTAGAAATTAAACTCACTTACGAGGAGCAACAGCGCCCCCCTCTGGCTGAAACTATTCTGCGCATGAAGAACTTCCAAATGCCTTTGAACCAGTTCACAAAATAACATCTACACGCTCTGAATGACTACGGTAGGCTTTAAGGACCGACAATCCACAGCAGGTCCTTCATTGATTTTTGAAAGAGAAATGATTGGTTAATGTACTAAAAGGTTAATTGGTATTTCATGCAAAGAATGTCAATTTGGTTTTGACCCACACACTTGACAAATAAAAACAAATCCTCTAAACATCAATCCATGGAGCAATCAGTATCCTTTTTAGGCTTCAGCTTCAAATAAGACTCACAGCAGGTGTGCGGTGCCGGGCAGCAACGATCACAACACAAGTAAGATGCCGTTCCACCAGCTACAGGTTTAATATCAGATCAACAACAGTAGAAAAACAGAGGCGACCAGACGAAAGAAGAGTAGAAATCATCAACAGGCTCTTTAAAATAATTCCTCTGTACAGTATTTACACGCACACTCATGCGCGCACATACATACACACAAATGCTCAAACACAGACATACATAGTACACAGCTACACACTCAGGATCCTCGGACATCCACAGTGTTTAGAATTCCAGATTAGGTGTGACCATGTCCAGAGGTGCTGAGGTCACTGTAGAGCCGGTCTAGGCTCAAAAGTCGAAATGTGAGGATTCATAATCTGGACTTCCTGACATCAACGTGAGCGAACCGTCTGACGTGCTGCTTCAGAAAATGATCACGACCACACAGATCCAGTACAGTCTGCTGCCCGCACAAGCGCTGCAGGCACTGTGTTGACCTATCACGATCAGGCGGGTCCACTGGCCCAGGAGGACCAGCCAGGAAGGCCCAGGAGTGGTGGGACGTCATGCCAGGGTCACACATACACCACGAAGATGTCGACAGTCTTGCCGTCATGTGATCCAGTCACATGATTTCAGACAGCAGCAGTCAATCAAGTGTGTCTGTGAAGAAACAAAAGTCAGAGCTGTGAAGTTGATTAATTTAATAATTGTGCACATTACCGTATTTTCCGCATTGGATTATAAAGCGCACCTTCAATAAATGGCCTATTTTAGAACCGTTTTCATAAATAGGGCGCACCGGATTATGAGTGGCATAGAATAAAAGATACAGTCAAATGTTTGACTGGGGTTGCGTTATGCGTCCACTAGATGAAGCTGTGCTCAAGGGAATGTCAACAAAACAGTCAGATAAAGTCAATCTTTATTAAGTGTTCTGACAACTCCGTTCACTCCCATTGTAACGATGTTCAAATTAAGTTTAAAAAAGTCTTCAAGCAGCAGCGCTTGAGACTGGTGTGAGCCGACAATGTTGAGTGAGCAGCAGAGAAGTTGAGCACGTGTATGACAGCTAGAGCGCCCGTGTATGACATGTTGAACGCACGTGTATGACGGGTTGAGCGCACAGCAGAGTGATTTTTGAGTGTACGACAACCAAGACACACTTGCTCAAAACGGTGGCAGTAATCTTACTCCACAGACGTCCGCCATGATGTGACGTGCGTCATTAATCCCACCCCGTGATGACGCAATGAAGTAATTACGTCCACGGCGTATCGGCTCAGTGTCATGAAAGTGTTTGTAAACAAGTCACTCACCAGGTAATGTTCATATATAAGGCACTCCGGGTTATTATAGTTTTTTGAGAAATTTAAAGGCTTTTAAGTGTGCCTTAAGGTGCGGAAAATATGGTAATATTAAATAACTGCGTCACATTTATCACCCTTTAATGAAAATATGAAAGCTATGCTATGAAAACCAGGAAAAGAACCATTCATATTAAAAGAATGTGAAACTGACTGAAGTCTTACCGCTCTCACCTCCGTGCTGGAGGGTACATGGACGGGGCCGACGCCTGCTGACTGGCAACGATGGCTGAGGACGACAGACCTGCAAGTTAGAGGATAAGCATGTTCTATGTAAAATAAACTACTTCAGAAGGATCTACATTAAGAAAGACGACGCGCTCTCAAGTACAGTGGGCCACAGCTGGACAGCAGCTCAGTGCTGCCCTCTGGTGGTGGGCTTCTCACCTGAGGCATAGGAAAGGTCGTACTGTCCTGACAGTAGCGGGTATCCCAGATGATGATGTGATGGCATGACGCGTTGCGACGGTGAGGATCGAGGCCGGTCCCCGTCTCTTTCCCTGTCCCTTTCCCGATCCCGGTCTCTCTCTCGTTCCCGGTCTCTTTCCCTCTCGTGTGGCGTCTTATTGTCCTGGACCGAAGGCGACTTGCTCTTGTACTGACTGGCGTGCTGCTGTAGCAGCTCCAAAGCTTTGGCCTCACTCTGAGGCTTCATGGTGGGACTGGACCGTGACGCCTTTTCCCCTTCGTCCCCTGCCGCCATCTTACCTCCATACCCAGAGAATGCGTAACCAGCTGGCAAGTATGAACCTTAAAAACAAATATCAGACACATGAGTTTAAATATTCTTCAACAGGGCCGTGTGTCGACCTCTTACCGGGGTAGTTCTGCATCATGACTGAGGGCACGCCTCGATAGCCCGGATGTCCAGGCTCATAGCCTTGACTGTAAGCATAAGGTCCATGCATATAAGGCATGTAGGCCTGATGCTGCACCAGCGGAGAGGAAAACTGCATGTGTGGAGGTCGGACCTCCTTCCCTCCAGCTCTGTGCTCGTCAGGAGGCATCTGTGCTCGACCCTCTGCCGCCTCCTTGGCCTCCTCTTTGTGAATACTCTCCTTCTGCCTCGGCCTTTCCTCCTTTACTTTTCTGTCTCTTTCCCGTTCCCGTTCATCCTTCCACCGCTCCTCCTCCTGGGGTTTCAATGCTTCGGAATACTTGTTGGGATACACGTAAGGCCATAGGCGTGCGTCCGGCTCCTGCATGACAGGAAATCAAAGAGATGAAGTTGAGGCAGCACAGATTAATAAAGCTGGGTAAGTCTTGTTAACATCAAAAACTAAGACTTTCAAGTGACAACCATGAACATGGTGAGACCTATAGTTAACTATTGCTTAACAACACAGACACATTCATTTCTTAAGACTTTCTTATTTGTGCAGGCTTTTCCCTGACTTTCTGGGACACCTGTGTTTTTCTTGGCGTTATCTTGATTACTTGTTTACTATATATATTTTTTGAGTATTTTTTTTTATTGTTTAAGCGGTTTGTGACCCTGGTCTAAAAAAAGAGCTCTATAAATATAAATTACTTACTTATTTACATTAGAGCATTCAATATCGAAAGGTTTTGAATGAAACTCCGCATAAACCTTCCCTTTGTACTTGAAAACACAAAAACTAAAGTTTTTATGGAAATAATAATTGTTAGTATAGAAACCAAGGGGAAAAAACAGTATCCAAGTATTAAACATGAAAAGCCATTGAAGAGTTGGTCACTGAATAGCATTATGGGACTGATGAGAAGAGTATTCACCTGTCTGTACCACATGGCAGGTTCAACACCTGCTGGCCGGCCTGACTCCAACCCTGACTTGAGCTCCTCCTTCACATGATGCCCCGACTCACTAAGCTTCATTTTAAGACCCTCGGGTGGGGGTCCACCTTTGGGGTCCTCTCCCTTCACCATTATAACCGACTTGGCCTGCTCCGAGGATGCTGAAAGTTCTTTGGGTTTTGATAGTCCCCCCTTGGAGGCTAGATCGGTGAGGCTGGGGGCTCGGGACAGGGTGGGGGGCACGGAAGCTTTCTGCTTCCACTCCTCCTTCACAGAGGACTCTCTATCCTTCCCTTCAGCTTTTTTGTCCACCTGCCTTTGACGTTCCTCATACTGTTGGCGGTAGGCGGGGTTGGAGGCCAGCAGGTGGGCGTGGTAAGCTGGGTCAGGGGAGTAGGAGTATGGGGGGGTGTAGTACTGGTTGTAGTAAAGGGGCTGAGAGTACATGCTGGAGCGCTGCTGGATGACGGACGGCTGCGGCGGCTCCAGCTTCCTCTCTTCCTGAGGCTCTGCTTTTACCTTGACCTCCTCCCCAACCTCTGGCTCCTCCTCCTTGTTCACCTTTACCTGAGAGCACTCCATATGGGGCGCTGAATGTGCACCACTAGGGCTGGGGTAGTTTGGAGAGTAGTACGAGTCATATGCAGGGTAAAAAGGTGATTCTTTACTGGAGGGCTGGGGAGGGAACAGTGCCTTCTTGGCAATTTCGCGAGCTCCCTGATCTGGCTCCGTTTTGACTTTGATCCCCTCCACCTTTCCCTCTCCATCCTCGCCTGCATCAGAGATGTCCGAGTAAGCAGGACTGCCAGTCTTTACCGAGGCATTGTCTGCCCCATTCTGGTTGAGCTGGTGGGAAGGAGTCATTCCTGCCTCCATTCGGCTGCACACCCCTATAGAAGGGCTGGGAGCATTGTCCGAGAAACTGTACACTTTGTCTGCCTCAGCTTTGATGCTGGCCAGTCGGCTCTGGTGCGTCTCAGACGAGCCGTTGAGCAAAGCTTCTGCCTCAGAATAGGGACTTTCCTCCTGTCTGCTACCTTTGCTCATTGCTTTAGGACTATCTCCCTCCTTACCACCCTCCCTCTTCTTTTTGTCCTTTTTCTTCTTGTCCTTGTTGTGGGCAGGGCTGGAGGAGGGATCATTTAGGGGAGGGGGTTTAGGCTGCATGCTTTTGAGCTGGGGGCTCTTAGGGATGGATTGCACCACTGAACCAAGAGCAGGGGAAGATGCCTGCAGAGCATAGGGAGAAGGAGACCCAGAAGAAGGGTGAGGGCGAGCAGGCTTCCCACTCTTTTGTGAGAGTTTATCCGACTTGCCACCTGCTGACGCTTTTTTAGCTTTCCTCTCATCCATGCCATCATTGCTGGCGTCATCCGTCAAACAAACCCCTTCCTCCCCACCATCCGTCACCTCCGCCTCTGCCTCCCCTGCTTTCTTCCTGGCCTGCTTGGATGTCATCTTCCCTGAAGGAGATGGCGATGGAGCATCAAATCCCCGACCTTTAGGTGTAGTGGAACGGGCAGGGGATGCAGTGGAACCGTTGCAGGAGATGGAATCAGGATGGAGGGCCGGGTCATCCCCGTACTCGCTGTCTCCATCCTGATCCAGCCTCACATCCTGGTCATTGTGGGCTCGTGCTTGGTGGTATTTCAGCCCATTGATGTGCTTATACTTTTTGTTGCAGTTTGGGTGAGGGCAGTCAATTAGGATTGGGGAGGGGCAAGTCCGGTCAAGAGGTTGTGGGGGTAGGGGCTCAAGTTTCACACCGGCCAGCGAGGCAGCTACCCCAGTAGAGTTAGTCCTCATTCGCTTTGAAGCCTTTGTGTCCTCAGAGCTGGAAGTAGGCTCCATATCGGAGGCAGGCTTGGTCTTCCTCTTTGCAGAAGATGGGCTGGCCTTAGCATCGTCCACGCTACTTGTAGTCTGACTCCCACGCCGGCCTTTGCTGTTGGCAGCAGCCCCACGGGTCTTGCTGTTGCTGCCCTTGTTGTCGGACGAGTTGCTGTTGTCGTTCATGGGCGCACTGGTACCAGGACGCATTCTCTTCCCCCGACCACGACCACGCATCTCCACATCGCTGGTGGGCGAATCACAGAACCTGAACGACAACAACAAGCATTAGTCACAAGAAAGTTAAGGACTTACAGGTGTGAGAAGTAGGAGATTCAGTTATTATGTTTCTAATGCAACACAAGCACAACAAAATCCATTATGAATCACCCAGATGAAGAGAGTGTGTAGGCCATAGAATAAATGTTTATACCTAATTAATAAAACCAATAGATTAAATGTTTAATAACTTTGGCATCCATTACCAAGTTTGGGAGGCGATTTCACCCATCTTTCAAAAGGCTTCTTGAGTTGCTCAACCCCTTAAGGGGTTAAACATCCTCCATTATTCTACAAACCTTCAGGATAATTCTATATAGACATAGTGGAGATGGTGGTGAATTTATTTTATTTTACCTACAGTTTTTGGCAACATTAGAAAACTATTTAATAGCATATGAACCATGATTACATTGTTTAAAAATTACTTTCAAACCAGAAAACTCCTGGGGCCTCCTGTACAAAGAAGTTTGTGGGTTTTTTCGACTTAAAACAGTCATACATCTGAATATTTTTGTACGTGCACACAAAGACAAGCACTTTTCCTTTGTACATTCCAATCAACGTGGAATTAATTGGACTTGTTTGTCCCATTCCACTACCTAATTTATATCATATTTAAATGAACCAGATTTTTTTTCTCTCCACAATCAGAAAAAACTAACAAAAACATGAATTTAAACTGAATTAACAGTTTATAATCGTTCATTTAATACATTTTTGACTTGGATCACATACTTAAATTTAAATGAGTGCAGACGAGCTTCGGTTGAAATGTTGATGTGAAGATGGTCTGATCGTCTGAGCTTAATATGAATGTGTGGCACAGCTGGCAACACACAAATTCTTATTACATTTAAAAAACAAAAGCGTTTTTCAAATTAATATGAACTTGTGTAACTACAAACACTTTTGAGTGCTTGTTTATTTTTTTTATCAACATTGATCTTTAATGTAACTCTGATGAGAACATCTCAAAATGTCTAGTGAGGCTGACATGCATTTCAGCACTAAATAAGGAACTTTTTAACGCTCTTTTTATTATTGATACATATGTTCGTGTGCTTTTTGTGCGTACGACCCCTTGGTACATGTAGCCTTTGGTAAAAAACCAAGACCTTGGAATGTTTTGATTTCGTTGAATTTGATTTCTTCATTCGATTTTGTTGAAGCCAGATTCTTGAAATGAGAATAATGCTTTGAACCGATCTGTAAGTGTAAGTGAATTTAAAAAAGGCTTAAAAAATGTATATAAATAAAAACATTGTAAAACAAACCTGGGTGGGGCCCAGTCATGTCGGGTACAGTCCAGAAGCGTTCCAACATAGGTCTTGTTTCTCCATGTGACATTCACGACAAGCATACCTGCATGCGAAAAGTAACATTTGACTTGTGGTTCAAGGTCTCGCAAATTCAGTTACATCAATAAAACAGACAAGTCCTATATATTGTAATTATTCTTATGAACCATCAATGCTTTTTGAATGCATCAAGATTTTCTTGAGAAATAATCGACTACAGTACATTTATCCTTACAAATTTGTACTAAATATCTGTCAGAATAAACTATACTAAAGTGACAAAACGGTTTTCCCAATTATTATTGAGGGCTCCAATTTGACAAGTCAACATATATATATATTGAATAACCACATTTTTCTAAGAATAAAAAGAGAAAAAAGAAAACATTTTTCATCATTTAGGTGATGACAATTAAACTGTTTTATCAGCAGTGAGCTGAGATTTTGTAATGACTCACCATCTTCCGTCTCCTGCCAAACGATGCCCTCCAGGTTTACACTGGTTCCGGGCTCACAGGGTCCAAGACATTCGGGCTCGGTTGCTAGAGCTGCATCGGCTGTATTCACTGCTACTGAACGTGTGCGGACCATGATTTGTTCACAAGAAGATGAGATATCGTTGTTGATGACAGGAGCGAGGAGGTGCAGGGGAGGAGGGGCAGGTGTTGAGACTGGAGACTCAATCTGAAGGAAGAAAAGAGAGCACAATATGAGCATTGGCAAACCATAAATTGATGTGACTAAAGGTTTGTTTTTTCATGTAGCAAGTCTCCACAGATTTACTACAGCTGGGCATGTGGGGAGGACAAACCAGTCCATTAAGAATTCCTATGAAAATCTCTATGGACCAAAAAGATCATGAAAACAAAAATACATTAGAGGACACAAGCAGTTTGTGGACAGTTAATTTAGTGAACCAGCAGTTCATATAGTGAGGTCCTGGTGAAGCTGGACTGACTCCTGTAGACAGGTAAACATCTCACTTCAAGTACAATGCTTGTGTATCTAGATGTATGGACTGAAACCACCAGCAAAAAAGTACAGGTAATGTGGCTCAATGCAAAGGTTATCATTTACTGTTAAACAAGCCAAGAATCTGAGAAAATCCTAGAAAAATCCAAACTGAGAATGTCAATAATGATGCATTTAATGTTTGAAACACACCTGTTCATTATATCTTTACTGATTTAATAAAATCTCGAATGTTTCTCCTATACGTTATATTCTCAGATCTTCCTCTCTTTAATGTAAAAACTTGTTTCCATAACTTTAAGCATTTGATTAACTGACCTTGACCCATCCACCTTCCGTTTCTCTTGTTTGCGGTCTATACAATGCACACTCTGGTTCTTGCTTATCTAGGGATCACTTAACACCATGTTCGGTCATATCTAACTGTATTTGAATTTGCATAACCACAAGGATTTACACATTGTACCGACATACAACTCGAGAATCTGTGCACCAGTGCATGCGTGTGAGAATGTAGAGAAGGCATAAGAGAAATGTATGGTTGAGGTGTAGTTATAGACAGAGTCTGGATAGTTTTGTATCCAGACTGTCTAGAACTACACCACACAGAGCAGATATTATTTCCAGTCATGATATTGAAATGATTCTAAGATCGACCAAGACTAACAAACACATTGCAATGAGTTTACGTTTTTATAGTAAAAGCCTAAAAGAGCCTGAGAGTAAGGTAAACTAGTATCAAACATGATTACATAGATCCCCATCTATACACAGATAAACAACACATTTCTTGCTAGGCTTAAAACCAAATTTAAGTAAAGTTCAGCATTAACATTTGCAGCAATACATCCTTGTCATCATTTCTGTAAGCACAAACTGCCCACTTTGACCCCAAAACCTGTTTAAACATACACAGGTTAGCAAGTTTTTCACTGTGAGACACCAACACTAAACTAAAATAACATCTACAATGAACTTATGGAGAGTGGTATTCACACATCACAGTAAATTATCACTCCCTGGAAAGAGGCACCGGGATCTGGTTCTGAGAAAACAGCTAGAATCAATCGAGGAATCCTGGATCAATAGTAAAACATTCTAGATACTCTTGTATTGGTATATTTGCCATTTCTGGATTATCACAACCTACATATCAAGATTGAGTAATAACAATTAAGATAGTAAGATAATTTGATAAAGATAATTGTTTTGATGAAACGCTATGGTGTTTAATCAACAAGATGATGCACAAATGACTAAAATCAATGTCCTCATTGTCAAGAATCTGATGAAACTCAACATTCAATCATTCTTCTGCGTTCTTGCAAAGGCTTGTGACTATATTCACTCTTTAAAAATAAATATAGCAGTTTGATGCGTGCACAACAGAGTGTACTGTGACAACATATAGGTTAAACCTAATTTATGTGTGGGCCATCCCTCAAAGGGTGCAAGAGCGTGTCTGAGTGCACGTTGTTGTGCAACTTTTATAAAAACGGTGCAGACAAACGCTTCCACCAACATGTACCCCATTTCTGTCTCAAGCAAGATTTTTTGCCAACTTTGATGGCCGCCGACGGATTTCTATATCCAATTGCAACAACCTTGTTAATTTGAACAATTTCCTAAAATTTGTGCCAACAGTTTTGCTACAACGACCCAATCAAGATACTGGGATTTACCAGTATGCATTGAAGGGACTTTTTGGATAATTGGTTTGAAGATTTGTTTGCTCCAAAAATCAAACTTGTGCTTTTGACTTACTGTTCAGTGTTTTTCTAAACTTATAAGTGAAACTCTTAAAAGCATATTTGAATAGTGTTCTCCATTTCAGTGTAGATATGGCCTTACTTTGTCATCTGCTGCAATTATTTGCAGGGTGGGAAGCAAGCAGGCAAGGTTCTTATGGGTTTAAACTTTCTAACCCCCATAAGGGGTTTTAGATTGTTTTAATGATTATACAGAGCTGAATATTGGTCAGAGCTGCTGCAGTGATCAAATTAATACATATAAAGAGCGGCAGGGTGCATAAATGTACGATAATAATTCAGTGTTCTAAATACCCCTCTCTGGTCTGCAATTTGCTTTGATTTTCAAGATTGCAGAAGAAAAAATAAACAACTTGCAATTTTGCAGAATGAAAAATAAAAAAAATCAGGCTCGAAAATGGTTGCGTAAAAGTATGACGTGTGGGTGTGATGACTAGTATTTATAAATGGGTTGATATACTTCTAGTTGTAGTAACACAAGAGAGAGGGGGATGAAAGCCCAGTGGAGGTATAATTGAATGATAACTTCGATGTTTAAACCTTGTTTAAAATCATGATGCACATTAGTACTTGTGCTTTGTCTTATCACTTGCTGCTTGACTATTTATTTTCCCCATTTTGGTTGTGACTTTCAGTCATTTTATATACCAAAAAATGTAAACATTTTATTTATGCGTGTAGAATATATATAGGGTTTCTTATACTATTTTGGTTTCTTGTGTCTCATTCATAACCCTGTTTTTGAGTCATGATCATAACTGTTGTTGTTTAGAGAAAATATGTAATAGTTTATGAACAGGGAGTAATTATTAACCCTCAAAAACTGACTGGCAAACAGTGACGCTGAACTTTGGAAACTGAAGAAGGCAACACATGAACACGCATTGTGTTATTTAAACAAGATAAGCACCTCACTACTGGTACAGATTGCAGATGTGCAGGATTACCTACTCGGTCGTGAACATTACTCTATATTTATTTATTATTAACTCAATGTGACGCTGCCATTATGTATTGTTACATTATCTGATGCTTTCTGAGGGTTGCTCATGTCAGTGGAACTTTATTCCTCCCTTTATCTTAACGGCATCAGTTGGATGACACTGACCAACGAAAGAAAGGCACAGACTGCAGCCAATAGTCACAGAAAACTTTGAAAGTAGGGATGAACAGATTCGATATTCGGATTGGGTATCGGATGCAGGACAGATTTGAACGCATGTTTGGAGAAATCGCGCTAAATGATTCAACACCACTAACTTTATTAAGCATCTAAAGACGCATCACGACAAAGTTAACTTTGCTGTTCTGTAGAGACAAGAGAAACTTCCAGTGGACTGCGTGAAAGTCAACAATAACAAACATC
This sequence comes from Callionymus lyra, assembly GCF_982586985.1. NCBI lineage: Eukaryota > Metazoa > Chordata > Actinopteri > Syngnathiformes > Callionymidae > Callionymus > Callionymus lyra. The sequence goes on along the minus strand of NC_141825.1, from coordinate 2,665,762 downwards.
CTTGTTAGAGTTACAATTTCACTTTTCCTTATTTTCATTTTGTTAACAAAATGCTGGTAAACATTAAACACTTCATTTGAATAATAGAAACAAATGTTTTGCTTTTTATTAAAAGCATGAGTAGTTTTTATTTCACAATAGGGAATAAAGATAATTTTGTAACTAACACCGGTATCGGCCGATACTTAAAGCCCGGATATCAGAATCAAGTAAATAAAAGTCAGTTCGTGAATCCTATTTAAAAGGTTGTTTTTTTTTCTTTTCCTTCACTTAATTATACTTTAGGCTATTGATTACCCCTGTACCAAAGTATACCAGTAGTAGGTTTTGTTATTTATTTGCACATCTATGAGTCAGTTGTGGATTTCGGTTATATTTAAAGGCTGCTCACAACCACCGTTTAAATGTATAACAGTTGTTGTTTTTTTTGTTTTTTTTGCACATTCATAAGAAAAATAATTGTTACTATCACCTCTATTTGAATGTAGAATTAATGATTTTCGGTTTTGTTTTTTGATTAAGTTGTTTCCTTAAAAGTACAGGGGACTTTCTTTTTAAATCAGGGTACCAAAAGATATAATTATTTAAAAACATTCCTGGTATTGGTATCAACTTCAGTACATAAAATGTGCTATTGTGACAACCCTAGTCTGGATTTTAAGGTAATCTGCCACACATGTCCCTTTTTGGAGACTCCAACAGATGCTTGTATCTTTGCAAGATGACATGACATTTCATTGACAGAATACTCAACCTTAAAAAAAAGGAATATAATCGACTTTCAAACCCTTCTAAATAATTATCCTCTTATACACATGGTCAAGCACACTTACTTACCGCCTCACCGATGAGCACCTTCTTCAAATTTCTGCATTCACCATTGTCCACTTCATCCTGATCTGATGCCATGGTGACAAGTTGGCTCATTCCTGCGGCGTCCAGTTCAATATTCCCAAGTTGCTCGGCTGCAACCAACTCAGGGTTCTGCTGGCCCTCACTGTTGCGAAGGCCTGCTAGTGGCAAAACAGGGCCCCCCGACTCCTCAGTGTTGACCACCACCTCCAATTTCTCCTTCTTAGTTTTGGCAGATAAGCTGTCCTTTTCCTTTTTCACAGTGTGGGGGTTCCTCTGGAGTTTACTTGACTTGTCTGTTCCCTTTGCAGGTGTGTTAGAATTCGGGGGGAGTGGGTCCCCCGGGCTGCGCCCCTGAATCTCTTTTTTTGAGCCTTCAGTTACTGGGGCCTTAACGCTCTCTTTAGAGTTCTTATTTCGTTTAGATTTGGATTTACTCTCTTTGCCCTGTGAAGCAGTTAATGGACTTACAAATTTTATATTCTCCGGTAGAGTAGCCACTGCGCTGGGAGGGGCGCCCATGCCCCCTCCTTCTTTACTGCTTGACATCTCTAGTTTATCCTTTTCCAAGTCGGCATCCAGGTCAATGATTAAATTGCCAACACCAATATCCCACTCATCTCCACTATCGTATGTGTCCACCGCGTTCGAGTCCACACCTTTGCCACCTGCAGGGCCACTGCTGAGGGACATCTTAGTAGGGGCGTCCCAGAGCGCCGCAGGGGGGGCCGCAGGGGGGCTGCGCGCCTCCCAGCTGCAGGACGCCTCCTCAGGGATGGACCCCGGACCTCCACCTTGCTCGCCACATTTTGTCCTAAAGATAAAAATAAGACACAGGTTAGATGGCTGGAACGTATGTTCTGAATAATCATTGCATTGACAACTGAAATAAAGCACCACAATCTACAAGTCTGGATCATTACAAATGTTTTCATAAGATTAAAAAGAAAATCCTGACCGTTTATTATCCTGGGTTTAATGAAAGAGTTTAAATTTGTGTAACATTGGTCTCTTATTCCCTGAATGTGAATTTCTTTTAGTGCTATAATGGCTGAACAAGTTTGTTACTGAGAAAGCAATAATTCTCCATTTGGATTTTTTATCAATTCTCAAAATTCCCTTCATATTGATTTTACCGACTTATTTTCTGTAAGCTCTGTGCAAGTTTTGCAGGTGGTAGTTACAGACTTGATAGAAATATTTCTCTATTCTAAAATAGGTGCCAACTAAAGAAACATTTAAAACCACATTCATCACTTCATGTTAACATTTCAAGCAGTGTTGCTTATACTCAGTTAATGGATGAAGCAAACCGTGACTAAGGGTCAAGTTAATCAAACATGGACATGTAGTAAAGAAACTGGCATTAAAAGTTCTTCTACTCGACTAATTGGTATAAGGAATTAATATTTAAGCTTAGCTGCTCCCATTTGTCAAGTTTCTCTTTAGTTGCCATTTGTCGCACCAAGTATACTTTACAGAACAGAAATACATTTTAAAATGACACTAGTGGGACAGAAAAAAAAATAGTATTAATGTTTTTTTAAGGCGGTATATTCACAAGGGACAACTATTTACTTTTGGATATGCCAACCGTTACAGTTACACTTGAGAACACAGTTTTTTTTTTTGTCATAAAAATAAAAAGCAAACAAATCAAATCCACCAACAAAACTAAATGATGATTTTTGATTGGAAGATGTTTTCATATTTTTGGTAAACATTAAATTTAGGCTGATAAATCGACAAGACAACCTCAATAACAAGTTTTTCCTTTTAAATATTGGACCGATTTGATCAACATGGCCAGATTTACATCCATTTTTCATTATCACATGCGTCAAACAACAAGCTTGACACTGCTGTCTTTAACTTTTAACTTTTAGGTTAAGATAAATTACCTCTTTTAATTAAACACAGCGGTTACAGCATGTTTAATGTCCCAAACTCTTTGAAAATCTTAAAAGCCTGATTCTCTATTCCTCGAGTATTGTGTTTGATTCCAACATTAAACATTTTTCTAGCAATTCACTCTAAACTCTTGCATTAACTGAGGCCATTTAGATTGCAAGATTTCTCCAATGGTACAAAATAACATGTTATATTATCTGTCTTCAAGATATAGGTGGTGGAGAACAGTTAATGGAATTGTTCATGATTAATTATGGAAACCCCAGTCTTATATTTGAGCTTAATGATCAAGGATTTGTTACTCTGGAACTGCTCAGCTCATGCCATGTAACCTTCATCATCAGTTACACAACTCTAATCAATATACATAAACTATAACCCTTCAGGCTCTCACCTGTTGTGTTCATTTATTTTAGACAAATTGGATGCACCTGTATATTGTCTCTTGTTTCTGTGGGTTTCTTCTCCCTCGGAGGATGACCTGTGTAGGACCGACGCCTTGTCCAGGTTGGACTCAATGTCAATTGGGATGGGCTCCAGCTCTCTGAAAGCAAGCAAAATGATCACATTTCTAAATGAATTCCTCTTTGTCATGTCATCCAATCCATTTTATTTATGAAGCATAACACTAGGTGCTATAAAATAAAAGTGTTGAAACAACAAACAAAAAAATGGCAGTTAAACACACTTTTACAAACAAACTACACTTTTGTATATTGCATTTCAACTTATAGCAAAAGATATAGACGTACAGTTTGTTATATCTTCACAAAAAGCATATAACTATGTTCATTAATTGTTTTGTTTTATTTACCAAGAGACAATGATCACTCTGGTACTAAATACCGGATAAACTACGAGTTGAGGAAGAAAATCTAAAGGAAATAAGTTCCAAACATTTCAATCAAAGCTGTTGTACAAGAAGGGATTTCATTGGTGTGTTCTTTGGCAATAAGTCTACCATGTCATTCACATACTCATAACAAAGAGTTGAATATTGTTGGGAGATTGTGATCATAATAGATCACAAGTGAAGTCACCGTACGTGTAAACGTAGGAATCAGCTTGAAATAATTAACAACATACAGTTAGCTTTCTGTGCTAACTTTCGTAATGTTGCGGCTTTGCTGTCTGCAAAGCTAAGATGCACAGATTAGTATAATCAACCAAATATAGAACATAAATTAATGTTACTTATAAGAAACAAAAGTTGGTTTAAAAGCGGGTTTGTGTTTAATCCTATAGCGAGTCGGAGGCCCAGTGGGCCCCGCTACATGCTAACTGGATCTATGACCGGACACAGCTCTTATAGCAACTTCTGGCGAAATGTTGGCGTTTCATAGCAACATTTGAGAGAGTGTTTTGTGGCATGGTCGTCGGTGGCGCGAAGTTAAGCTGTTTTATCACAAAGTTTAGTTGGAGCTGCACAAAGTTTCTATTTGTGGTTTGTATAACGGTTGACCTGTATGTCGTGACGGACAATTACCTCTGCAGCTCTGCTGTCAAACTCACCACCGGACAGTGACACTACTAACACTGTGCTCCTAGTCGGATGTTTCACGTTTTTGCATGTTTGACAGTAACAGTTACACTACATGGTTCTTAAATTCAAGCACCATTATCAATGGAAACAGAGCAATGCGGAGTATGTGGCTACTGGAAAACAAGCTAATCGGCTCTATGCTAACTGGATCGGGGAATAAGTTAGCATAGACTTACTCGGCTTACACTAGTGACAATGATAAATATCATCCGAAACTTGCTTCGCTGTGATGGTTTACTTGTGCCGGTGAGCGAATACTGTCCGGAACCAAAGTGCGGGTCAGACGAGGACGTGTCCGATCACAGAAGCATAGCGGTTAGCTCCCCGGTGTCTCCAGACAAAGGCAGCAACTAGCCTGCTGTGCTAAGTCAGGACGGCTAATAGGCTATCCCGCGTTTCCAAAATAGTGGGTCCAATTCGCATCGACGAGGGGGTACACCCCGCGTCCACTCACCCCGTGTTTATTTCCAATGTGACCGGCACTCATGTACACTCCATGCGCCCCGGTAAACGACGTGTTTTGGCTCAGAAGGAGCCCGCGGAGAGGAGGCTGGAAGCGGCAGAGCAGTCAACGTGCTCCGGGCTCACTGAAGCGCAGCCATCACACATCCCGGAGAAAAGTGCAGTTCTGAAACGATGACCCCTCAGAAGACCTGCTGGAGTCTATAGGACGGTAGAAACAATTCCGGGTATTCCATTAGAGATGCGATAATCCTACAGTTTCCAAATCAACGATGGATGGTTAATAGACGCACAGACAGCGACAAACAGACACAGACCGAGAGCTAATGGCTGACACCCAAATTCGGGACTGGATCACTGGATGCGGATTGACTGGATCACTGGACCTGGACTGAGTTTTCGTTCCCTGAGCTCTACCCAACTTCTATGCACGAATATTTAATGAATGTCGCCCCCTGTTGGAAATATGAAAGAAATGCAAGACAGATAAATATATTATTGTTTATTTAAATAACATTACATGTACAATTGTTAGGGTAAGTACATGTTAAATGATTTTTAAAAGCTTCACATTTATAGGTACCAAAAAACTTTATTTTTTCGTTTAATATTTTTTATTTTTGGAACAATTTTGTGATGTGGATCAACATAATGTGGACCTTTATAATTAACATTTCATACCGCTTATTGGTTTTATTTATTGAGCAGTATACGTGTTTCTCTTTGTTTGAGCGGCAGTAATTATTAATGAGAAACCTTATCTTCGGGATAGTTGATAAAGAGGGGGTACATCTCTATGGCAACAACTCCATAGACCAGCAAACACACCTCCAGTTGGACTGCAAAGATCTAAGACAATTTGGAAGAGGCAACATGCACCGATCTCATCAGCCCTTAAAGCCTGTCACCAACCGATACCTGAAACATCGGTGGGACCATGAAGACTACCAGCACCACCGTTATAAGGTATAGTAGGCTAGAAAGAAAAGATAACTTTATTAACAAGTGAGAAATGAATGCATCTGTCGGATGAAATGTATAGGAACAACTGAACTTGTGAAAGCTTAAAAGGGAAACTAAAGCAAGTGTATTTAGGAAATGGAACAAAACAGTCAGTTACAGTCTATGCGTACCTGTGCAGGTATACACAGCTCTTCCAGTTGTGGACACCAAAGGCTCAAAGACACCTACTCACATCAAGTTGAATCTGAAGAAACAGCAGGTATTAACACACACACACACATAAAAGCAATACACAACACAGTCTCCATTGTGATTTCTGTTTCAGCTACACAATGAACGACTGTCAATCATCGACAGAGATAACCGTCTCCTGGCATCAAAACTGACAGAGATTGTCTCCTCCAAAGGTCTTGTGGATCACCAGAACCAATACCACCTGAACAGGTGACTTTAGCAATTGATAGATATTATTATGATGTGACAATAGTGGAAGAACATCCTGTTTGTAGCTTTCTTCACCTATTCAGTGGCAATTCGATTAAAAATTTAAAAAAATATTATTTTGAAAATAAAAGATGACATCACAGCATCCCTTATATCCTTGTGAAGTCAAATCAAGAGGTGGGATCAAATAGCTGAACGGCTTGAAAAAGATTGAAATAAAATCAGTTCATGTGAAATACTGTAGTCAATTTACTAGTTTGTTTGACAATCATTTCTCTTGGGGACAAAAGCATAAACTGGGTTAAGTACTACGCATACTTAGTTATACTAAGTTGAAATGTTACTCTTATTTCAAACACACAAAAGCAAAAATCGAAAATGTAGAAATTAGGTCTTAAAACAAAGTAAAAACCTAAATTTAGTATTTAATTAGTGACTTATAATGCAAAAATCCCAGAAGGAAATAAAAATGAGTTTTTTTTAGCTTTATTTCTACAATATCAGTTTTTTGTTTCGCTCTGAAGAGCTTTATAAATAGATGTATGTTTACAAAGCTATCAAATCATCTGTAACTTTGTTTCACTATTTAATATCTGATAATAAAAAATCTAAAGTAAATATAGACATTAGTGATAAAGCTTCTTGAAGGTGTGGAATATTGTTTAGAGGTCAGTAGGTGGCGTCATCAGTTTAAACATGATGTGATATTTCATTAGACCAGGTGTTCAAAACAAAGGAAAATAGTGCACAGACCGCCATCTAGTGGACTCTTAAAATAATAACACTGCTTCATGAAGCATCATCAGACAATCACTAACAGACATAGTCTTAGTCGAAAGAAACATTGTTTGTGTAACACAAGTTGATTGAAATTATTGAATGATTTCAGTCTGAATGCAGAGAAGCGGAGGAAAGAAATACGGATGGTTTCCCACCAAAATCAAGCAATTTACCAGCGTTTAACTTCCCGCCAATCTGAACACCGTCGCCAAGTGTGGATGGATGATTGGCAGAAGGCAGAGGAAAGACGGGCATATATCACACGCTACCCTCAAGGACTTGCAGACAAACAGGCGAGTTTTCATCAATTTCAACCTTCACTCTTTCCCTCTCAAGCTGGCTAATTGAATCATTTTGTGTATATGTATGTATGTGTTTTCGTGTGTGTGTGCAGAAAGTACACAGGAAGGTAAAGTTTGCCCCAGAGAGGACACTTGACTCAGAGATCAGCAGTGACACCAAGATGTCTGACTACAGCTGAAGAAAGAAAAACGGATTAAGCCTTTTCCCATATTTCTTATTTTTTGATATAACTAGTTGTGTGTTTTTGTGCTTATATATACCAAAATAAGGGTTATCATGTATTTTATTTAATGCAAGTCATTAAAAAAAAAACCAGATAAGTCTGTCTATGATCTCGTTTTGATTTTTAAGTGTGATTCATGTTGACTATTTTCTACATATTATTCTCTGCTTAATGTAAATTTTTAGTTTCAATCTCACTGTCTTTTCAATCAAAAAATCAATCAATTTTTCTCACATAATTTTTATTGGGCACACATTGAATGTTGCTTTTTTTCTTTTCATTTTTAACTTTGATTGATCCTTGGAACATGAACTGGATTCAATCATGAACTAAGTGTCTGCGTATTTCTGTTGTCAGTGGTCCCCAGTTACGCAATTGGCTCAACTCTTACTAAGTAAATTAAAATGACATAATGAAATAAAGGAAAAAAATCATGAATCATTAGATCACCTGGCAATGCCTAACTCCCCAGAAAAAACAGTAGGGGGCAGTGCAACTCGTCACCGGACAGGACTACCGCTTCAACGTAATGCAACACTAAACAAAATAAAGTGAACTCTTCTTTTCACCGCGACCTGAAATAAGAAATATAGCACCAAGGCCACCTCGTTTAACTGACCTGTATCACCTACAAATTATTTCTTGTTTGATAAAAGTTGATTTCTATTCAGAATTTAAGATTAGAGAATTATACACCTTAGATAAAACGGTTGAGGAGATGAATTGGCTGAAAATCAGATAATTTTATGACCCGGATGTACTTTTTTACATTTATTAAATGGTATTTAGTCATTTATATATGATAAAAGTTACATAATGACATTTTATGAGCAGTGACAATTGTTACATTAACCTCTATTATAAAGAAAAACAATCTGTTTTTTTGTCCTCAGTTTTCCCTTTCACAGCCTACAAAGTGTAAAATCCAACTGGAAAATTCAAGCCTCTTACAGGCTTATTAGACTTTCTTGCTGGGACTTGTTTTTATTTGCTCTTATACAGTGAAGTTAAAATTGTAAAGTGTATTGGTGTACCTCTGAAGTGATTAACCACTTTAAATAAAACTGAATTTAACTGAAATGTTGTGGTTGTAAATCAACTCGACAACCTTCCAAAGGATTCCGATTAGAGGATTAAGATGAAAAACAATTGACCATCGAGGGGACGAAGAGTTCAGGAGAGAGTGTGAGTGTTTAGATGTTAAATACAATCTGGAAGGCGGCTCTGAGGATGCAAGACAAGTGGGTTTCATGTTGAGAAAGAGACAGACCAGTTTCTTGCAATGTGTTGATAGATAATTAGAGAGAGTTCTTTGAGTTATGCTGGACATGTACGAGATGTTAATGGAAAAATACTGGGTCTACATGTCTCTTCGCGGTTCACAAAGAAACATTGCTTTCACTGACCCTGCAGATTTAAAGACTCTTTACGCCTGTTTTGCTTTAACTTCTCTACGTTGAGCCCTTTTCCACTAGTTATTTCCAAAGAAGTGACAGACGGTACTTTTATTGACAGGCCGAGAATGTAAGCATTTTAATTTTTTTTCATCTTGCTTTAAAAAAATCGATGTTATTATTGAAACCCTTACTAGACACAAATGCAAAATAATAGTTTAAATCTTTTAAAATTACATGAATCCAGCATGAATTATTCATTTAATTTAGTGTACTTTTTAACAAGGGTGGCAAGGGACTGGACTCTATCCAGGTGCTAGTTGATGGACATTGTAGACTTCTAGGTGCCACATTAGATACTGTGACTGTTTTGAGGGGCCCTTAAGTTAATAAAGAAGAGTAAAAAGAAGGTAAAGGCTTAAATAGGATGGGAAATATAATAGACAAACAACCATATATAATGTCACCCAGTCTTCCATTTACTCACTACCTTCTTGAATTATTGCAACGCACATCTCTCTGGTGTCCCCCTCAAATCCCCCACCGCACCTGACCTATCTCCAGATAAACACTCTCCGTCAGACACTCAGATCATCTTTAAAACGCTTTGTGACCCTGGACTGATAAAGGCGCTTTACAAATAACTATTACTTACTTACTTACTTACTTACTTACCTACTTACAACCTAACCATTTCACCTACGACTGTTTTTCAAACTCACCTCAAAACTGACCTTTTCAAAACTAGCTCAAAAACTGTAATTCATGTTTGTTATTCTTCACTGTGGCCGATTAAACTGTCTGTATGGTGTTGTTGAGTTCTGTAAAATATAGATCTAAAATTATTATTATAATGTATTTTGGCTACCAGAGGTTTGAATAAAATCCATATTGCCACCCAGCAGATTTTAAATGTGAATTCATATTGGTGGACAGATAGTGATCCAAGGCATACAAGGTGCCAAAAGAGGTCCTGTCTAGCATTTTGAAATAAGGAGTGATTTCATTTTTCCTCTTGAAAGAATTCAAGTTTGGGGAAAAAATGAGGACGACACGATAAACTGAAACTCAGGAGGATAAAGAAAATTGATCTAAATTTCATGATTTTCATAGAGTCAAATTTTCAGTACAACTAACGTGAAATGGTTTACATTGGAGGAAGATTTGGCAACAGCAGGCTGGGGTTTAATCATTGTGAAACAGATGAGGTGAGGTTGTCATTTCACCCGACAGTTTGGGGAAAAACAGTAAACTCTTTCGCAAAAGCAGAGATGAGTGTCAAATAAATCTTCTTTCGTAATGATTTATTTTTGGAAACTTTTATTAAATGGGACAGGCAGATGTTGACATCTGGGGTTCAGTGACATCACAGAAGGTATTTCCTGTTTTTGTTGCAGCAGTGACGCAGAAGTCTGAGAAAGGTAAAGAATGATCAGAAGGTTTGTCTGACGGTAGGAGGTGTGTTCAGGGTCCCTCCCTTTCCAGCTCCCTAAACTTCCGAGGGGTAAAGAGTGCTTCGGTGTCTTCCTCCCACAGTCTTCCTCTCCTCTAACACAGATGCATTACTCTCAGCTCCTGTTGCTGTGGATCTGCAGCTTCTTGCCAGGTGAGTGATGACATCACACGACTGCTCCTGTTTCTTGCTGCAGTGATGATGTTGATGTGATTCAACAGGTAAAGTCGTGCAATGACCAATACTTGTTTATTTATTTTTAGATTGTGCATAATTTAAGTACCTTATCCTCTGTAAACTTTTTCTGTTATTAAGATTTTTGAATTGTTGTAATCTGATATTCAAGACTTTTAAAATGTACTTTCATTGAACATATAAGTGTCTGCTCACAATTTAATTTTTCTTAAAAAAAAAAAAAAAACGTTTTCCTAATTTCCCAAACCAATATTAAAACGAACTATTTTTTTTCATCTTACTGACAATAAATAATTAATAGTTAACAATCATAAATAATAATGATACATACATGATATTCATCATAAGTAAAAATGATAATTAATAATATAAATAATACAAAAGACACATTTCAGCTTTTAACATAGATATGACTTTTATTTTTTCAATGTTATTCATTGTTTTAAAAATGTATATGTTTAGGAGCATTCATTTTTTTTTTTCACGTATTCTATTTATTGTTGGCTTTCCCTTTAACAAATAACTTCTATATCTATGTCCATGTGTTTTCATTCAAATTAAATTGTTGTATACCTTTTATCCCACATCAGTCTTGCTTATTCACATTGTATTTTAATCTTTATTTTGATTTTTTTTCTATTTAAATGATGTGGTTATTTCACTGTTGACTATTGGCCTGAGTGGATCAGAGTTAAAAGTTGAAATCCTTGCTCCACATATTTGGTTGTAACTGTGTGGTCAATTTTAAACATCCTTTTATTTGAGGGCGAGTGTGTAAGCTCCAGTTTTCCGTGTGTGAGTGTGTGCCTGCAAGTGTGAGAGGTTGACCATAGCTGTGGTTTACTCCACCCCTGCGGTGCGCTGTGGTGTACATAACAAACCACAGCAAGCCACAAAAGAAGTTTAATTTCTTTCTTTCATGGAGTAGCAGACAAGTTAACACTAATAAAACACCCCGTGATGAATTTTCATTCAGTCATTGTACATGAAGTCATTTTAAGTACGAGCCAAAACAAGGTTTATGTGACACATCTATTTTCCTACGACTTTATTTTGTCATCTTATATTTGAACTCAAGCATTAATTAACAGTTCATTGTTGAAGATGTTACTGCCTCAGACTCTATATGTTTACAATAACTTAACCACTTATTTTGGATACGCTTAAATAACAAATCAAAATAAGCTAATATATCTTGAAAGTAAGAAACTTGGATCCACTTTGGATCAGTACTTCTTAAACATCGGAGGAGGATCTTTTGATTAACACAATAGTGATGTGGTTTTTTTCTATCCCTGTCATGTCCAAGGTTTAAAATTGATCCGAAAAACATCTTTGCCATTAGGTCCAGTATATTATTCAAAGTATTAATAAATAACAAATATAAAATGATAAGGAGAATTCACAGATTTAGATTAGTGCGAACAATTGTCGCTATGCAGATCTAAAGATGTCGACACTTTTGGTGGTTTAAATTGAATACAAAATAAAAAAGTACACTTTAGTTTCTTAACTGTCTTAACTGATTGAGACAAAGGACAATGAAACATCAGTCAGGTAACTATCCCTCTAACCTCTGACCCTGCGTCACCTTGTGACCCCTGAGTATCTAATTGTTTCCTCCAGCTGTGAAAATGACTTGTGTGTTTTCGGAACATGTCAGCATCAGGACCAAAGGGCAGAAGTGTTTAGGAAGCAGGCATGAATAAGAAGGAATGTTTAACACAGTGGACACACATTTGACTATTATTATAAACATGGTTGTGGTTCAGTCATAATAATCAGATCCAAGACCGAGAATGCTGTTTAGAACCACTTTTTTCTCCCTTTTTAACAAATATTTAAAGAAAAGTTATCACTGTCAAAGCTGACTCAAGTTTATGATCTATTTCCATGATAACTTTAACAACAAAATAACCCATTTTAGACAAACTAACAGCTGAAATGATATTTGCAGCTGGATGATATGATTTTATTGTCTAAAAGCAGTTTACGAAGCGTGAGGTTGTCGGGAAGTATGAGCACCATGACAAAAATATGGTTGTTGAGTAGATCAGATGATTGGTGAACAATTTTCCTATTGCACACAAAGCTGATTGACCGATTGTATCAAATAAATTGTTATTATCAACCTGGTGAAAGGAATCAGACTGGTCTTGATGATCTTAGTCCGTCGGCTACCAAAACTTGAGTGTGTTCATTCATTATGTTGGTAACTGGGCCAGGTGACGACATCATGGTATGAATGTAAAGTCTTCTTCAGCTTCATTCATGGAAGAATCTGTCGGCACACATGATACCGTTCCCTGTTTATTGTTATGACCTCATAAAACAGTAACGTTGACCCTAGTTGACCTTTCACCTCCAGGTATTTTGATGGACTGTGACGAGGAAGGATGAAGAGATTGTTTATTTCTGTGGACTCCCCCTGGGAACTGTGACAATATCTCTCAGACGTATACCTTTCAAAGTATAGCTTTTATTAAAAATAAGCTATATTATTCCTTTAAACATAACTAAGCCACATTTTCAGTCGAACAAAGAAATTAAAACACTTTCAGTGAAATAATAAGGGATTTAACTTAAGAAATGTATAGATATGTAAAATAAATTATATTATTATATGTATGGCATCATATTGAAAAGGTTTCATTTATTACTTTACTTGATCTTTATGCGTTTAAGTGACTTGAGAAGCCATTTTCACAAACATTTATTCAATAAAATTTACATTTAGATAATAGTAGATAATAATAAAACCAATAAAATGTCATGTGGTCATGTCATGAAATACAACTTTTATTATTTCAATATATTCTTTTTGTCTTTCAGGTCTCCTACTTTGCTTCAACTTTGACTCAAGAAATGCCAAAATTATTAGAAGTCCCAGAAAGAACCAGTTTGGTTACACAGTCCAACAGCACCAGGCGGGGGGACGACAGTGGTGAGTTGTACAAATAAAAACGTCAACAGCTTTATCGTTATCAAATGATTCCATGTGGCAGTTAGTTGTCATGATGAGGAACAGTCTCTGTATTTTCCAGTTTTCTTCAGGTGACATCACCGTCTGTGTGTCTGATCAAAATAAAAACATCGGAAATGTATTTATTCTAAGTGACGTGGAAGTTTTTACATTCTGGAAAGACAAATCTATTTCCAGGAAAGTTGTTCAGTGATTTGTGATTCACGGAAGGAAGTTTTCCACTAACAGTTGAGGAAGCCTGCAGGTTATTTGTCCAGTGATGATGAGAAGCAGGATGAGGAGAGAGTGGAAGTAAAATGAGAGAGCAGGAGAGTGAAAGAAAATTAGGCTTGGAGAATGGGTCAAGATGGATGGATGGGTCAAGATGGATGGATGGATGGATGGATGGATGGATGGATGGATGGATGGATGGATGGATGGATGGATGGATGGATGGATGGATGGATGGATGGATGGATGGATGGATGGATGGATGGATGGATGGATGGATGGATGGATAGATAGATAGATAGATAGATAGATAGATAGATAGATAGATAGATAGATAGATAGATAGATAGATAGATAGATAGATAGATAGATAGATAGATAGATAGATAGATAGATAGATAGATAGATAGATAGATAGATAGATAGATAGATAGATAGATAGATAGATTTGTCGCAGACGTAGGTGAATTACATGTTCAGACTGAAGCTAATAATAGCAATCAGACATCTTTCATGGCTCTGCTGCTGGTCAATAATTATCTGTCTGTGAGTCTTCAACACCAGATGAAGAGGAGGCTTCTCCTCCTGGCATTGTTGAAAGGAATTCTGGGAATTTGCCCAATTATTCCGGCAGCATCCGAGCAGCTTTAATCAGTGGATTAAACGGGGGCACCTGCTGAGGTGATGATGTCAGGGGTTGTTTGTCTGCGGCTGCAGGATGCGGTTTGTGTCAGCCTCAGCTCCGCCTCTGTGATGTGGACGTGTTGCCGAGGGAAGCTCTGCCGCTCCGGTATGTGACTCAGAATCCAGTCTTCCCAGAACGCAGCCACATGTGGTGGTGTTTACTCCAATAACTCACTCGCTGTCTGACACCACAACCGAGTTTTACTGCGGAAAGCTACAGCAGCTGGTGTACAAATGGCCTTTGACCTTTGCCCTGAAGTTAAAGATTCATAACAATATTTACTGATAAAATATTAAGCAGCCACACCGATCTTTGGAAATATATTACAGTCGTTGACCTATTTGACTTTAGCCAAAAATCCTTGTGAGTGAAATATCTCCAACCTGTTTTACGGGCCATTTTCATTTTGCTACGTACAAGAAATTCACATTAAACGCAAACATATTTTCCCACCTTGGGCAAAGTCCCTTTTTTTATATAATCTGTTTTATTGTGCACCAGGTCATTATTTATGGGCTGGTATATCATCAACATTTCTTTAGCATTACGTAGGAAAAATGATGAAACTTAAACCCGATTATGTGTCGTGGGGTGGTAAAGTTTAGTTTATTGAACCCTATCTATCTATGAAAAAAAATCATATAAATCATGTTCAATTATATGTGATGTTGTTAGCTTGAGACCTTGGGTCCTTTCAGGAGATAAAGGATGTCACCCCTGTCATGTAGGGTAAACAGTGTCTTTCCAATGCCAACATACAGTTAGTTAGTGTTACATGGCGGGGCCTTAATCATCATTTAAATAAAATAAATATTGTTTAACAAACCTCAAACATTAATATTCATTTCATTATAACTGTATGAATTTATATGCATTTGGTTAAGAAAGGATTATTTCAAATTAATGTTAGGTGGTACTTCGATGTCTTCGGACTTTCCAGGTGTGAATAAAAGGGTCATGATTTATACAAACAATACCATTGTAAAATCATGTAATACACAACACTTTAACTAACAGTTTTCATTCTTTTAAATACACTTGACAAATTGTTACTTCCTCAAGAGTTCCTGACTTTGACAAATTAGGTCACACAAACCACATTAAAGACGAGTCATTAATCCGTGACTCACTTGTTCTTTCATTGTTTAGCTCCTGTTGAGTTTCCGTTGCTTGTGTCCAGGTTGTTGGTTGGAGCACCATTTGAAGCCACAGGGGAGCAACAGACTGGTGATGTGTTCAGGTGTCCTCTCGACACCAGAGACGCCTCGTGCAGTCGATTACAACTCGGTGAGGAATAATTTAAAAAAAAGATTATTAAAGGCATGCACCTTGTCTCGCACACAAGCCCAGGCAGCAGCCAGTGATGATCTAAGGACAGTACATCCAGAGACATCTGGTCCTTGTGCTGGTTCCAGGCGACTGTAATCCGTTATTGATCTTATTTTGAGCAATTCCAACAAACGTCACAGAGGATGGGACCCCGACACTCTTCACTGATGGGTAACATTAACTCAGAGAAGTGAATCTGGCAACAGCATGTCTTGGATTACTCCACTCAAATATTCTCCAGTTAAGCAACTGGAAAATTTTATTCTCCCAACAATCCCTGAATATGAGCTCATCTCACATATTTAAGGTAGTAGTCCCTCGTATTAGAATTAAGAAATTACCCTTAGCAAAGTCAGCTTCAAGGGCCACACACAGCCCTTTCACTTTATTGATCTCATATCATGACAGTATTACTACTCATTGACCAAGAAGAAAATCTTTATCTTTATTAAAATAGATCATTTTTTTAGACTAGCTTGACTCTAAATCAATGTTTTTAGAGCCTTTTGCACTGTTATAAAAATTGTGTTTTTCTTTATCCTTTTTTCTTTTGGCCTGCCCCTTAAAATACCACAGATTATGATATCGCCCTAAATCAAATGTAATTAAAGTTTAAAAAAATTGTTTTAAAAAATTTAAAATCCAATTAATCACATAAAAAGCAACATTTACCAGGAAGAGCAAAAAAAAGGTCTTTCTTTTACTATTATGATTCAGGGTTTTCTCTGAAGTAAAGATATTGGGAAACATGTATTCAAACATATAACAGACAAATCTTCCTTGTCTTTGACTGCCTCTCTCTGAATCAATCCTGATGTTACTGTAAATAGGTATTATGTTTTTCCTCCTGTCTTTCGGCGATTCAGTGGCATGCCAGTTATTTTCCTTGAGTTTATGGAGCACATTTTTGCCACAGGGATGTTTTTCATGAGTGACGGAGCATGACACCGTTTGTTGTACTTTTTGTTGTCATTAGCTGTGTTCTTTTGATGTGGTCGATCAAAATCTGAGCCAAAAAACAATGGCCTGGTGGCCAAAAAACCTTGATAATTGATTCAATTTTGAATATAAATAACTTGAATTAAATAAAAGGAAAATAAGAGTTCAGTTATATAACATATAACTCAAAATCTCTCCTCATTGAGTACAACCTGGCTAATTCTCTCTCTCTCTCCAGGGAAGGTTTCTTTAGATAATGTGTCGGAAAGAAAAGACAAGATGAGACTGGGAATGACCCTGACGTCCAATCCTAAAGACAGCAGCTTTGTGGTGAGTCACATGACTTCAGTGTGAGATGAATGATAAGACTGGAAAATCCATGATAAGTGCCTGATAGCCATGTGTTTTGTGGCAGACTATTAGTTTAACTTTTGGAAGCCCTGGAAAATCAAATGTTCCTATTTTTATGTTATTAACATTTTTTGTGGTTGACTTTTAACACGTTCTCAGACCTGTGGTCCACTGTGGTCTCACGAGTGTGGGAGCTCCTTGTACAGCACTGGGATCTGCTCCAGAGTGGGACGCAACTTCAAGATGTCGCACACCCTAACCCCTGCACTTCAGAGTAAATGTCCAGGAAGCTTCGGACTCATCTGTCCAGCATCCTTTCCAATCTTTTCATCTGGTGTTTTTTTTTGGGTTACAGGATGTGAGACCTTTATGGACATTGTGATTGTTCTGGATGGTTCCAACTCTATATATCCCTGGTATGAAGTCCAGGACTTCCTCATCAATGTCCTGCAGAAGTTTTATATCGGTCCTGGTCAGACACAGGTGGGTCTATTGGAACAAATATAGACAGGAAATTAGAATAGGAAATTCAAAAGATATATGGATTGATGATTAACAGCATTAAAACCAAAAAGTCATCAGTTTTATTACAGAATACAGGTTTATTTTATATATTTGGCTTCAATAAAGTTTACTCAATGGTCTTTGCTGCTCCTCCAGCCATCTGTAAACACGTCCCGCTTTGTTTATACAACAATTCCCTTAGATAGTTCCGGGATTGATGACGAACCAATCACACAAGAGTGGACGTGGTTATGGTAAACAAGATTTCATCTCTAGATAAAAGGAGCGTTCTCAGTGGGCGGGGCTTAAGCACATTCAAAATTTTAATGAAAAGAAAGTTCTGTACAAACAGAAACATACTGATGAGTACAATAGAGGTCCAAAATCTATTTAATAGACACTTAAATCAACACATTAGTTGCCCTTTAAAATACATTTGCGGAAAATGTCTGTGTATATCGACTATTTAGCAAATTATTGTTAACAAATATGTTACTTACTATCACTGGACTACCGTACAATTATTTTGCTGACATCCCTGTTGTCACTGTGTGACACAAATGTGTATAATGATGATATATGATATCCTCCTATCAGGATGCAGGGTCTTAGTGATGTAAAAGCTTCATTTGTTGTATTATCAATATATTTGAAACTATGATGTATATATTTATATCATAGGTATGCACAAGTGCACAATTATAATCTACTATTAGAGGGGAAAGAATGCAGTCGTTCACTTGATAACTTCATTTACCTTTGGACTTACAAGGTGGGTGTAGTCCAGTACGGCACCAGGGTGGTCCATGAGTTCTACCTTGGTGACTATCAGTCGGTGGAAGATGTAGTGGAGGCTGCCAGAAGCATCGAGCAGAGAGGTGGCGAGGAGACTAGGACGGCTCTGGGCATCAACGTGGCAAGGTACGACCGGTATTACTGCCCCCTAAGATCTCAACATACGAACTACTGTCCAGGTCTCAGGCGTTTAAGCGTGGTGGGAGAGCAGGAGCCAAGAAAGTGATGATCGTGATCACGGACGGTGAATCTCACGATAGTCCTCAGCTGCTGCAGGCGGTCAATGACAGTGAGAAAGAAAACATCACCCTGTACGCAATTGCTGTGAGTGCCCTTTAACAAACTTAAAAAAAAAAAAAAAATTAACAAATATTTAAAAGGTAATCATGAGCATAAATATGTGATTTCACTATTTTCTTTTTTGTTGCATTTGTAATATTAGTACAATGTTTTACATAAAGAAATATAGTATAAATAATGTTGTTTTTCATCATCTAAAACATGAATAATGTATTCATTTTTTTTGTAAAATTCTAATGTTCTAAATCTTTACACAATATAACTACAATATTACTTATATATCGAAAGAAAATGATTAAAGTCAAGTCAAGTCAAGTTCTTTTATTGTCAAATATACATGTATCAAGACATTCAGCATAAATGAACCCATGAACATTCAGACCCACGATGCAAAACATGAATACATTAATTAAGACATTCAAGAAAATAAATAAAAATAAATAACCAACAAAATGAAATAAATAATCAATAATAAATAATAATGATAATAAAAAACATCTTATATTCAACTTTGGTTAAGGAGTGTAATGGCAGAGCATGTATGAATTAAATATAGTGTTGTAAATATTGAATTGCTATATAAGCGAGTTATAGACTCAATTATCAATTTTTCCTTTGTTTCTTTCATGTGTTTTGACCAATACGAAGGGGAGATTAACAATTAAGCTTTTTGTATTTTTGGACTTCGGGAGGAAACCAGGGCGCCAAGAGGAAACCCACACGAGAACAATAGGAACATAAAAGCTCCTTGTTTAAAGTGAAAATTTGTTGAATTGAAATATCATGATTTTCCTTCAGGTTTTGGGTTATTATAACAGGAGAGGAATAAACCCTGAAGCCTTTCTGAAAGAAATCAAGTTCATCGCCAGCGACCCTGACCAGGAGCACTTCTTCAACGTGACGGACGAGTCGTCTTTGAAAGACATCGTGGACGCTTTAGGAGAAAGGATCTTCTCTCTGGAAGGTCAGTAGACATTCAGCTTCTTGAATTCTTGGTTAGTACAAAACAATTATATTTATTTTTGTTTCCATGTCATGACTTCTGCTGCCAGACAGCACCACAAATAAAAGAGCAACCCTTTAAAAGAATGTTTTTGACTGAGTTTTTGTCTGGGATCAGTGGTCCAGGATTTATTGATGAGAATGTGGAAAAAAAATGTAAAAAAAAGAAATTATCAACAAATATTAAAAATATCTTGTTTTTTTTTTTTTTTTTACAGGAACCAGTAGTCAAGGACGAGGCTTTGGACTTCAGATGGCTCAAGCTGGGTTCTCCTCTCACTTTGTCAGGGTCAGTCGACACAATGTGCTCAATAATTAGATGTCTTTCCTTTTATTAGTCCCACAAGGGGAAATCTTAGATTTTAAACTACACAGAAGTGACTTTAGTGTGACTGAATCTGAACAACTCTCCCATACAAAAGCTTCATTTCATTACTAGTTAAGGCAAGATTAAAGTTGATTTAAGATTTGCTCATTATTGGTGATAAAAATGTGGGTCACAGTTATATAATGCAGCTCAAAGTCAGAGTTTTTCTATGTTATTTTATTGATCTGATCTCCCCAAACACCTGAGGTGGATGGAAAAAAGATTCTAATCCAGACAAAACTAGAGCGAATTCCAGCATGGAAATGTTGGAGTGGAAAGTTGTGTGTGTAACACAGAGCAGATGGGTTCACACACACTCTTACGCACACAGATATTAAAATGCATTAACAGAGTTTCCTGTTCTCTGGTTTCAGATATCGAAGGTAAAAGAGGAATCTTTTTTGTCTGACTTTTAAGATAATAAACAAAAAAATACTTTCCTATAGAAGGTGCCAAAACTGTGTCAAGGCCAGAAATTTGATTAGAGGGGAACTTTTTAAATTGTGATCACATGGTTCTTGACAAACCACATGTTTTCGAGTCTTTTTCGAGAGCAATTCAGAGGCTGTGGAATAATTCGGGATACACAATGAAATGCTGTAGTTTTTACACCGTAGGAATGTGAGTATCTTCCAGATGGGGGCAGTCTTGGAATTAAGAGGAGGGATTCTATTCTATCATTTTTCTATTGACATTTTGTGCTAGTGGAGAAGAGGTTTTTAGCTTCAGAAATTAGTATTAGTATTAGAAAAGTAGTTTGATGTTTGTCACATATTCTTATTGTGAGTCACATGCATCGTAAGTGACCTAGTCTTTAAATCAGTGTTGCATTTCATTTTGAACCAACTATACGATTTTACAGTTCTCGTGAGCCACATAAGATGTATCGATGGACAGGCCTGGAGTTTGACACGATTAAAAAATTCAGTCATCGTCTTCTGCTTAAACACACAAAAAATAATATAATAATTAGACTTGAATGTTCAACACCATTATCTGGAAAAAACTTTTTTCTTTTTTTTGAATTTCAAAATTGACATTAAATGAAACTCTTCTGCTTATCAGGCAAATAGAGATGAAGTTAAGTGAATCACCTATCACTGCTTTACAAATAAATTCAATCTTAGCTTAATATCTAAAAGAAAAAATATATATAAATCCTTAAAAATCGTCTATAGTGTCAAGACACTGAAGAGAGGCTCTCTTCATAGAGATGTATGTTGGTGCACTTACATCAGTTATATAGTAGTGTTTATGTTTCAGCCTGTTGACAGGATTAACTTTACTTTTACAATTGATTTTCTGCATGAATTATCCTATTGCCATTGTTACTTCAAAACCTAAACCCTGCGTTTCTTCAGATATGTAATCCAGCTGTTTGGTCTGAGGCAGTCGTTAACAAACATTCTGGAAAATGACACGATTGAATAGAATGAAATAAAAAAACTGGATGCTGAGTTTGTGTTTATCTAACACTTTGGACCTCTGATCTGTATTGGCAACTTGCTGTTGGGAAGATGGAAATATCAACAAACCACATAAAGTTGAAGATCTAGAACACGCTGATGAAACTACACACACTTTCTTATGTCAATCCAGATGCTCCAGTGAAGGACATGTAGACACTGATATAACCAGTGCGTTGTCTGCACCATGTGCACATCATACCCTGCTATCTCCTGCCAGACATCTGCTCTCCCTTTAATCTGAATTGATGACTCAGCTTTAATTACTGTCACATCTGAACTTTTGAACATTTCATTATGTGAATCTTGGGATGGAGTGTCTGTGGAAAGGTGCAACGCTCTGACCGTTGGACACTGAACCTAGTCATTCATTCACTTAAAAATCTGCACTTTTGAACCAAAGAAATACATATTAATTTGACAGTTTAATACAATTGTCAAAAGGTCCTATCAAGATAAAAGGTTGGATTAAGTAGCTCTAAACTTACTTCAGCAGAACCTGATATAAGCAGTTCTCTGGACAGCTGCAGCCCAAATGTAAATGTTGAAATACTGTCTTTCCTATATGTTTCTTCTCCAGGATGGTATTCTGCTGGGAGCAGTGGGCGCCTACGACTGGAATGGTGCCGTGCTAAAGGAGATCAAACATGGAAAGGTTGTTCCTCCAAAGTCGTCTTATCAGGCAGAGTTTCCAGAAGAGCTGAAAAATCATGGAGCCTATCTGGGTAACTTTTTGTGTGTTGCCACAATCGTTAAAATACGATCTAAACGGTATTATATGGCTACAGGCTACTCAGTTGGCTCCCTGGTTACTTCTCGTAACGTGCAGCTTTACGTGTCTGGCGCTCCAAGGTTCAACCACACCGGCAAGGTCATCATCTTTACCCTAAAAAACAACGGTAGTTTAACGATCCTGCATTCACTCTTGGGTCAACAGGTGAGTTGGTCGACCATAACTCCAGCTATGATGCTGTGTAGCTGCTAAGTCAGTGTTCTTCCTTTCTAAGATCGGGTCTTATTTTGGAAGCGAGCTGTTGTCGATGGACGTTGATCAAGACGGCCAGACGGATGTTCTTCTAGTGGCAGCACCAATGTACTACAGTCAGGGCTGGGAGAGAGGAATGGTGTACATTTATACTGTCACTGCCAAGGTACAAACTGTGTAAAAATTCTTTAGAATTAACCAGCAATAGTGAGGTAGGTTATTTTCCCAGAGATGTGAGCAACACTTCCTAAACTGTGGAAACATTTTGCCAACTTTTGCTTATGGCTCTTTTAAAGATTATAGAGGGCAGGAATGTGCAGGAAGACGGTTGTATTGGATTGACATTTCACCGACTTTCTGAAGATTGGTCGATGTGGTTACCCCCGACCACAACCACTTTGCTGTGATTGGTCAAACATCAATCTATCTATCTATCAAGCTTTGCCAAGCAGCGTCTTCAGTTCCGGAAGTCGTCCTCTCTAAGTGACTTGTCCTCTCTAACTAAACCAGGTATTATTCCAGCTGGTTGGAGTAGTGGAGCCCATTAATCCGTCATAATAGGCTCCACTCTTGTAACCTCTTGTTCGCTGAGACTTTAGCTGGAAAGAACTTTATAAAGTAATAACTTCAAAACATGGTCATGATGAGAGACTTACTGCATCTTGGAGAGGAAGACTTCAACATTTGAGTAAGTTAGTCAGGAGAGTTGGATTTTCACATTCGTTGCCATTTAAATGTATGATTATTTCCAATCATCAGACAGAAGTCCAAACAAACGTCTTCCATCTCAATTGAAAACTTTTGTAGATCAAGATGGTTCTAATTAAATATATGGTTTCATGCAAATGTATGGAAATATCATGCTCACAAATACCGTGATAGACCCTGGGATTATCAATGTGCACGAGAACCTTAGAAAAATATAATCTAATCTTACATGTTATGTATTCATTTTTGGCTCTCAGCGGTGTATGGAGTCACACTAACTGGATTTGCTGTAATGGTTGACTACAGGTTGTGCTTTCAGGTGTTGTTTGTTCTGGATGGATACCTGATGCCTGACATCTCTCAGAACTCTCGATTCGGTACTGCCATGACCCAAATCCCTGACATGAATGGAGACGGGTTCCAGGAGCTGGCAGTGGGAGCACCACTTGAAGATGACCACCAGGGGGCTGTTTACATCTTCCACGGCCATATTAAAACCATATTACCTCAGTACAAACAGGTGAGTCCTGTTCACACAGATTTCCTCGACATGGCTTGATTTTGTTCACATACTACTCTATCTATCACCTCTGCAGCGCCTGGCAGCAGCTGGGTTTTCGGCAGGTCTGCAGTATTTTGGGCGAAGTCTGCATGGTGTGCTGGACGTCAACGGTGATGGACTTGTCGACCTGGCGGTGGGAGCACTGGAAGCTGCTGCCATAATCTGGTCAGAATGGAACCTTTTCAATCAGAACTATTACTTATGCTACAATGACCCTGGTCAGCAGCGCCACAGTCATAGTAGCTGCCGCATCCATCACTTTCAGCTGTATTCACAGAGGCAACCATAATCACATTCTGTTGAGTTTATGAGGACAACTTCTTTCGGAAGGTCTCGAGGTGTGGTGCGGATTCGGGCCAAGCTGACCTTTGAACCAGAGAAGGTCAACATTTTTAACAAGGACTGCAGGCGAGGAGGAAAGGATGTGACCTGCATGTCTGTTAGTGTCTGTCTGTCTCTGGAATCCAGGACCAGGACTGTGGGAGATGTGGGTATGTAACATTACCTTTTCAACACCATCGTTTTGAATAATAATATTTTCCATGGTCTATTTTTAAGTTTCTACCCAGTTGGCTCAACCTTCCAGATCACCAATTAGATAGAATGTGGATCCCAAAATGAAATTACTTTTTTTTCTGGAAGTGATGAACTGTCGTCTGCTCGTTGATTTCCCACCATGCTTTGTGTCACTGCCGGCGTGTGTCCACGTGGTTAATTAGTTTCAGATGATGGAAACATAACAGACATGTGAACTGCAGCAACTTTGACGCTGAAGAACTCAACACTATCATCTGGAGCAAATTACTGCGCTGACACACAGGGGCAGAAGCTTCAGAGTCGACAATCTTTTTTGAATCTTTAGGTCTCTCTGAACATTTCAAAACCCCTCACCAAGTTTCCAACCAGAGGCCTACTTGTCTGTCAAGAAGTATGCAGGAGACATGACACACAGCCTGCTTGGTGACATCATGTGCTAAAGTATTATTATCAAGCGTGTTGGATACCTGAGAGACAACAATGAAGAAAATTGTTAGAGTTGCCAACGTAATTAAAGACCTTCTCCGGGATAATAACCGAGGCGATCCACAGTACTCCACATACCAGGCAGTAGATACAAAACAAAAAATGGCACAAATGCAAAGATTTGAAAGATGATGTTTCTAGGACTGCCAAAAGAGTATTCATATTTTTCAGGATTTAAAGCTGGTAAAGCTAATAATTGTCTTGTTCTCTCTGGTTCTCCTCTCAGCTGCCTGGTTCAGTCTGTTCTTGGATGAGCGTCGTTTTCCTCCTCGAGCTCTCTTAGATGAGAATGATCGTCAGCAGCCAAGACATCTGTTCCTGCAGGCCGGAGGAGAGGAGACCTGCCAGCGTCTCGGCTTCTCAGTCCAGGTTAGACGCAGACACACACTTGCACGCTTTTACCAGTGTTTCACAGAAGTCTCATATGAACAGGAAACGTCCGATTATGGACGTCCAATTACTGTTGCCCTGGAGATGGGCCTACAGAATTTGGACCTGGGGCCGGTGTTGGACCCTGACTGGCCAACTACTGTGAGGACTGAGGTGAGGCACTTAAATCAGAAGTTTCAATCTGAGCAACATCCAAGGGTATTTAAAACAGTGAAGTTAAAGGGTTTGTTCATCCAAAATTCAAACTTCACTTATTTTCCACTCAAAATTGTCATTTCATCTCACCCCCATGTCTAATTATGGTAATGAGTAATCTAATTATCTTTCAGTATAGACGGTTGACTTAATGCGCACTAGAAGTGCTTACTCAATATTTACTCTAGTTCTTCCGGCCACCTCAAAATATAGACTTAAAAAATATATATTTCCGGAACAATTACTCTTGTCCAGGCTTCAATACAAGATGGATGTTACAGACGAGCACCATGGAGGTATTTGGATGTTTTTGAGTTTATATTTTTGGAAGAAGATGAAGACAAAGAGAACTGAGCTCCAGTTACTACATTAAAATGGTTATACATTTTATAACTCTAAAAAGGTAGTAATTACTTTGAAATTAATTTCCAACTCTTTATCGATTTGAGGGTGAGTAAATAATGACTGAAGTTTGAATATTGTGTGAACTTTCACTATTACTTTAAAAATGTGATAAGGTCAGTAGTTGTAGTAGTTTTTCTTTAGTCTAGTCTTTTCAGAAACGAGAAAAGCACTGAAACAGTGCATTCGTCCACCAAAGGGCCTCATTTTAGAAACACTGAAAACAATCAATGAAACCAAAGCTGGAAAAAGACAACTTAATCAACGTGATAACATTACTCACACTATATTTCAGTGATGCACTAATGAAGCTTCATGAAGCAGTGTCATTTTTTTTTTCGGAACCCACTAAATCACACTTTCTACTGTTTAATATATTACTTTAATTTGTATTAAAATCTCATTTCTATGCAATGTTAAATGAACAATAATATACATTTTACATTTCAAGCATTAACGTGAAAGTTTATTTATTTTTTGCAAATTTAATGCTCTTGTTTACAAATTACATGTTTCTTTTTTTCCCCTTTTAGGCTTCCGTAGAGAAATAGAACACCACCATAATAGTATCCTATTAAAATATCTATAAAAAAAAACCTACTCAAATATTTTTAATATGTTACTTTTTGAGTAATTGTGTGTAAAATACAAACGTTTGTGTCTCAGCTTCACTTCTGGAATGGCTGTGAACAAGAAGATGTGTGTGTCCCGGACTTGATCCTGAACACACACACTGACTTGATGGATGTTCAGTAGGTCACACAAGTGCACACCTTAAAATACCCATACAAACACATCTACCACACTAATAGTTACATCAATTGATTTACAGGAAGTTCTGCAGTGCGGAAGATCGAGCCATGTGGTCCATCTGTAGACACCAGAGGGCGAAAGAGAGCACAGTGTACGTAGTGGAGGCGGGACGAAGGAGGGTTGTAGTTTTCGGTCATCTGGAGAACCGTGGCGAGAACGCTTATGGAACCACAATCAACATCTCCACCTCCAATAATCTGATCTTCTCCAGCCTCATTGTCAAGGTTTAATTGATCTGAATCATATCTTTGATTGACAAGTCTTAAAGTAACTAAGTGTGACCTGATGTTCGACAGGACCAATCAGACATCCAGATGGAGTGCTTCCCAGAAAACTCTTCTACCAGTCAGCGGAGATGTAATATCAGCGCCCCTTTTATGAAATCCTCGTCTCAGGTTTGTTTGAGTAGAAATATGTTGGGATGGAAACATGTTGCTATGTTTAAACAACAACAAGCTGTATTCTAAATCACTGCCATGACGACTTTCTTTGGCCAACAGAAAATCAAGTTATCGATATACTATGTTGAATGACTTGCCTCTCTTTCCAAAATATGGTAGTTAAAGCCAAAGGTTACATGTTTTAAGCTTGTATCAAAGATCTATCAAACAATATTTATTGACTGCAGTAAATCAGTCATTCTTAAGTGTTAAAATGAACTCACAGTGGCTGACTTTTTTCATTATTTTTGGATTGGGCAACCAATGGAAAGAAAAGTCTCAACACACTCTCATTGGAACTTGACATGGACTTGATTGTTATACATACTTGTATCTGTAAGGCTGGGACCCAAAACAGGACTCAGGCGCAGAGAAGGACGGTTTAGGCAGTCATTTAATTGACTCAAAGGAAGGAGGAGGAAGGCTCAAGGGCTACAAAACAATTAAACAAATGTCGACAGGAGGAAAAAAATACTTACTACTCAGTAATCTAGACAAAAAGAAAACACACTCCAGAGGAGGAAACTAACAGTTACAAAAACTGCTAAAATCAATCTTCGTAACAAAAACAACCCACTGCCTCTCTTTCGACCCATAACCTTCCCAGTCCATCACGTATAGCTTGCCCACGGCCACGGTTGCGTACAGCCCAACAGTTTCCTTACTTTGTAGACTGGTCCTCCATCAACCACTTCAGGAGGAGGAGGGGTTGGGGAGGCCGGGACCATGGGGCTCACCTTGGATCGGCTTAACCTGGCTTACAAGGAATGTGGGGTGGACATGGAGGGGCCAGGGCAGAAGCGGGCTGCCGGGCGGCTGCCCAAGTGGGTCAGCATCGGCGTATAATGGCATGAGCCGTGGGCACAGACACTTCTAGTTCTTGGTCTGCGAAAACAGGGGGCTCGTACCCATACACACATTGGAATGGTGAGTTGGGCAAAGAATTATGAGCATACCCATACCAGGTGTCTGCTACATGTTGAGGGGTTCTGTGAGACCAGGCACTGGAGGCCGGTTTCCAATTGTTGGTTGAGGTGTTCTGTCAGGCCTTCGCTCCGCTGAGTCGGCAGAACTCCCTCCAGAAGCGAGATACAAATTGGGGACCCGGTCTGGGAAAATGTCTTTGGGAAAACCATGAACTCTGAAAACATAGTTAATCATAAGTTTGGCCGTTTATTTGGTTGACAGCAGTTCGGGCAGGGCTATGAACCTGGCCATCTTGGAGAACCTGTCAACTACACTGAGGACCGTGGTTCTGCCTTGAGAGACTGGGAGCCCAGTGAGAAAGTCCATTGAGATATCCGCCCACGGTCTGGAGGGGATGAGGAGCGGCTGAAGCAGGCCCATGCGTGCCCTTGAGGATGTCTTGTTCCGGGCGCAAATCGAATAAGCCTCGACTAGTCCCGCACCTCTGGCTCCATGTACGGCCACCAGAACCTAAGGGAGATGGCAAACATGGTCCACCGAACTCCCGGATGACAGGAAAGCAGCTTGGTGTGGGCCCAGTGGATCACAGCTTGACTGGAATAAACAAATGATTATCGGGGCACCCACTAGGTGGCGGGCCCTCACCATTTGCCTGCTTACCCTCATCTTCTATCTGCCAAGTTATAGAGTCGTGACAGGGTGACTGGTTTGACATTCTGGGACCCTGGCCTGTAAGAAAGGGAAGAGGAAAAACTGTTAAAAACTGTTCCCACCTAGCTTTGTAAGGTTGCAGTCGTAAGGTTTGTGAGAAGGCAAAGACGTGGCCTTGGTTTAACTAAAAGGCTTGGCTGCTAGTTCCCCATCTCTCATCAGCCCCTGAGTCTATGAGTATGCTGAGGTCTGAGCTGATGGCATGGTGCGTTACCTTATTGGGCGTAAGGTTCTGCGCAGTGGGATCAATTTTTTTGAGCTGACTCACCACCAGCGGTCTCTTGGCTGGGCAGGAGGCGACGAGGTGGTTATACTGCCCATAGTAGAAACACCAGCCCTCCTGACGTCTCTGGCGTTAGTCGAGCCCGGCCAAGCTGCATGGGTTAATCCTCCCCAGCCATGGGAAGAGGGTAATGGAGGAGGTGGAGGAGTGGGACGGATATTCAGCCAAACCGGTGCTTGAGAGCGTAGAGACCTCTCTGACGTCGATTCGCTGTCTTGTGGTTGCCGATGTGGACCATGCTCTCGCTCTTCCAGTCAAATGGGAAATTATGAATACATTCTTGGATTGGTTTGTGGTTAATGCATAGGGGGAGAGTTCATAGTGTATTGAGAAGTTTATGAGAAATTCCTTGCATTGTCCTGATTGTCTCCCGAGAAAAGCTCAGGTGACGGTAGCGTGATCCACGTCCCAGTGTTTGGAAAGATCTGAGCCGGAGCCGCCTCGACTGCTGGGGGCTCAGGTGCAGCAGTTGGACTGGTGGTCTACCTCGCTAACTCGGTCTAACTCACTATTTCTGTCTGAAACGCTTCCTGACAAGAGAGACCAGCATCCTGGGCATGCAGCACTGCTGTCCACTGGTTAGTCTCTGCTGAGTCCATACTGGCCAGTGTGTACTGTCAGGCTGGGACTCGAAACAGAACTCAGACGCAGAGAAGAGTTTAGCTTTAGTCTTTTAGTTGTCTCAAAAAATCCAACAGAAAATTACTCCAACGGAGAAAGGCTCGAAAGCCCATGACAGGGGAAACAAAGACAACACATGAGGGTGCAGGAGAATCAGAGATCAGTGATCGGGGAGACAGACAGGTGAGGGAGGGGAGAGTGACCTCAACACAGCGTGACAGAATAATATCTAATAATATAATAATAAACATAATACTGTTTTCTTTTGTATTTTTCCTCTGACAATATTTTTTTTTTGCCATGGTTCATTGTTTTGTTGATCAATTCTTGTACAATTATAATTTTAAGTTATATCAATGTTCATAAAATCTTACAGAACAAAAATATAGATCAACAAAAAACTCTTCAAAGTCACAAATACAGAATGGAAATGCATATTCACTCGACCATTTGTCTGTGCTTTAATATGTACAGAATCAAATTCCTCTGATGATGTACGACACAAAATGGCTATGGTTTAGGTTGTTGTTGTGCTTTCAATAACTGCGACGAGTTTTACTGATTTCTTTGGGTTTAATGGGAGTAAATCAGCTGTGAGTCACATTAATGAGTCGTTAAAGCAACAGACAAGAGAGAGTCAGCCGTTCCCCTCTTCGCCGGGTCCCTCTGGGTCGTTGTGATGAAAGTCCGTTTTATGGGTCCTGACTGGTTCAGATTAGTTTGGGCTTCCTGTTAACAGGACGTCTGCCTCGGGAAAAAAGACAAAGATGATAAACAAAGACTTGGTGATGGAAACTGTCGCTTTTAAAAATAGTTCGAATATTTATGCTTGTCTGTATTTAAACCTGCAAATATTCAGCAGGAGTATTGTGTGTGTGCTTTCCAGGTTTCTTTTCGAGTTGAGTTTGAGTTCAGCCACTCTGTACTTCTTGATCACCTTCAGGTTGTCATGGTAACCAGTAGGTGAGATGATTGTGTTTGGCATTCACAATAAACCTAAGCTCTGATTTGTTTTTTTTAATGTGTGTGTGCTCTACATGTAGTGAAGGAGAGGAAGGGTATCCAGACAACAACATCAACAACCTCTTCCTTCATCTGAAGTATCAAACCGAGATTCTCTTCACCAGGTGATTACTTTTTTATTTTCTCACATTTATTGATTTATGAATATTTATATAGATCATTTATTTAGAATTTTAAATTACAAATATAAGCCACTCATTTTTGGCAACTTAAAGACCATGTTTTGTGAGCCAATTTCCCCAATGTTGAAAGAATAGACTTGTTTATTTCAATCTAATGTTGTGAGTAGATATTCCATTTTTTAATTTATTTCACATATTTTTCATTTTTTATGTATTTTGACTTGAAAAAAGCAGAGTGGAGCAAAGTTTCTATTCTGCCCCTTATTCTCATGTTTTATTTTACAAAATAGATATTTGGCATGAACTTGTTGCTTCTGTCGTTGTAGTTGATTATGTTGTTTTTCTTATATAAATCATATTTTGGTTATTTTTTATGTAAAGCACCCCCATGTTGAGCTGCTCCTGTTTACATGCAAAGTCTATTCTTCTCTAGAGTTCATGCAGTTTTTGAGTAAGGTGTGGCCTCACATCTGCCATATTTTAAATTTTCACACACACACACACACACACACACACACACACACACACACACACACACACACACACTGAAACTGTTATCCTCTCTGGCTGCTACAGAAAGGTTAGCAGGACCACAGGTAGCTAAAATTATGAGCTGAACAAGAACCTGCATCAGGATGGAGGCAGCAGTGTGGTTTTGTGACAATTATGTTTTTTTTTTAATTGCCAGCATGCAGTTAACTGGCATTCAAATATAACATACAATATTTCTTTTAGAGACCCTTACCCTCCTAGATTTGAAATACGGGCAGACTCGTCCAACGCTGGGATGAGAAACATCCCATCATTTAATCTCACCTATCATGTGAGTAATATTTGGGATTGCATGATGATACTGAGGCCTACATGACCATGATGTTGTTACAGATCCAGAATCTGGGTCCGTTTGGGATTCAGGATGTCATCTTCAGAGCAGATGTTTGGTCAGTGAGTCCAGGCCGGAACCTTCTGTTGAATATCAGCCAGTGCAGCGTTGAACAGGTACAATACAGATGTCCCTCACACAATAGTCATTGTTAGCATTCATTTTATGATTAATTATTGACTTAAGGAGCATCATTTGTGAACTGATCCATACCATTTAATCCCACTGCATTCAGCAGTCAGCTGGATCTCATTGTGTCCTTCCTGAAATCCCAGCAACCAATCCTACCACAGCAGAAGACCTCACTGGCACTTCACAGCTGGTGAGTGTTTCAAAAATAACTTACGTGTAATAGACACCAGAAGACTTTGAAACATCCACAACAATGTGTGTGCATGTTTGTGCAGAATCAAAGCAACAGTCAGAGCCTTCAGGTTCAGTGCCAACTGCAGCTTCCTCCCTTAAGACAGGTCAAGGTCACTCTCAGAGGAACCTACCGACTTCCTGTTCTGCTGGCAGTGAGTGGAACATCAAACTGTAAACAGTGTCTTTGAAGAAAATTCAATGCTATTTGCAACAGTTTCAATAAAGTTGAACACAGACATTTACTCTTCATAGTGGAGAGACAACTGAAGACTTGTTTTTCGTTCCAGGTGACTTTCAGGTCACTTGATATTTTGACGTCGGCATCCATTCAGCTGCCAGCGTCCAGCACCATGTTCCTGCAGGAGGACCAGCCTACAAGAGAGGTCACATTTTCAAGCACTTATTTCTAGCTACGTCATTTGTCAACTAGGTTTTTTTCCTTAATGCCAACTGCGCCCCCTGCTGGTGATAAACTTGAATTTTCTTTTCGGCGTTAGACTTTTCTCCGTGAACAACAAGAACATTCAGATTAATTGACAATGTAAACTACTTATTAATAAAAACCGAGAAATGTAATTTATTTTTACATTCATTTTGTTTGCACAGATATTCTTGCAGCTCAGGAAGGACAGTGATATGAGTATTCCAGTTTGGATCATACTGGGAAGCTCACTTGGAGGACTTTTGATACTGGCCATACTTGTACTTGCTCTCTGGAAGGTACACTTTATTTCAAAAACACATGCCCTTTGCTGTGACGGTAATCTTTCCTTTGACTGCAGGTGGGCTTCTTCAGCAGACGGAGAAGACAGAAGGAGGACGAAATAAACGAGAAGCCTGGGGCTGAGCTGTGAAAATGTCACCATAAGGGATGAAATGACCTTATGAAGGAACGAAACGAAACTGACTGTTATTTAAAAAACACATTGAGAAGGTTGAGTGTGACCAACCAGAGACTAGAGGCCCAGTCCAGACCTGCCAAGTCAAACATACAGTATCACTGAAAGGAACTTGGATGAGAGGACCAGCCTCAATCTGGTCACATGACTTCTGGTTTACACTTAGTCATCAATAAACATTATTCATATTCAGTGGACCTTAACTTGTCTTTGGTAATAACTGAAGGCTTTCCTCCAATGTTCAACAATCTCCTGATAAATGTCTGTCCTTCACTTTTCTGTATGAATCCCGTCACTTAACGTCACTAACATTACTAACATCTGAACTGAAGTAAATACATGCCTCACATTTTTAAATACACTATTTGACTCAAGCAAACCAACTCGGATTTGTAACAGTGTTACTGTACAGAAGATAAATATGACCATCACACTATAAGTGTGTGTTTGTACACATGATGTTATGCACTTTGCTGTAAAAAAAAAGGACTCATTTATCATTTTTTGTAAATATTTCAGGTTTTTGATACTTGTCATGTAGCAGCAATATTTATTGTGTACAAAGGCAACAGTATGTATGACCCAACATTTCTTTATAAAATATTTTTTGGACAACAAGTCTCAGTTTCTTTTAAATCAGAAAAGGTTTGGATTTCATGATGTCAGTTTACTTTATTTAATTCAAAGTGTCATGCGCTGCTTGTATGACTCACAGAAACCTGCAGGTAAGTCGATACTTGAGGCTTTCGCTTGGACCAGTAGTACCAGTTTGAATTGACAAGTTATTTATTTTTTCCACTGTATGCCTTGTCCAATGAGGTCATTTGTTGTTTTTTTTACAAATAAAAAAAACAAAACAATTGTAGTGTACTTTTTGATATCTAGAAATAAACCATTCTTTTTTATTGACTTCAAATATATTGAAATATATTTAAAGTTAATTCTTGGCATCAACTGATAATACTTGGATAATAGTTGCAGAACAACATTTCTAGTATATTATGCGACAATTGATTTCATATTTTGTCTTGAATATCTATGGAATTATAATTCTATTATTGAATTCTTTTATCAATTTTGGTCTCAACTCCTAAATCAAGTCTCATGTAGTTTGTTTACCATGTTGTCTGAATTAGGGTTTTCCTTTTGTTATGTCATTAAAATATAAATACAATTAACTTGTCATGTTCATTAGTATTATTAATTTTAAAACAAGGTAAAATTGTTTCATTACCCCTTTCTATGAACACTTTTACAAACTCATTTTGTTATACAGCAGCCGTTTCAGTTTTTTCTGTTATTAACCATAATTGAAAAATGTGTATGCATCGTAAACATCTTGGGAGTGTGACTGAAAAATGAGGACAGACTTCAGAAGCTGGTCAGACGTGTATTAGACAAAAACATTCAATCGCAGCTTGATTTGAAAAATTAAAGTCATTTAAAAAGAATTACAAAACCAGTCTCATTTGGTTACAATAAAAACATCAGAGAACTTTTAAAAAATATACATTAGATAAAGTTATTACCAGGCTGTTTTTTGGAGGAAAAAAAAAAAACTGTTCCACACCGAGAATATCAGACAATCGTTCACAAAGAGACTGTCTTGTTGTCATGGCGTTAAGGCAAAAGAAGGAGCAGCTTATTTATCAACTGTTCAGCAGCAGCACCAACAATCAGCTGGCTTCAATTTCAAATATAAAATCATCCAAAACTAGCAATTAGTAAATCAATTTTAGTGAAACTCCACAAACTCCTCCAGAGTCTTGGGGATTTGGTTCCGGTAGGTGATGTGGTGCATGCGGACGGCTCGGGCTGCCAGACACTTCAGACTCATCTTCATCTGTGTCTTCAGCAAGATCTCGGACACACCGGTGGTGCTCTTGTCGAGTGGCGTCTTCTTCTGCTTGTTAGTCCGATCTGTGTGAGCGCCCGCCTCCACCAGACTGATGATGATGGCATGCAGCGTCAGGAAGTCACTTATAGGCCGGTTGTACTGGACGATGACATGCAGCGGCGTGTTGCCTTCGTTGTCTACGGCGTTCACCTGAGCGCCACAATCCAGGAGAAGCTTGGTCGCCTGCGCGTTTGGGAAACTGCAGACGTCATTGGTGTGGAAGTCATCTACAGGCGTGCTGGAGTTAATGGCTAGGTGGAGAAGGGAGGAGCCCTCACGGGAGCGTGGGTCTAGCTGAATTAGATCATAGATATGCTTGTTGATGAGCGCCCGTTCCTCCTCACTACAGGTGGTCTTTGTTGAGATGCATATCAGATACAAGAAGGTAAAGATGTTGGACTCCAAGTTGTCTATCATCTGGGGCTGCTCGGACTCTATGGCCGTTTCCACTCGAGTTTTGCTTCGCTGTATCTCCAAAACACTGCAGCTCAGGACCTGTTCTACCGCTGATGCCAATAAACGCTCCTTCAGGTGGACCATCTGAGAGAAGAGCTGGGCGAAACGCAGCAGGTCCTTGTGGGTGTTGCGGCTCCCTTTCTGGCGCAGTCGCAGCGCATGTAGCCACAGCTTAATGCACTGGTCGAACTCCATGTTGTCTGCGTAGACAGCACCCCGGTAGATGATGGGGTGAGACACGTCGACGTTGTCAGAGCCCAGAATGCGCTCTCGGATCATCAGTCCTTCCATGTGCAGGGCGTCTCTGTCTACTTGAATGGCCTCGAGCTCACGCAGCGAACGACATTCAACACGGCCACCGTACGCCTCAATAGGTGGTGGCAACTCTTTGGCTATGACATTTCCAGTATCTCTGTAGCGCTCCGTCATCGCCATGTGCAGATAGTGATAAGTCTTGTCAATGTTGTAGTTCTCCCGGTCATTGGCAAATGAGGCACCAAGCAGCTCTAAAGCTTCAATGCGGCACCGCGGATCAATGTCGGCGTGTTCTAGAAGCAGCTCAACCACCACTGCCTTGCAGCTCTCAGCTGCTACCTTCAGCGGTGTCATCCCGTGTCCATTCACCGCCATGACGGCGTGACATCTCACCAGCTCTTTCACGATCTCCAGCTGACCTGCTTCTGCCGCAAAGTGGAGAGCTGTGGCGCCACAATGAGCCTTGGCGTTAGGGTCTGCACCACACTCCAGCAGGTAGGCCACCACGTCTGCATGTCCTTTATAGGCGGCGATCATGAGGCAGGTGTTGTTAAACTTGTTGGTTATACTGATGTCAGCGTTGTGCTCTACAAGGTATCGGACGATATCAAGACGTCCATCGAAGCAGGCGGCACGCAGCGGCGTAGAGTTTGTGATTGTGGTGTGGTTGACATTGGCACCATGACTTAAGAGCAAACGCACAACTTCAAAGTGTCCTGCGCCGGATGCACACCACAGAGCAGTTGCACCATCGATGACATAACTGCAGAAGAGGAAGAAGAGATCATTTAGGAGGCTTTCTTTGCATACAGATCATTAACGTCAACAGTGTTTCTTGATGATCCAAAAATAAATACGATCAAGAGAAATTGCAGCAGTGGAAAAGTTAACAAGAAGTAAGGATCAATTCTTGAACCAAAGTAAGTAAGTAAGTATTTTTTATTTGTAGAGTGCTTTTCCAGACCAGGGTCACAATGCGGTTCAACAATCAAAACAATATTCAATAAAGTATATACTTTGAAGGTCAAGATACAACTGATAACACAACAGGAGTTTCAGAAAATCAAGGAAAAGCCTGAACAAATAAAAAGGTCTTAAAATGTTTCTTGAAGGAGTCAGTAGATCCATCAAGCGCAAAGAGAAAGGAAGATCGTTCCAAAGCTTAGGAGCAACAGCCTGGAAGGATTTCTCTCCTCTGGTCCTGAGCCGTGTGCGTGGAACCATCAGTAGATTGTGATCCACAGACCTCAGAGCCCGAGCTAGGGTGTAAGGCTGGATCAAACAGACTTATTTGATCAGAACTAAGATCAAGATTTAGATTGATCTTTAGATGATGTCCTCATCTTGTGGGTCGTCAGTTTAACCAAAAAATGTACGTGAAAAAAAGAAGACGAAGTTCTGTTTAGCCATGTCTGGACTTACTGACTCAATAAAAAGGAACAAAGTCCAAAGAACATAGATCAAATAAAAATAAGACAGATATTGACATATAAGAGCATCTTTTAGCAATTCCCACGAAAGCTTACCCATCGAAGCGAACGGTGCCAGTCTGCTCCGTGTCCACCCTGTAATGGTCCAGCAGGAGTCGGACCACCTTGTCGTGTCCGTTCCTGGCAGCGATGATCAGCGGGGTGGACCTCTGCCCGGCTTGGTGGGTCACGTAGCCGAGCAAGAATCGCGTCTCCTCGTCGGGTTGGTTGAGCAGAAGCGCGGCCAGCGTCAGGACTCGACCCTCGCTGGCTGCCTTGAAGACGAAACCGGCCAGGGACTCCATCTGAACTCGACTCGGAGCCCTCTCCCTGGGTTGCTTCGGAACTGAGGCCCGCAACGCACCGACCGGAGCCCGGCTCGGTGCCTGGACCCCGGCCTCTCTCGCAGCTGACGCCCGCAAAGCACCGTCCGGAGCCAACAACCTCCCATTAAAGAGTCCGAACCAGCCACGGGGCCCACATGAATCTCGAATCTTCTCCGTGGTGATCGGGGCTGAGAACCAGCGGAGTGAAGCGCCGGGTGAGACCCGGGATCTCGATCAGAAGTCTTGGGTCCTGAACAGCTGAGCTAGCCGGTTAGCTTTACTCGTCAGGTAGACGTATCGTCAAACAAAACAACGATTTACCAGCTTACTCAACACCGCAGGAAAAAAATGTATTCCTAAATTTAAAATTGAACTTGTGTAAAACATATATAAATAGTTCCTATTATAAAAAATAAACACCAACGAGTGACCCAAACCCCTCCTTCTATGTACTCCCACACCGGAAATGTGGTTCAACCTTGAAATACTTCCCACCTCCA
Organism: Callionymus lyra; assembly: GCF_982586985.1. NCBI lineage: Eukaryota > Metazoa > Chordata > Actinopteri > Syngnathiformes > Callionymidae > Callionymus > Callionymus lyra. Next base: position 2,628,052 of record NC_141825.1, on the reverse strand, counting down.
TCTACCAGTGGTACAAAGGTTCCGCTCTCTTTTTCATCCCCTCCCACTGTAATTACACTATTAATACATTATTTCATAGAAGTGTACTTCTTATTCCGTTTTTTCAATTCTTGGCTACACATTCGAGTAACGAAGGCAAACTACTATAAACGGAAACTTGTTATGTAATGATTCATCTTAAATAGGAAACGTAAACATTGCAACCGCAAAAACATTTGTGCTATAATCTTAAATATTTACGTTAACCTCTTAACTTGCTACAAAAAAGAAAAAAAAAACCTCAAAAAACAACAACGATACAAAAAAACAATAAAAGGATCAACTATAATGAAACAAAAAGCGTTGTTACAAATCAGTATCAGAAAATGACAAGGCAAAATAAATAAATAAACAAAGCATTAACATTTATAATTAAAAGATGTTCACTCACAGACATACAATGGTCAAAGTTTTTAGGAGTACAAAAATGTCATATATATAGTAGAATGAATAACTGTTAATTATTTAAAATGGATACCTTGCTTGTAATCAATTTTTTTTTTTTCTGGAGGTCAAATTTCATCTGTTTACTGCTTTACGGTTCTTTTGATAAACACATTAAAGTAAATGTGGAAAGGGGATTTATCTTTGACCCAGTTCCACTCTAGCGGTAGGTACTCTGCATTTGTTATATGAAATTAGTTCTGTCGATTGAAAATGTTGTCTGAGGATTTAACAGATCACAAGATTATATTCTCTGTTGGCTCTCGGTGATGAAATCATGACCAGAGAGTAGTATTTGTTGGTTTCAGGCACATGCAGTCATAGTATTACCTTTGTCACTGTTGATTGAATAATTAGTCAGGAATAATTAATAAAGGAGTGACAGTATTTCTTTTTTTTTTTTACTTTTACTTTTTACTGAGTGGACCTAAAGGAGGATGCAGATGAATATAAGGAGGAAACAAAACTCTGCTTTGCGTGCTGCTGGATTTATTTGCAGGTTTGGAATGTTTTCATGATACAGTATTTGTTAATCCATATTTTCAACTATTATTTTAAAAAGCCTTTATACAATTTATTCTGATAGATATGAGAAATGGGTTAAAATGATGACCGCTGGATTAACAGTAACCGTGTCTCCTTCAGCACGTCCTCTGCTCAGCAAGAACCGGTTCCGTCAGATATTCAGTTCCACCTGGACCTCTGGCTGTGCTTCACGTTCCAAAACTGTTTCTTGGATGTTGGTCACACTGTTTTCATGGTAAAAAAAACCCCACAGAATTGTTTGATTGTTTCTGATCTTTACATTTTTTTCTTTCTTGAAATGTCAATAGTATTATCATTAGAGTTGAGTGATACGCAGTTTCTACTTCCCTCCCCCCCATCCAGTAATCTGAGCAGGAACAAGCAATACACATCACCTTGTCTTTTTTCTTCACTTAATTAGCACCTCTATATGTGAAGGTCTCGCCCGTAGTGCATGGTCTTGGTGTGATGGGACTTGTGTTTCAATAATGGGAAGGGTGTGTTTTATTTACACCAAAATATCTACTTATCAATACAGAGAAGACTTGCTTACCTGTTTGAAACCACCCTGACCCGCCAATTATTTTCTCTATTTTAAAGTATACAAAAGATAATAAAGGAAAGTACAGTTCCATCTATGTGGATTTTAAATGTTGCTCGGTACAGTTCAATAATGGGACATGTATTTTTCAACAAAATGAAAATGACTCAACAACAAGAAGAATTTGGTCAGTGCTAAAATGTACAATGACACAAATTCAAATCAATCCTGCTATTTCACAACATTCTAATCAAACTCATGGCCCTGTGCCACCATTATATCTGTTCTTCTTAACATGCTCTGGGTAAGATAAAATATGGTCTGATGTTTTATTCTACAGCTCACTCTTCCTCCAGATTGGATTCCTCAGAATCGTCCTGGTCCTGCTGAGTATGTCTACATCTTGTTCATCATCAGCTCACCACTCGTGCTGCTGCAGGTAAATTACATCAGTTATAAAAGTGAACAAAAAATTAAAAATGTGTGCTAAACAACCATGCAGGATCAACCAAAGTCCTTTCAAGGAATGACTACTCAAGAACACAGACTCTTACTCACCAAAACCTGTATCAATCTACAACCTTGCTTGTAGCAAATTTTTTTTTTGGCCCTCTGATGTATTTGACTCTCACATCCCTGCACTAAGAGAAAGGATATTTGAAATAAAATTCTGAAATTGTTTCACTAGCTTCTGAGAAGAAGCCGGAGATCGATGCCCAGCCTGGCGGTCCACCTTGGCGTCATTGCAGTTGTTACGGCGGCCAGCATTCATCTGGTGGTTGACTCTGTACTTCATCGACTTCTTTCATTGGGTTACCAACTGCATCTGTCCATCAGTGAAAACCCTCTAATGAAGACAACGCAGCTTTCATCTCTGGTAATCAACTTATTGATCTGTTATGCAACGTATTTACTTTTCTTTTTTTTTCTGTTTTTTTAAAAATCTGATTGATGTTTCATCACTGAGGGGTTTTCAGGTAATATTTTTTAATTGAGTTTAAAAATATGAATCCTGCCAAAATATAATTACTTTTGTATTGAAAAGAATCCTATCAATGCCAGTTTGAGAGTCGTCTCTGAGTAATCCAAATTATTGAGCCAATGTTTGATAAGGCTTCATCTCTAAAATTCATGACTCACTCTGCTCCAGATATATGAAGGTGACAGGTTGCCTTAAATATGTCTCCATTAAAACAACAATGTGTTGCACTTTTTCCTTTGCCAAATGATCTGTTCTTACGAGAACGTTTGTTCCATCTTGTTATAGGTGGCCGTGACTGTAACTGTAACACATCTTTAGACATAAGAAGGTGTTTGAGTAAATAGAACGTTCAAGAGAATCAATTAATACAAATAATATTTGTCCTTGTAATTCCTCTCATTTTTGGTATATCATATTTAAGTTATGTTTAATTAAAGATGAAGGGTAACCATATAACACTTTCACTCTAATGGAAACATTTTTTTCAATAAATTGGAATTACAATTATTTGTTGAAGCTCAATTAGAGTATTTTGGTTAAAAATATAATTTTCAAACTGATGTCCCCACCTACTGACCTTTAAACAACATGAAACTGCTTCATCAGCCTTTCACTAGTTAAAACAAATGGAAGTAAAGATTTACATTAAGTAAGTAATCTTTTCATTTTACTGAATTAATGTAAATTAACCTAGGCCACCTTTGATGATAACCCTTGCTTTATACTTGCCCTATTGATTTAGTTATTATTTGAATTTTGTTTTATATAATTGTACATCCTAGTCTTAAAGGTTACACAGATTAATGTAATGGCCAATATAATAATACAACTTCCTTATTCCTTAGTCATGAAAGTCACATGAGAAATCTTTTAAAAAAGAAAGAAAATAAATTGCCATATGTTGCCTTAACTTTATTAGGTTGAATTTAGAAAACGTCATTTTTTATTGCTTCTTATCTTTATTTAAGTATAAAAACATTAGTATTGAGTTGGCTGTTTGCAGTCAAGACTGCCTAAATAATACATAGTTGTATGTTTTGTGTCTCCTTATACATACAAAACTTCCAAATGATCAAAACAGATATTGTTTTTATTAATTGTTCATTCTCTCAAACATGTGAGCGATCACGTTGTTATTCTCTGTTTTGCCATTTGGTGTCACTCAAATCCATCTTCTGATTTGCAGAACAAACGTTTGCTGCTTGAAGACTTATTATTGCCCTTTAAACTTAACAACATATTTCATAAAAGCCTGCTGGAAATTTATATGTATTGAGTTCTTGAGTTAATTGAGACTCTTGACAACTTTGGCCACACGTTACTAAAGAAATATTAAGTCTTGTCACCATTGTACACTATTATAGATTTAAATTGTCTTCTTTTGCAGGTTGAACTTTTGTTTTTCTTTGACCAGTCCATGGCTCAACTCCTATGGTAAGAGAGACTTTTATTATAATTTCCTGTTTTTTTGGGGCTGAAACAAATTCTTTACTCAGAAGGGTGATATAGTTGAATAGAGCGTTTGTGTTCTTTTGTGCGTGTGTGGGTTTTCTATGGGTAAACCAATTTCCTGCAATATTCCAAGGCATACATATTGAAGATACTATACCAACGTGTGTGAGTTAGGGAGTATTTTGTCTGTATATGTTTGGATATGTTATTTTAGAAGGATGACATGGACGTTTTTTTAAATTTCCTATTTAAACTCTATGTTTATTCACGACTCTAGAATGATATATCAAGTCAACCAGCCAATTCAATGTTGTTCTCTTCTGCAAGGCTTCTGAAAAAAAAAACCTACGATGAGACCTCATTCTTCTGTTTCATTCTTCAAAGGTGTATTCCTCTCTTCCTTGTGTTATTTTTGTACTTCGGGGGATGTTTCTGTCACAGGAAGAAAAAAAGGAATATTCCAGTAGCAGCATGGATGCTCGTTATGCCCAACACGGTCTACTACTGGTAAGCACTCACATCACAGTAGTATCCGGACCTTTTCCGAAGGTGCAACATCCCAATCATTAGCACAGACAGGCATCAAGGGAAGCAAACACCTCTGGCCGAGCTAATCAAAGCCTCAACGCTTCCTAAGCCGGGCGGGGATGACGCCACAAGACAGTGTACAGAGGAGCGAGTAAATTATATTCAAAACACGATAAATCAGACTTAAAATCAAGACATTTTTATAAATCAAATAAAGCCTCAAGACACGCGCACCTTCAAGCTGCAGCTTCAATTCTTCGTCATCTGTTCATCCAGTAACTGCTGATGGGGTTACCAAGAGAGTAATTAACTGCGTCTGAAGCATTAATTCTCATCTAATGAGAAGAAGAAAATATATTTACAAAACTCAGTTTTACTGCCTTCTCCCTAATTCATATTCCGAGCCACTCCTGCCCAGAGAGGAAGAGACAGTACAGTGGTTTCTGCTCAATAAACGTCTGAACGAAACAAGCTCTCCCCTCTGTCTCATCAAACCTAACTTGCAGGAAAGGGACTTGAGTGTTTTGATGCTCTCAGTTCAATCACATTAGTCATCAAATTACCAAACTGTAACTGTAACTGCGTGTCAGATGATCCAACACCATCAATGTGCGCACGTGCGTGAGAAATAATTGATGAATTGTCTCTCATGTTTAATTGTTAATTACGAGCGACTGTTTCTCTTGCACATGTTGGCTCTTGTTTTATTAATGGGATCATTTCCAAGTCATGATTTGACTTAATGACAAACATTATTTGAATGATTATGCCACTGACAAACAAGGAGAGTTAGGATTCCTCATGACAGATTATGTCACATGATTAATTGTCTTTGGAAGTATTATCTAAGTTGGGCCAGAAGGCCGACCCGAGGCAGGCTCGGATGGCAGTTGACAAATGTGAATGTAGGTGTAAGCCGGCAACCAACAGGCACCAGGCAAAATAAGAGCCCACTCTTCAGCTACCACCATTGCTGTATTGCTCCCGGTTGTTTTCTTTCTTCCTCAAGAAGACCCTTGAGAAAAAGTATCTGCAACAACTCACTCTCCATGCACACAAATGCAGAAGGTGTTTCTTCAAACCGATCCTCCTCACAAGAGAAAGATGCTGCTAATAAAACTTGAATGTCATGGTGACATTTCTGCTCCATGAAGTAGAAGATTGTAGTGCACCGTCAGTCATGATCACGTGATACGGATGCACTTTTTTTTATCCCCACCTACAGGTTCCTTATCACAGAGAGACAGACCTTTATCCTTTTCACCTTCACTTTCTTTGCCATGGCAGCCACAGTGATGCACCAGAGGAGGCGTGGGATGGTCCCTAATAGCAATGGCCTCTTGATGCTGTCCAGGTAAATAAACAACATAGCCGTGCCTTTCTCTAGCACAGAAGTTAACAGTAGCAGATCCAGAAAGTCGGCACTTTTGTGGTATTTGATTATTTGAGATGTTGGTTTAAATAATATGGAAAGTGCATACAAACGATGAAACACATGCTGATACAAACAAGTCCTTAAGCTCAACCTACTGCTGTGGTGTAGAAATCAGACTACCCTGTGTTTCACCCAGAATGCTGCAATTTACAGTGATTTTCACCTAGAGAGAGTTAATTTACTCTTTAAAAAAAGATTATCACCTCGTTGGCTTAAATTTTCATTGCACCTTAATTTTTAGATGTAGATTATGTTGAGCTGCTCCCATTAACTGAAGAGTATTGTCAGATTTGTGGGAATGAAAATCTGACGCTCTGTTTTTTCCATTCAGTCACTAATGAGTTCTACCATTTAATTACTATTATTGAATTGTTCATTTGTCCCAAAGAACTTTAAGAACATTGTGGAAAAAACCTGTATATGACATATTTCAAGTGATAATTTACCTTTCATTATTATAATTTCTAGTATAGTATTTGTACCCCTAAATTGGTTTTGTCACAAATGTATATTTACTAGACATTACATTTTAACTGGATAATGATGATCTTCATCTCACATAAGCAACATAAACCATCTTTTCTCCTGCTTTGATAAATATTATTATTATTCATGCGACATGCATCTCAGAAAATAGACAGTCTGAAAAGGTTTCTGTTTTCCAGTTTCTCCACAGCCCTGATCTTGGTGGGAGTTTGGGTCATTTCTCTGTGGACCAATGAAGTTCTAAGAAGGAGGCATCCAGGGCTGATATTTTTGCCACAGCCTAGTGTCGTCTACACTCTACACCGACGCCATCCCGACATATCATCTCACAACCACACAAGTTAACGTGACAATTTGGAACTAGTTATAACATTTTGAACGTCAACCTCACTCAGCTTCTTTACATACTATAAAACATCAAATGTGGTCATTGACGCATTACAACACGACCAGAATGTATAGTGGCATCATTTTAGTGATAATTAAAATAAATTAGTTAATTAACGGTAATAATTAACAATCAATGTTGTGATGAACATATATTTATTATGCAGATTGAAACAATGCTGTTTCTTCAGATGGGTTTCTTGAATGTAACAAAGTGTTGTTTAGTTTTGACCAGTTGTGTATTCCATTTGAATTATGTTTAGTTATTTTCTGTACATATTGATTCTCATGTTTATATACTCCTGGAATGTGATTGCATTTATGACACTTTAGCAAAAAACATGGTCTCTATTCATTTCCCAAAACTTTGATACTTGTTTTTCCCATAATTCCACACTATGAAATCTGTAGGCAAAGCTGAAAGCTAAGTTGACAGTTTGAAAAAAAGGTAGAATAATTTTAAAAAAAAGGGGGAAAAATTGTTTATTGCAGCCTCATGTTTCCCATCTTGTGTTTCCTGTATTTTTATAGCGCTACACTCAAGTAGGAGCTCTTTTCCTCCTTCTATCCCTCAGTCTCACACCTGGCCTCATCGATCTCCATCTATCTCTAAAGTCCCCTTCCTGTTAACCCGCAGCCTCTTGTCTCGCTGCCACAACAAGTTTACCACGTCAAGATGGATGTGATCCTCCTGTTTTTCTTATTCCTAGTCGTCTGTGTTTCAAACTTAAATCTGAAGAATTGTGAATGTGGTTTTAGTCTGAATTTATGGCTACATAGCCTGTTCGCCACAGCTTTATCAGACGCTTTAAATGTTATTTAATTGTCAGACTGTTTGTCCGAAACATAAAAACGTGCAACACACACTCACTAAATGCTTGTACCCTCCCAATAGATGAAGCTGCTCAGCCATAACAATGAGCTATAGGTTACTCCGTGCTGCTCGGTGTATCCACCTAACACTTAATTGCCTCCAGGGGTTGATAACTCCACTGGAGCACAGCAAACCTCATCTTCAACATCAAGAACGTTATTGAAGTGCAGTGTATATGACAGATCCCAGAGGCAGAGGAATGTTGAAAAAAATAAATAGTTTGAAGGTTTTCCGGTCTGGTCTGTGACAGTGAGTTGAATCATAATCATTTCCTTCACCATTCTGCAATGTTTATCCAAAATTGTTCATTTATCCATAAAACTATTAAAAATGTTCTCAATATATGCACCTCATTGACCAATTCCAGCATAGTCAAGGTATCCAATCACCCAGAATCAATGGTGGAAACAGTTACACCATTTACTTCATCAAATTGTTTTCCCATTATTCTGTGACATGCTTGAAATAAGCAAATTAATCTCCCTAGAAGGAACAGTCAGAAAAATTAGGCCATTTATTCACGCTAGTGAGATGACACACTACAGCCAATCCCAGCTATCAATCCCGAAGTGGCGCAGAACGTGCGTAATTGACTGACTGGGAAATTGCTAAAGGGCAACTAATGTGTTTATTTAACTGTCTCTTAAGTTGATCTTGTACTTAACTACAATGTACGTTATTGTGTTTTCCATAACCACGCCCACTCTGCTGTGATTGGTCAAGCATCGAGGTTTATCAGCAAGGGTTATCAATCCTGAAAGTCTCCACCTCCAAGGGACTCATTTTTTAAACAAAGTGGGGCATGATTACAGCTGGCTGGAGGAGGAAAGGAGCCATTTTTACGTCGTAATTGACTTTTCTTTCGTAACCTCTTTTCGCCAAGAATTCAGACGAGGGAGAACTTCATAAAGTAATAGTAATAACTTGGAAACATGGTGATGATGAGGGACTTAGTGCATCTTGAAGAGAAAGACTTCAACATTTGACAATATGTGAGTGAGTCACATTAGTTTCCCTTAAACAGATTATGTTTAATTTGTTTTTTAAAATTCAATAAAATGTATGAATACTTCACTCTTCATGAGAACACTCCAACATTCCCTCCATATTAACCTCTACTCTGAAGAAACTGGCTTTGCTGTGCGTATCTCTAGCTTCAAAGTTCAAGTTGTTTTTCAGCTGTTTTCTGACAGTTTCATATCCATCCATTGTGATATCTGACCTCACATTATTTAGAACCTTTAGAACAGGGCTGTCAAACCCATCCCGAAAAGGGAAGAGAAGGTGCATGTTATTGTTGCAAACAGTCAAGCGCTCATGAGTTAACCAATCAGGTGTCAGCTTAAGCAAGAAGCACCTGACTAACAATGAACTGATAAGAGTCTTCAGACACTTTTGATTGATTCAACCTATGTGTGCTTGATTGGTTGAATCAAAATCCTGAATTTTCTCAGCCCTTTTTGTGTCTAACTTCTGTTGTCCATGAAATAAAAAGACTTATAATTAATAAAATGGAGTATGACCACAAACACAGCTATCATAGAAACTAAAGAGGATCTTAAGCAAACACCAGATTCCTGTCCACTTCAAGCCCAGGAACAAAGAGCAGTGTGGTGTACTGTAGGTTGTCTGCTGCAGTGAGGAACGCCAGGACCTGTACACTGGAGAAACGAAACAGCCGCCTCACAAACGTATCACAGGCCAGGACTCTGCCATCCATTTCCGCTTAGAGGACACAGGACTCTCTTTTGAGGACAGCAACATACAGGTGTTTTCCAGAGAGGAAAGGTGGTTTGAAAAGGAGTTCAAACACATATCATCACTAGGCTGGGAAATCCTTCTCTCAACAGAGGTGGGGGTCTCAAAAAATTCACATTTGGGATAATGTGATTGTCACATCTCACTGGACAGTGGATGTTCACGTCCCTCACCAGGCTTCAGCACACTGATGGGTATCACCACACTGATGAATTCCAAATCCTCCCATTATTCTCTGGTCTTGTTCCTCGCAGGACATATACTGGCTCCTAACGCCAGCTTACTCAGAACTGAGGAAATTTCTTGGACGAGAGGTGAAATGTTACAACTCTCCACAGTCCAGCTGGCTTGCTTAGGAACCATGAGGATAACAGTAATAATAAACCCATAAAATACAAAATCCCTTATGGCTTTAGGCCCCGTACTCAGCCTAGAGAAAGTTTTGGTTAGCTTTACTTTTTCACTAGAATGTATTGTCTGCTGATGTAAGTGATTCTCTATCTGACTGGCAGCCAGTGGAGACAGACGAGGACACGAGTGATGTTTTCCCTCTGCAATGTTCTGGTCTGAATTCATGCTTCATCAGACATTAAAGCTTCTCTTCAAACCATACACCTGAAAGAACCTTTTATGATGATAAAGACATTTTTTAACATAAGCAACCTTTTTCAGACTTTGGTGAAAGCAAAAAATATGAATGAAAACCTAATTTCTATCCAGCAACGAATGAATAAATGGAAGAGTCACTCAAGATCTGTGCTGGCTTCACATAAAAATACAAACACTGAGTGGAAATGAAGCTACTAAAGATTATAATTAGAGTTGGGTCATTGGAAATTCCAAATGTTCAACGCCAATAATTGCACTCTCCACTCTGAAACATGGTGTCTAATGAGCATCGCTGCCACATCTTGTTACTACAGCTCCATAAAAGATGATTTATTTTAATGATCCCAGCAGAGACTGTGTCTTGAAAAGGCAAGTGTTTTTTTTTGAGAACAGCAGCAGGTAGAAGTCATAGAATTGAACTATGTGTAACCGGATGGTTATTTTTAGTTTGATATTAGGATGATTACGTTTACATTCTCTTGTTTAGCACTCCCTCTCATTACAGGGCCAGTGTTTAGGATCGGTTACATATGTTTAAAAACAATCATAAAACCTTCTATAAAGCCTATAATTTGCCTTTCTGTTTATCTTAGCTGTTATAGGCTTAGAATGCTGGAGGAGTTTTAGAAACCGAGCTCTGTATATCCTTCTTTTCTGCATTAAATTCATCACCTGTGCAGTTTAAACCCACACTTTTTATTTCTCTCCCGGAGCCCCAGGGCTCCACCTCCAGACCTGCTGCTGAACCAGGATCTTCACCACGTCATCAGATCCAGCACCTCCATGGACTCTTCTATACTCTCCACTTTTCTCTCACTATATCCTCCCTCACTCTTCTCTCCGTCCATCGGTGTCCCCCCATCCTTTATCCCAGCTGGTCACAGCAGGAGGCCGTCAACAATGAGTCTGGTTTTGCTCAAGGTTTCTGCCTTCTAAAAGGAAGTTTTTCCTCACCAAAGCCACAATGTGATTTACTCATTGTTGAATTGCTGGATCTGTTTTTCCTTTCTCTACTATAGTCTTACTTCAACTGTAAAGTGTCTGGAGATAAGTTTGTTTTGATAAGACACTTTAAATAAAATTGAATTGAATTGAATTGAAAAATTATTATTATTATTGTCATTATGATAATTACACATGTTAACTATTTTACGCCCAGTCCATTCATAATCTGAATAACGTATGAATATTCACGATAATGTTTGGACAGTTGCTCAGCTTTCAGTTGTGGTGTGAATACTGAATAACTAGTACTCTCTCGCTATCCATGTCGACGTCTGGAACACTTGTCCTGTTGACAATTGTAAGAGTCAAGAGGGAAGAGCATTCTGGAAAGCAAGACAGCTGTCCTCAACCCTTCTCTTTTGAATCATACTAGAATAGTCTTGAGTAAAACATCTCAAAGCATCATGCTGCAGCTGAAAGCTCAGTAATTATGACGCTTTTTTGTAACTTTTTCAAGAACCACGCTGTTCAATATGCCACTTAAATCTTGACTGTGGTCACATGGGGCCAGTAAACAAGGGAATTGCTGATTTACGCTGCAAATAGTTCTTTTTCATTATCGTGTTTGGTGGACAAGAAATGTTGTTAAAGCTGCTTCCACCTTCTAAATTTTGTGGTCTCCTCTTGACTTTTGCAATTCAAATTTCCCCTCGTGTAATTATGTGCCTCGTCTGTGGATCAAAGGAAAAATGTGAGCCCTTAAGTAAACTTTTACAAGTTCAAAAGAAACTTGTAATTGTTTCACTCTAAGGAAGTAAGTAGGTGGAGAGACTTAAATATCTGCGGATGCTCTCTGTTCCATCCCCCCTTTGTCCTCATCTTTCACTGAGCTGGATCAGTTTCCGAAATCAGCTGCCAGAGATCAGACGGAAGAGGATCGCGATGGTGAGATCATTTGAGTAAGCCCAACATTACAGTCTTTTACTTTTTTTTTTAATTTTTTCTAGGCAAAATTTCTGAAGCAAGATCAGATTAACGGTAAGATTAGTTTTAGAGACCGAAAGGTTTGAAACAGCTTTTGGAAGTGGAGTGTGATGGAGCACAAAGAGTGATAGTTCAGCACTAATGAGGGGGACCTGAATAGAGCCATATCTGCGGAAAGGAATGACCTGAGAGCCACAATGCTTCGTTTATTGCAGACAAAAGCCACTTTTTTCCAATAATTTTCAGTTCTGATGGGTGTACAATGTTGACAATATAACCCTTAAGTCTTACTTCATCCCATCACAGTGAAAATAATAAGTGAAGGTTAATGTTTGTGTCTACAGAGAACTGTTGAATGTTCTTCAGCAAATCTTGAAAAGCAAAATGTTTGACTGTGTGACATGATCAAAGAGCAACATTACAGATCTCTCCATCCAGTGTTTTTTTTATTGATGTAAGGGCCGGTTGATGGGTAAATTGAAATCTTATGTTTTATTTTTATCTTAGCGGAACATGGCAGGCTGCCTCTTTATTAAAGATTCTATATTTCCACAATGTTGAGCAAGTATTTAATATACTGTGTCTAATAATCAATCATATACAACTGTGTTGTGTATGAAAACCTGAGCACAACTTTTATCTTTTACCATCCTTCAAATATATAAAAACTTAAATCAAATTGATTTTTTTTTCTTAATGGTAAGGGGCGCAAAGGGAGCCCAAACCTTTATAATGAAAAGTAACCATATTTAAAACTATTATGTAAGGATTATTTCCAGAATTGCGGCTCCTTTTGGCAATTCTAAAGTTTAAAGTATTTCATCTAAGTTTGTGCAAATGCAAATGTACAAAAAACCTTAGGCTGGATGCATAAAGACCAGAAGTCACATATACACCCACACCAAAAACACACATAAGACATCACAGATGATATGTAAATATCTTATACAGATAATGCTATTAAATTACTAAAAAATGACAAAACATAATGACAATTCACAAGAGTTTATTGCTCCAGATGTGGTTGGTACAGATCATAAACTAGCTAAATCAAGGTAACGATATTATTGAGTTTTATAGCTGGAGAAGTCTCTGATTTTGGTGCCCTCCATCTGCCAAATTAGCAAATCAGTCTTTTCAAAGTTACTTCAGGGCTATTTAACAAAACGTTTTCACTGTTTGTACGTTGGTACAGTTTATACTGTAGTATTGGAAGAAAAAAAGAAAAAAGCCAATTTTGGTTCTGACCCCAAAGAGAACCCAAGGGAAATTTTAAAGATAAAAACACTTTCACTTCATCTACCAAAAATATGTTTTATTCCTACTGCAAAGCTTCAAAAAGTTATTTTTAGGGGCAACAGTTTAACACCACACCGTACAGGAGGTCCTGAAAAGGTCATTCAAATCTTAAGACATTTTTATTTGTGAAGGCTTTTCCTTGATTTTCATTTAGGTATATATTTTATTGAGTATTGTTTTGATTGTTTAAGCACTTTTTGACACTGGTCTGGTCGCTCTATAAATATAAATTACTTACTTACTTACTTACATGTGGGTTAAATATTCCCTCTTTTCATCCAAGTTCAGGTAGAACGGCAGTAAACAGAATAGATATCTCTATTCTGTTTATCTATTTTTCTTCCATAACTGATTTTTCATAATCAATCATCATTTTATCCCCCATTATTATTCCACATTATCGTCGGTGCAAACAAAGGAAGCTTTACTCTGTGCTGTTGGAATACTCTTTTCAACAAGAAACACAACTATATGTTTGTCCTTTTTTTCATGTAGAACTGTGCCGTGTGAGGAAATCATTGTCTAACTTCTGTTGCTTCTCACGTAGCAACTCTACCAAGAATTTTCTCCCATTATCAATCACAGCTCTAGTTTTTTCACCTAGAATAAAGGTCTTTATTTTTGTTTGTTTCAGAGTACAAAGAGTGTTTTTCTCTGTATGACCGCCAGAGAAATGGAAAGATTGCAGCCCAGGATTTAATCACAGTGATGCGTTGCCTAGGGTCGAACCCAACACCTTCTGAAGTTCACCGCCACCTTCAGGGTTCCAGCATTGGTGTGTAAAGATAAAAAGGTTTTGACTGTATATTTGATCCAGGATAGATGTTTGTGCTTGTAGCATTCACATGCCTGCGAGTAAGGAATAGGTCAGGGTGAATACAACTCTTTAATGGCTACTGTATACAACTTGTTATGATTTTTAATTACTAATTTATTTTCCCCGACAGTTGAAAATCAAAGTATTCATTGATGAGAGATGTATGCTTTTTTTTTCAAAAGGCCTTTTTTTTTAATGAACTACACATGATTCACACAAAATGTTTGACTTATTTATAAGGGGTAATAAGAGGATCCTTGAAGTTGTTTAATCTTTGTACACTTATAAATGAATAAGTTAATTAAATCCACCTTTTCCTGGGATTTTTTGATATACAGATATCAGCATTAAAGCGAGTTAATTATCTCTATCATAGGTAAGTGATCGACAGGAAGATCGTGTCAGGATTGGGTCTCTATTAATTTCCCAAAATGTTCTATTCATTTCCCGTTAGAAAATTTGATACTTGATTTACCCATAATTCCACACTATGAAATCTGATTAAATCATCTCACGCTTTATGTATGCATAACGTCATATTAGTCTCACTCACTCACTCACTCACTATGAAAATGTGATACCTGTAGTGGAAAATTTTCGTTATCTAGTTTGTCAGAAGCAAAACATTTTTTTTATTGATTCGTTTTATAAGCCTTATAATTGTGTCCTTTGAAAGAAAAAATTCTGTTGGAGTGAATTTCTGCATGTTTCCTTGACTGTTATTGTGTTCATTTTCATCCAAGTGGTGTCAGCTATAATAGCGACAGCAGCTATTTAAGTTAAAATTAATTGAGAGCAAATAGGAAACAAGTATATTATGGATAAATAATGTTATTGGCCAACAAATGGTCTGAGGATAGAACCTAGGGATGACTTTTAATAGCAAAATGAATCATTCAAATGGCACTTTTGTGATAGAACAATAGCAAGAATCTAAAGTTTGTTTGATATGTCGGGATACAATTCTCTTCAGGAGGTCTGTGAAAAGCACCAGCACTAAAGAAGAGCCAACTGAGGATAATAACTGTTAATCATTAAAAGCACAATGTCCTGAGACATGTCAACGTTAACCACAGTGTAATTACGTGTCAAGATAAACTTCTTTGTTTGAACGTAATATAATAGACTCTCTTATCAGCTTCTCCTCCATTACTATTGAGTTACTGATGGTGTCACAGATAGTGACGACATTGCTGACCTAAAATAGATGAACTAAAATCAGTTATTTCTTTTTTTATACAGGGACCAGACTGTAAAACAGATTAGCTCGTCAAATGTTGAGTCTATGACACCACCATCTAATTTCAACCATTGTTCAATATTTCAATCATAATATCCCATCTGCCTTATCTCCTCATCACACAACTAGAAGTGATAAGCCGATGCAGCTGGAAAGTGTATTCAAAGAGAATAAACTACCGGTGGTGTTCCTGATGACACCCAGCCCATCTTTTACAGCTTCACTGTTTGAACATCTTATTTCATCTTCACTATCTGATGCGTGTATTATCTGCTGTTCAACAGAAGAAGTCAATATTACTGTTGTCCTTCAGGTCAGGGTGGCTATATGGACTTCTCCACATTTCTTTCCGTCATGCATCGGCAATTACAACAGGAGGCGCCGGAGCAGGAGATTCTAGAGGCAATGCGGATGGCGGACAAAGAACAGAGAGGCTACATATTGGCTTCAGATCTGCGGGCAAAACTCACCGGTCTGGGAGAAAAACTGACCCACAGGGAAGGTGAGACGTCAGGAAAAATATTATTTGGAACCATTTCATAATTATAATCTCTACTTTTAGTAATCTGAAAAACATACAGACATTTGTACATCTCTTTTACACTGTTGTCAGCTTTGTAAAACTTAACCAGATTAACAAGATTTAAACAAATCCCTTGAAAAACAGCCAGAGTACTCCCACGTTTAAACAAGAAATATCTTCTGTACTGGAACTGAGCATCACTTTAAACATTTAATAACAGCAAGAAAACCATTAATAATGACATTTGGAATAACCTTTGCTCTAAGACACACTACGTTAAAGAGGTTTCCTCATTTTAGGTTATGAGAGTATGTACTGGATTTTTAGGATTTGATCGAATCTCGTATATATTCCATATTAATATAATTTACTAAAATGTCAGCAGACAACGAAACACATAAAGAATCATTTATATTCCAGCCTTGGCACATCTTGCTTGGAAATTCCTTTTGAAGCAGTTAACCTTAGGAAAGACATATGATAAAGTTGTTGAGAATACACAACATTCCAAATGATTATGCAAATTATATTTTCCTCAGATTTTCCGGAATAGTCAGTGCACATGAGTCCACTTCATTTTCAAGTCTACAACAGGGTATTATTTAAAGGTTATTGATGAACCTCGCAATGATCACAATATTAGTCATAAACTCTACATATGTTAAGTGGCAAACAGACAGACGAGTACAAGGTTAATATAACAATAATTTATCCAATAAAAATCTAATAAAAAACCTGAAGTGGTCAATAATCGTTCAAATAAATATTTCAGGGACACTTTATTCATACACAGTCGAATTAATTTATTACACTAAAAAACTCAATCAGAGAGAACAAAGAAAGCAAGCAAAGACAAAGAGAGTTACAAACAAGTAAACACAAGAGCAAGTGTCATAACTTTGTCTATTTGCAGGATGCTGGATCTCTGGATCTGAAGTAGCAGATAGAAGTTGTTACTGCCATGTGTCATTATCTGTGACACTCTAGCAGACAGAGGAGGAGAATCGGAACGGAACATAATAATACCCCTGTCTCCACTCAGGCTCCAGTATTAGTGTGAAGCCATTTTACCGAGCCCTGCTATTGGTTAAACCCTAGAAAAAAAATCCTCAAGGAAATCGGAATCCAGATGGGAGCAGCCCTCCAAACCCTCTAAGGGAAAGCGGTACCTGTCTGACCTCCTCCTATCGAGGTGCAGTAATGGATTGGTCTGAGGACACCCCACTACTAGAACCTGGATTACAAGTTAACTAAGCTTGGGGGCCAGCAACGGACCTTGTTGCCAAGCCAAGGAGTAAGAGTGAGGGTGTAGGTTCAGGCCTAGGAAAAAATTCACCTCAGCGATGCACCAGAGGAGGGTCACTAAACAAGTCACCACAGGTGCATTGAGCCCTCAGACTAATAATGACAGATTTCACCAGGAGAAAAATGTCTGTGAGGCATGACTGCGGCATGTCCTGGCTATGTGAGGTGTTCTTCAAATAGTGCTTCTGAACACCGATTCACACTGTAGACCAATGCCCTCACTGGAGAGATGCACTGAATTTGTTGTTCGAAAAAGTCGGAGTGGTGTTGAAGGTGAGAACTTTTGAGTAGGATGCTAGGGTTTAGGCGAAAGAGAGTCCAGATGAGCTCCGGACCAAAAGTGAAAGAAACCGACGTACTGAGCTCGCTTACTCTCTGTGTTGAGGCGAAGGCAGGATCGAACCTTAAAAGAAAACACATCCAGTCGGACTCAATAGATCCATAGATAGATTTGTTTTCCTTTGTGATTATTTTGGGGGCATCCAGGACTTCCTTTCTTTAATGCAGTTTTGAAGCTAGTTACTTTCATCTGGATTCATTGATAAATACAGTTGGGTGTCATCAGCATAACGATTAAATGTATAGTGTTCTCTGGTCACATTGTCTATGAAGCATGTATATTATAAATAGGATCGGGCCAAGAACAGAATCTTGTGGAACACCATAGTACACCTTGGTGTAAGTCAACGAGATGTGATTGACATTTACATAGGTAAGGATAAGAGGATTACATGTATGAATTGTGATTAGCGTTAGCTCCAGTGCAGCTAAAGAATGTGTGGTAGGAGGTCTCTAATGTTTTCCCTAACATTAGACTTGATTTGCATAATAATTAGAAAGAAGTGTAAATCAATAGTGAACAAGATTATCCCAAAGGCTTAAAGCAGAGCTGTCAATCTCAATGGCGTGAGGGGAAAAAGGTTCATAATACATTTGTGTTACTGGGTCAACCACAGTTCATTTATTTTAACAGTCTCTAATGGCAACAAACAAGAAATGAGAGCAGTTCTCCTTTTACCATCAATTATTACCTACCTTATACCTGTCTTCTGCATTGGCTCACTTCTTGGAGAATTCTGCATGATGTGACACTAAATTGTGGTGCAGCTTCAGTGATATCAAATATTTTGGGTGGATATTTAGTCTATTTATGAAATTAAATTAGGAAATTGTTACCAAATTCACAAGCTCTGGCTCCATCTGTTACACGTTTAAAACCTTTTTATCTTGAATTTTCAGCAGAAGCGAGTGACGATATAATGATAATAATGACTCTTTAATGTTGAATCTTCAATAGAGCATGGTAAGAGCAGTTTTATTATCATTAAAACGATAAATATAAGACAAAAAAACAACACAATACAAAACTTGACCCTACTATTAAAACATTCACAACATACAACTATGGTTGACAATTATATCAATATATTGAAACCAGTTAAAGGTTTCAAAGTATTGCGCGTGTGATTCAATATAAAGCTGAGCTCTAAATGATAAATTAATATAGTTCTATGTTCTCAACAGAAAAGTTATTCATAAGAAAATTCACATAAAATGAAAAACAACTGCAGTAGAACTTTCAATTTAATTCAGCAATGAAATTTGGTTTGTGACTAAATCAACGAAAGAGAGTCATTCCCCTTAAAGTTGTTATCTTGCATTTGGTGACCCTAATCATACAAGAACATGGAACCAGTTCTTACTCTTAATGTGATGTCATGCAGATTGGTAGTACTGAAACAATTGTCTTGTACTGCATAGCAAACACAAATGTATTAAGTTGACAACACTGTAGAACGTGTTCCATCACGGACCATATTAAAGTTTCTTGCTTCCTTTCCAAATATAATTGTGATTAAAACATATAATAATAATAATGTGAGTCTTTGATGAATATGATTGAATTTTTTTACGACACCTTTAGCACTCATAACTGCTTTAAATGTAATTTACAATCATCCACACCTCTCTGGCTACAGTCACTACTTTATCCAACTATCTTACATTGTAATGATCTGGTAACATGCAGGGAACGGCTAATAGGAAGTGTCATGCCCACAAACATGGCAGAAAGGTGAAAGTTTTCCCAAGTGGAGAGGCTCTGGATTGCAGGTTTTAACGCTATTTATATTAGCAGCAGACTATCATAAAAATGACATGAGTAAGTCATCTCCAATTGACAACAAATCATAATGTTACCCTGAACCCAATTATGTCAAGAGGAAGCTCTGCACAGATGCAGTTGAATGATTGAAACAATGTTTCTGAGAATATCAATGTGGGAATTTTCTGTGGAAGCAGAAGTTGCATGACAGATGAAACATATTTACTGTATCTATAACAAAAATGACAACAGTCATTAATGTTGTTCGTCTGCATCTTTGTTGTAAAATATCACTTTTAAGTGAAAAGTTACTTCGGTTATTCAGGCAGCAAGTCAGAGTAGCAATATTATACTTGAGGCTATTATGAATCCCATACTTGCTGAGACACATTCTCTTCAAAATTACAGCTCAAGGTACAATATCAAACAGGAGGCAACAATCTATCTAAATGACTGTCAAAGAGATATTGATTTAGTGAAGAAGAAACATCTCTGTCTTCATAACACAGTCATTTAGGTGCATATAGTCAATACAAGGCTTGACACGTCTTCATGTTTGGCTTCTGGCAGCATCAGCCACCTTTTCCCAATACATTTATCTAACTCACACAGAGCACATTCATGTTCAGAGGTTCCTTCTTTTCTATAATCCAGTCAAAAGACAAAAAACTATTTCCAACTGGTCCAATTTACTTGCTTAAAAAAAGCAAAAATATAAAGATTTAATACTAATCCTTTGAACAAAGAATGTAAACGGTGTGAACATTAAATTCATAGAACCGATGCGTAAAAAGATCTGACATTTTAAATCTTGTCATTATTTCACATTTTTCTGAGTTCACTTTGAACTACCTGGTGTCTTTCTGCATTCCAGTTGACGAACTGCTGAGGGAAGCTGGAGTTGGAACTGATGGCCGTGTTGACTGTGAACAGTTTGCTAAAGCAGTGACTCGCTCTGCCTCCAAGCTGTGACAAGACAGACCCTGACATGCAACTGTATTATTTATAACACATTTCTTACTGCATACTTTCTGTCTGTGTTTGACACAAAATAGACCTGAATAAATAGCAACCCCCCAAAAAGCATTGTATCCAATCCAACAGTATATCGTTATTTTCCTGATTTGAATATGACTCTCATCTATCTTAGTCATTGTATGAAACTGGGGCCTTTTGTGTCGGTTCAGTCTCTTAAAATTTCTCAAATTGGAATGAGTGACAGAGACAGGTGGAGCTTAATCTCAATCTCTTAAACTCAATCATTCCTGAACAGGTGACCTGATTCTGGTTCTTTGCTGAGGGAATATCTCTTAAGATCCTTCCATGCGTCTAACCTCTGACACTGCTGTGGTTCTTCCCTGAACTGTACAGGTGCCAGCTTCAAGGCCTGTTCCTGGACATACCTTTCAACAGTGTTAGCCCCGGGCTCATCTAAAAAGCTGCTTTTGAAGCAGCGGTCCATGAAACAAGCCATATTCATGACTCTCTTTGCCTTTCCTGTTTATCTCTTGTTGAGGTATTTTCTTATCAACTTTTTCACCGACTAGGTCAGGGCTGGCTCCTCATCTTTTTCATCAGAAGATCAGGGAAGATGTTGTCCATGACAGTTTTGATGGCTGACAGTGGTAAAATGTGTCTCTGAGGCAACTTGCTGCCTGCTCGTCAAAGAGACAAAGGCATGATCGGGATTTAAAAACATTTTTTAAAACATGAAATACTCAGAGCCGTGATGGATTTATTGATGGGCCTCCCTGCCCCTGTGACCCAAGAGGACGAGATGAGACAAAACATTGGTTGAGACTTGGGACCTTCTATATTGTGAAAGAGGAAGCTGTCAAAGCAAGATTAAAAGTTTCCGTCTTTTTTTCTTGCTTTTTATGGAGTCAAATGATCACCAATCATCAGATTTGTTCAGGAAAAACCATTCACAGTGAGCCTCTTAAAATGTCCATAACAAACTCTGTGGGATAAGATTAGCTGTGAAATTTTCAGAACCTCAAAGCAACAAACAACATTCACAGACTGGATCATTCAATAGAATACAAGACCATGAAATAACGTTCCATTATTCAACAAACACAGACAACAATATTTTCTAAAGAGAGTAGCTTATCTTGACAAACAACAGCAACATTTTTCAAAACATAACTACAAAATAAATGTTTTGAAAAAAACAGTTTTAATCTTGTCATTATTTCACATTTTTCTGAGTTCACTTTGAACTACCTGGTGTCTTTCTGCATTCCAGTTGACGAACTGCTGAGGGAAGCTGGCGTTGGACCTGATGGCCGTGTTGACTGTGAACAGTTTGCTAAAGCAGTGACTCGCTCTGCCTCCAAATGGTGACAAGACCGGCCCGGACATGCAACTTTATTATTTATAACACATTTCTTACCGCATACTTTCAGTCTGTGATGACACAAAATAGACCTGAATAAATAGCAACCCCCCCAAAAAAGCATTGTATCCAAACCAACAGTATGGATCGTTATTTTCTCGATTTGAATATGACTCTCATCTATCTTAGTCATTGTATGAAACTGGGAGCTATTGTGTCGGTTAAGTCTCTTAAAAACTCCCAATTTGTATTTTAAGTGAATAAAATTGTTCATTTGAAAGCTGTGATGTACAGAACAGTTCAGTCACTTTGCCTCTACTTCAGGGTACTCTGCCCCCTGGCATAGCTTGCTGTTGGTAACCCATTTTTTTTAGACCCAACAAGCACCAGACGTGGTTCTAGCGTAATTGATTCTTTAGAAACAAACCCCTGCCAGTCAAGAAGGGTCTCAATACCTTCCACTCCACTTGTTCAAAATCTTGTCCGACCTTAAGCTTCAGCTCTTTTCTCTATATCGAGTAATAACCTCAAAACGTGGTCATGATAAGGGACTTACTGCATCTTGGAGAGGAAGACTTCAACTTTTGTAACATGTGAGTGAGTCAGGAGAGTTTTTTCATTAGTTGACCTTTTAACATGCTAAAATCATTTTACATTGTCTTATTAAGAATGAAAATGCAGGGTTTTTAGAAAATCGCAAATTTTGTAATTAAGTTAAATAAAAGAAAACCAATGTTTTGCTAGGGTTTTGCAAATAAATAATAATATAAATTAAAGAAACACAGCAACTTAAATATATATTAAGGCAAATGATGTAAACAAATTAAATATACAGCCCTTGTACATAATCTGCTTCCAACTGCTGAGTTGGTTTACTTGAGGTTATCATTTTAAAATGTCAGTATATTAACTCTGTGTGGTTTGAGAAGGAAAACAATATGCCCACTGGCACTGAATGAGTCTCTAAAATGGCTCACTGGTGTCTGGGATGCACAAAAGCTTTCTTGCTACTCTGGCAAGGTGAGGCAGCTCTTTTGCGCCACTCCTTCACCATGCATGAGGATCTTTGTCTGCTGGTATGAGTGGCAGAGACAGGTGGAGCTTAACCTCAATCTCTTAAACTCAATCATTCCTGAACAGGTGACCTGACTCTGATCCCTCAGGAGGTCTCCTTTGGGAAATTGTTTTTTTACCAATAGCCAGCAATTTTTCATAAACAATAAAAAATAATACATAAAAAATAAAATAAGAAGAACATAAAGAGGAAGAACAAGATGACACAATCTAAGTCTAAAGACAAAGACAAAGGACATAGGTCAAGGAAAGAAAAACAACAAAGACAAAGATACAGAGACTAACATGGAACAGAACATCCAGATACTTTCACTCCACTCCTGCCCCCGAACTCAGAATTGTACAATTTAATAGCCCGAGGGATGAATGAGTCCCTCGGGCTATTAAATTGCCAGCAGACAAAGATCCTCATGCATGGTGAAGGAGTGGCGCAAAAGAGCTGATCCTTCCATGCGTCTAACCTCTGACACTGCTGTGGTTCTTCCCTGAACTGTACAGGTGCCAGCTTCCTGTTCCTGGACATACCTTTCAACAGTGTTAGCCCCGGGCTCATCTAAAAAGCTGCGTTTGAAGCAGCGGTCCATGAAACAAGCCGTGTTCATGACTCTTTTTGCCTTTCCTGTGTATCTCTTGTTGAGATCTTTTCTTATCAACTTTTTCACCGACTAGGTCAGGGCTGGCTCCTCATCTTTTTCATCAGAAGATCATGGAAGATGTTGTCCATGACAGTTTTGATGGCTGACAGTGTTAACATGTGTCTCTGAGGCAACTTGCTGCCTGCTCGTCAAAGAGACAAAGGCATGATCGGGATTTAAAAACATTTTTTAAAACATGAAATACTCAGAGCCGTGATGGATTTATTGATGGGCCTCCCTGCCCCTGTGACCCAAGAGGACGAGATGAGACAAAACATTAGTTGAGACTTTGGACCTTCTCTATTGTAAAATAGGAAGCTGTAAAGGCAAGATTAAAAGTTTCCGTCTTTTTTTCTTGCTTTATATGGAGTCAAATGATCACCAATCATCAGATTTATTCAGGAAAAACCATTCACAGTGAGCCTCTTAAAATGTCCATAACAAACTCTGTGGGATAAGGTTAGCTGTGAAATTTTCCAGACCTTTTCCTCAAAGCAACAAACAACATTCACAGACTGGATCATTAAATAGAATACAAGACCATGAAATAACGCTCAATTATTCAACAAAAACAGACAACAATATTTTCTAAAGAGAGTAGCTTATCTGGAAAAACAGCACAATTTGGCAAAACATCACTACGAAAATAAATGTTTTGTAAATATAATAAAGATATGCTAAATAAAAGCAAAAGTAGAACACTCCTAATCTCTATCAATTCAACTCATGAAAAAAATAAACAATTTATGATTATGATCATAAATAACACACTATCCATTGGACATTGTTCTTCTTCCTGTTGCTACATTCCACTGTGCAATATGAGGAGCTGTAAAAAATGTATAGCAGTTAATAAAAATGTACTTCTGTGTTGTACTTTGTTGTAACCCTTAACTAATCTGAGTAATTCATTCGTCTTTCAGATCAGTGAAGCAACACAGACACATTTCATAGAAGCGGGATGTTCAAATTCTGTAAACATATCAACATGTTCTCCTTCCCAAAAGTTAAACAATTATTTTGCAATATCAGGCACGTTCTAAGCCATCCTCTATACTGTGCAGCAGTCATTTCACAGTGTTTAGGCTCAGCTGGGAAGAGAGGAAGAGAGGAAGAGAGGAAGAGAGGAAGAGAGGAAGAGAGGAAGAGAGGAAGAGAGGAAGAGCAAGAGATGCCAGAGAGCAAGAGAAAAGCTATGATGGAAAACAATTGACGAGACAGTTGTATTTTCTAGAATTGACAGAGAAAACTTTCTAAACTGTCAAGTACATTTATTTGTTTATATATTTTGGTGTAATCAAATTGAAGAGCGAGAATATGAAATGATGGCTTTAGAGAACTGATGATTGACTCTCAGTTGTCCCTTATACTCTATATTTCTCTTTAGCTCTCAACGAAGGTGGTTGCTTTTTCTTTCCCTTCTGCCCTAAACTCTCCCTACTTCCTTTGTCCTTTCTTATCTATCAGAGACTTACTCGACATTGCTTCCTAAATCTAAATCAACCATGGAACTGGTGAGCTGGTCTCTCAATGCAATGGATTCAATTTTTTCAACCAAAATAGCTGGCAATGGGGAGCCCACATGTCCCGCGGAAACTCACGCGGGTGGATACATGATGTATTCCTGGGAAATTTGAAGATCTTGTGTCTGTCGGTTCTTTCCGTGGAGGACGTTGAAGACATCTACCTATTTGGATTTATGATATCTGGATTTCTTCTTATTGGAGTGGTGAGTATCTGGTGTATCGCAAAGTTCGACAAGTGTTTTGAACCTCATGACCTTGTCCACTCATCAGGTATCATCTTGGATAGAATGTCCGCTCGTCTTGCAGCATAATTTGGTCATTTAGATTGACAGAGGAGCCACTGAAAAGACTCGTCTGTGGAAAATTCCAGCCTGTTCCTAAACAAAGTCTTATCTCAATCGGAACTCCCCCAGACTGGCCTCTGAGGCCAGTTTTCAAAATTTCTCCGTGGAAGACACGTCGACTAACGCTCCGCTGCCATCCCCCTCACCCACTCACAGACTCTCAATTCCTCTCTGGACCAGCTCCCAAGGCCACGTACCACCTGCTGGCAGACACTGGGAGAATGACAAGGAAGTTCATGGACACGTGCTCCTGCAACTCACCGCCTACGTTGTTTTCTCTCTGTGTTTGTGCTTCTGTGTTGAGGTGTGTTTTTTCTGTATCCCTTCCCTTTCCAGAAACAGAGCAGAGATGCCCGTTTTTTCTCCACCACCCCCACCTCCCTCATGTGATTCAAGAGCAAGACAAGTTTTTCATCGCTGTCAAGGGACTAGGTGCCTCTGTGATTGTCTCGCTTTCATCCACTGCTCCACATGTTGAATTTCTCTGTGAGATTTCTCTATGGAGATCAATAATGTATATTGATTTATTCATACTCTGAACTGCCTTCCAAATTTAAAAAAAAACTGTGATCTTTGAAAATGGAAAATTGGTTATTTTTCACAGCATCAATTTAAATAAGCTTACTGATCTCCTGCATTTCGCTTCTCAAAGGTGCGTCTCAGGATATTGATATTGATACATTTTTTTTCAACTTCTAAATAGTTTGTCACATATTCTGTGATCAAATTACACAGAACCAACTTTTTTGACAACATCAAACTCATTCAGAGCCACAACATCTATTTTCTCTAATTTAACTGTTTCTATCACAGTTATTAGTCTCATAAAATGGATTATAGAAAATGGAAACAAATCAAAACATTATATTGAAGGGGAAAATACCATTCTTTATTAAGCCAAATATAGTGTAGCTCTGTTTGAATCTTCAAAAAATGTTCTACTAAATACCTTTGACAATATGTTACAGGCCAATTAAGGTGAACATAAACCTCTTAATAAGAAACCCCTTCTTCAATCCCTGGACTGTCAATTGTTTTTTTTCCTTCCCACCTTCATGCATGGCCTCTACTTGTCGCTCTCTATGCAGCACATGAGGCTGGTGAGAAATCATGCATATGCTAGCCTGGCCAATGATTGACCTCACAGATACAGAGTTGACTTTGTGAATGCCAAGCATGGGGGTCAAGTCAGTCTGCCTGACTATGACTTTACCACAGCAGCAGATGTTTAGCTCAGAGCAGACTTCGGGACAAACTAGCAGACCCATTTATCTCTCCGGCTTGGCAGTGTTGAACTTTTTCCACACAAAACTTTACTTCTCCATTTAATTGAAGTGTTAATAAAGACTCGATTTGTCCGACACGCAGAAACAGAATGTCTTTATTTCCATGATCCTTACCACACAATTGGCTTTAAAGGGCAACTAATGTGTTGATTTGAGTGTCTCCTAAATAGATCTTGACCTATATTGTACTCATCAGTATGTGTCTGTTTGTTCTTTTCATTGAAATATTGCCACTAAAAACACTTTATTTTCTGGAGATGAAATCTCTGTAACACTTGAATGAGGAAAAAATACCCAGCAACCTCTGTTGCGAAGCCATCTTCTGTTAAAGTGAAATTTCCAAGTACCAAAGTAAAATGATTGATAAAAATAACACTATTCAAATGTGGGTTACACAGTTATTCAAGAAATATAATACCTTTTCTATGGCCAAACTTGCTTCCATTGATCATTACAATTTCTACACCTCTTGCACTGGGGTCTGTTTACATCTGTGTCTCATTTTTCCTCGTTACAGATTTGCACATTCCTCACAATTTGTCTGAAAGATTACTGAGAGTACAACTGCTTCTGGTTATACCTTCCTGCAACATGTCCACTTAACACAATCACAGGCCTTGAGCAAATCTGTAATGGATTAAATATTATGAATATTTAATAAATTAATGAATGTCAAGCAATGTCCACAGAACATGTCTGTGTTTTCATATTTAAATCTAATTTACGTTTTATTTTTATTCAGGAAGTAAAAAGAATCCACCCATCTCGACCATCTATCTAACTATATTTAATATGTGATGTTTAATAAAGGGCAACTAAAGCTAAAACCCAACTCTCCTGACTCACTCACATTTCAAATGTTCCTAGATGCAGTGAGTCCCTCACCATGACCATGTTTTGAAGTTATTACTTTATTAAGTTCTCCCTCATCTGAAGTCTCTGAAAGAGGTTACGAGGGGAGAGTCCATTATGACGTAATAATGGCTTCTATCCTCCTCTAGCAAGGTTTGTGCAGCACACTGGCTTTGTTTATATATACAAAGAGTCCCTTGACACTTTCTGGAATAATGACGCATGGTGACAAACATCGATTAACCAATCACAGCAGAGTGGGTTTGTACAAACAGTCACATAAGGTTTGTACAATGGCGGTCCAAGATCAATGTAAGAGACACTTAAATCAACATATTAGTTTCACTTTTAATAAAAGAATACTATATTAGATTATAATATAATATGTTATTATAAATATATATATTGATTTATAAATGAAATTATATATTGATTATTAAACTTTTATTCACACATAAAGTTAAGTTTTGTACATATTTTTAATTATATAACCATTCTTAGCCAAATGTAAAACCCTTATTAATAAAAGGATACATGTTTGTCATGTAGGCCTACCAATTAAATAACTTATCAGTAGATTCATGTCATTCATGTTTGCTTTCCAACGTGGGAGCGCTGTCACACAATAATTGTGATTTCATTGTATTCGTGCTTCTCCTCCACTAATATTTGACAACTAAACTTTTTTTTTTTTTAAGAATATTTTATAGTTTAATAGGGTTTGATGGTTTTACATCTACTTAAGTTTCCCAGATCAACCTTATGTTTGACTATTTACTATTGATTTTCCTGATCAAAACCATTCGTAGGTTTCCACAGCAACGTAGTCCTCATTAACCACAATTCCTGTACTGAAGTTAAGGCAGAGTGAAAGAAAGAAATAGCTGTGGGAAAACTGGGGAATGTAGTAGAAGAGGCAGTGGAGGAGATTACATGAATCTTCTCCCAGCTCTTGCTGTAGATTGATCACTTGTCAAATACTGCTGCATACCAGATAAAAATATATATTTTTTAAGATTTGGCTTGTCATCCACACACAGACACAAGACTATGTCATTTAAAATGTGGCTTCTGGAAAACTTTCCCGAAAGTGAAAATTTTGAAAAAACCTTGTCTGTGACAAATAATGGAAATTTGACATATACTGCCTAGGTTTGTGTCAGGCTGTTCATTTTTAAAATTGTCTTCACTTTGAACTCCAAAACTATGCTACAAAGCAATTCCACTTCTTTGTCAGTCAATGTGAATGAACCACCTCTCGACATTCTTCCTATTTGGTGGAGTGAGGTTGAGAAAAGGAAGCTCTCATTAGATAGAATGGGTTTGAAAACAAAGCTGTGTTTATGAGTACATTTTTAATGTCCGATTTTGGACATTCATTTATAACGGAGGTGTCCAAAGTATTTTCGGTCACATTTAATGATGAACCTTGAGAGACAAGTGTGAACATTGACATCATGACATCTCTTTCCAAAGTTCTTATGACAAAAGAGCCACACTTGAAAAAAAAAAAATATATATCTCCACTGACAGACAGGAAAAACGTTTTCATTATTTAGGTTTAAGCACCAACATTTGACACATTATTATTTTCAATGATAGATATGTTTTTTTTATTATTTGCAATTTGAAAAATGTTGTGTATTTTCTATTCTTTTTTTGAGTTTATTACATGCTGTGAGGGAAATTACTGTATCTCTACTCTAGGGCCACAGAAGGCCACCGGGGCGGACCTTTGACATGCCTGGTTTATCAGAATACCAGCCTAGATTTGTTCACAAGTAATAACTTAAGTCCTCTGCATATATTTTCAATACTTAGGGTCTCCCTACTTATGATTATTCAATTCACATCTCCACGCTCTTCCTACCACAGTGGATAATTGGCTTCTTCTATCGAGTTCCTATTTAGGGTGCCGGCTCCAGAAATAAGCGCCAACAAGAAACACATAGCCCATAACACACATCATAATTCAGTGTTTGCAGCATATTCTTTTGATTTTGAAGTACAAATGAGCCTTTTGATTTAATCACGTTATAGATTTTGCATCTGTGAGCGGAGATAGGAAAATTGACTTGATAAATTTCCGTGCAGATCAAGTCCTGCTTTTCGTCAGAGTTAAATGAGGTGTTGAATCCAAATAAGTTACACATTTAGTCAGGGTTTTTATAATCCCGCAACGAAAGTCTTCACCTCTCCTCTAAACAATTTCCAGAAGGAGACCTCCAGAGGGATCAATTAAGTTTATCTTATTGATTTATCTTTGTTCAAAAAAACTAAAATCTAAAAGAATATATTGCACATGACATCACGGTTGAAGAATTGATTTAAGTCAATGTACAGTTCGCAGAAATATGTTCAAAGATGACTACAATCCTGGTTTCAATCCTTGGCTCTCCTTCTATATTAATTAAAGATTTTTGTGGAATGCCAGCCTTTTCTACGACATATATGCATGAACCTACTAGAAGAAAAGTCTTTCTAAGAAAATAAAACCTATACAAGTAACTGAATATCTGGTGTGAGGTGTCTGAGTGTCTGGTCTAATAACACCAGGTTTTATTACATTATCTTCACAATGGAAATAACTTTCATGACCTTTTTTGTGTACTAATGGGTGTGTTCTGCGTGTTTATGCGTATATGCTTGTGTGTGTGTCAGTGCGTGTGCGTGTGTGAGTAGAGGGTGATAAAAGTCTAAATGAGATTGCTGTCGTCATATTGGTACAAAGTTCACTCAAATGTTGTTCGCTGGTTGTATTTCTGAGTTAATTTACTTTTTGGTTTGAAAACGATAATTTTACATGAAATATTAGATTAATTAATTAACAAACCAAACATATTGTAAATAACCTACCTGTCAATATATTAAAGTTCTTTCATCCCTTAATCCATACGTTGGGTTTCACAGTTTGCTACTACCTTTCTCTGTAACTCAAACAACATCAGGGGAACCTCTGATACCCTGGTGACTTTTTGCATTGATGATAAGCAAATAGGTTTTTAGAATTAAGCAGAAAACCTTGGGCCTCTGTGCTCTGATTGCTGCCCCCACGACCTTATCTCGGATAAGTGTTGAAATGATATTGAATGTAATATGGAAATCTTTTTTATAAAAGTTATTTAGATTATTAAACAGATGTGGCTCAATTACTGAAAAGCACTCCATCCACACATGCTGAGAAAATGAAAGCTTTTGCTCCTGCATGACATTGTAATGCCACTTAACAACAGTTCATGAAGTGGGCAGCTCTAGGGAACCTAAGGGTGAATATTGATCCTTTCTGTACGAGGCCAGTATGTTCTTTACATGAGGCTATAGCTGCCCGCCCCTGCATAAAGTGCTTATATAAATCATATATTTGTGGATGTAATTTGTAATTTATTTTCATGGTGACCACAATCAGACCACAAATTACAAAAACAGAAATCAAGTTCATTGTTTTTTTTATTAAAAACAAACAAACAAACAAAAATACAAATGTCATTTTAAGGTCCCAGGACATTTGTTTTTAATAACATTCAAATAGTCAAAATATTTACACATCAAAGCGCATTAATGGATACAACAAACAGTCGAAGAGGTCAGTATAATTCAGGTTTCTGATGCAGATCATTGGTCCAATTATGGTTTTCCTTTCTTGAAGTTACAATGTCATAGTCCAAGACAAGCTAAGAAGAAACGTGCGCAAGACAGAGCTTGATAAAGAACATTCATATCGCACTGGAGTTGATATTTTTACTTCACTTTTTTTTTATTTGACGACAGAACATTAAATCAAACTGACAGATGTGCTCTGCTGACGCTGGACTTGCGCGTGCAAAAGCGCACAATAACGGTTCCCTTCTTTCCCAGTTGAATAAATACACTTTTGATCCGTTCATCTCGGTAACTCGGCAGCAGTCTCTCCTTGATCCGTCAGAACTGACAGCCGGTAGTTCTCCGTGTCCACGGTGTTGAGCGGGATCACGACCTGCGTGTCCTCCGGTTCCGCCCTCACGGTCCCGGAGAAGGGTCTCAGGTGACAGCTGTTATTCCCAGAGGGCGACGAGATCCTCCAGAACAGGTCCTTCATTTTCTTGCGAAACTCCCGGCGCATCAGGCAGTAGAGGACCGGGTTGAGGCAGCTGTTGGTGTGCGCCAGGCACACGGTGACTGGGTGGACGTAGGTGTGGACCATGTAGTAGGTCTTATCCCAGTTGATCACGTTGTACTTGACCAGGACCCCCCAGAAGGTGATGGCGTGGTTGGGCATCCAGCAGACGAAGAAGGAGAGGACCACGATGGTGACGGAGCGCGTCACCCGGGAGCGCTTCTTCACCAGGTTGTTGTTGACCATGGTGCGCTGGCGCACGAAGCGCAGCAGCAGCAGGTAACAGATGGTGACTATAAGCATGGGGAACACGAACGCCACCAGGATCTTCTGCAGGTGGTAGAGAGCCAGCAAGGAGGGACCGTCGGGGAACCCCATGAGACACAGGCGTTCCCCGGCCACGCTCTTCACGGTGGAGAAGATCGCCGTGGGCAGGGTCGCGACGGTGGCAAAGACCCAGAGCCCGGCGATGACCCAGCGCACCGGGCACACCCGCCGACGCGTCCGGTCTTTCAGGGCGGACGCCACGGACCAGTACCGGGTGATGCTCATGGCCGTCAGAAAGAAGACGCTGGCGTACATGTTCATGACCGTCACGGACAAGATGATCTTACACATGGCGTTTCCGAAGGGCCAGCTGAAGTCCAGGGCCGTGTCCACCGCCCAGAAGGGCAGCGTCAGTACAAACTGGAAGTCGGTGACGGCCAAGTTGAGGATGAACAGGTTGATGCTGGAGCGCTTCTTTCGCCCTCTCCGGACCTTCATGAGGAAGAAAACGAGCAGGTTCCCCAGGAGCCCCGCCGCGCACACTCCAGAGTACACGATGGAGATGATGATGCGCAGGGCTGGCGACCCGTCCTCGGGCACGTCGATGTCGTCCAGGTTCCCGAAGCGGTCGCGACCCGTGTAAGTCCTGTTCCAAGAAGAGGATGCGTTTTGGCTCCATAGATCTGCCATCCTATCCATAACTGAACTTTTATGCGCGTAAAGACGGCGCGCGTCACCGTGCGCGCGGGCGGAGAAGGAGATGGTCCTGTGGGTTCAGGAGTGAGAGGTCCTGGTTCATGGTAGCAGGAGGGTTCCGTCCGGGGGATCAGACATAGTTTGGAGCTGCTGTCGTGTCCGCAAGTCAGTGCTCGTCTCGGAGAGCGTTTTATGCTGCTGCTCGTGATCGAGAAAGGAGCGCGCGGACGACGGGAGGAGTGTCACTGTGACACACACATACACACACACACACACACACACACACACACACACACACACACACACACACACACACACACACACACACACACACACCCCCACACACACACACACACACACACACTGTAACTTCACGCCATGAACATTTCCCTGAGAGCTTTCGATTATTTTTCAATTAGAAACAATGTAGTACCTTTCCTCATATATACTGTGTATGCTACCAGTATAATAACAGTTAAAGTGTACATACTTTCATATTTTTGTAAATCACCTGCAATAGCCGTTTTAATCCCCTGCATGTTTAAGGATGCATGCTTGTTTGTTTTTTTATAAAAGCAAGAGATATAAAAGGAATATAACCATCAACTGTCTTGCTTTGAGGCTCAGCATATGATTTATAATAGTGACACTTTATGTACCTCAGCTTCTTTTGCTTTAAAATAACCTCTAGATTAATTTCGTCACCATGTCTTTTGCCACTATTTATGATATGACAACTGCCCCTGTATCTTTGGCTTCCTGGGGGGTCAAAACCATCACAGAAAAAGCATTAATATTCTTCAGAATCAGAATCAGTAACCTGAAAGTGATCGTGGTGGTGGTGCAGTGCGAAATAAAATAGTGCGTTAATACAACACACATAACAGGGAATAGAGAAACAGAACCAAGCACCCAGCAGGTTTCTCATCTAGCTATATTTTTAAATCCTCACATTCCTCAAACAAAAACAAGGACGGGTCTGATACAGTAATTTAGCTACAAAACCTAACAGAGTCATAGGTTGGTAGTGTTGGTTTGTTGTGTCTCAAACCTTAGTCTTTGTCCCAGGAGGAACAACAGCTGTCATCAGAAAACAAATCCAGAGTGAAATCCACAGCGAATGACATCGTGGCCGGTGCCTTTTCAAGGGACTCAATACTCCTTAAGAGTAGAGAGAAGCCTCCACTCAATTACTCAAGCCTTGCACACCTGTTTGCCTCTGCCAGAGGAACACACAGAACAGAACAAGAAGGGAATAATAAGAAAGAAGAGGGAACATGGGACATGAGGTTCCTTTACTGGGGCTTAAAGCAACAGAGCTTTTTGCCTGTTTTTTTTTTTTTTCATTTCTTTCTTTCATTTCATTTCTGTCTTTGGAATCTAACATGCAGAATTAAAGGTGCCACTGGAACACATTGCTATGGTTATTAAAGTTTGCCATTCCTTTGAGATGAGATGGAAAAGACACAACTGAATCAATGTATGACTCATTTAAAGGAGAGACACATGAATTGGACTGTTATATACTAATGCAGCCATCAAGTCCATGATTTCATTTATTTTTGTTGTTAGACAAATTTAATTAAAACACTTAGTTGTATGCACTTATCTTGATTCCTTTTAAAGAAACGTCCCAAATCCATCAGTAAATAATTATTGTTTTCATGTGAAAAAGCGTTCCTGTTTCTGAATAACACAAAGTTACTGATTTTTTAATTGTTTTTCCTTCCTTTAATTTCAGGCCCAAAAATAAAAATAAAATTAGCAGAGAATTTCTTTTAAAAAAACTGTCCAGTTGGAACCTTGATAAAAAGTCTCAAATAATTTGAATATAATCGGAGCACATTAACTCTTCAGTACCACCTGCATAAGAAAAACAAAATTGAGCCTGGTCTATATTCAAGGAGCCTTAGACCAGAACAAAAAAAAAGAAAAAGTAAAACACATTTAAAGGTCACTTAGTAGATATTTTCTATACTGAACCTCACATCTTTATCTTGTGTTTATTTACATCATTGTCAAGTTAATCTTCATAATCTGGAGATCCAGTTCTAAATAGAACCACTGTATAAATCTTGTAAACCGTTTGAGGGATCATTTCTATAGTTCTTAACTTAAGAAATGTGTTTCTAAAGTGTTTGCTCTAAAGTCTAAAGAAGAGTCTAACCGTGTTTCATCCATCAACTGGATAATACACACCATTGTGAAAGACATGTATTCTACACATTTCAAAGTACAAATGAAAGTGAGAGCCTGATGTTTAAGCCATAGAATATAGTTAGAATCTGATCTTGAAACAGGGTATTTCTTGCATTATTTTGTTAGTTTTCAATGTACTATTGTTAACTTGTCTGAAAACTTTCACTGTACACGGTGTAAAACGACAAAATGCTTTTCTATTGCATTCTTCTCCGTTCTATTCAAGACACATGTTCTGTGTAACCAGAATCACGTCATCAGCAAGTCAAGTGGAAATGTAAAGAAAACAAGGGTATTTTGGTGGAAAATTGTGAGTGACAAGCTGGTCGTCTTATTGATTTTCTTCCCACTGTCTTGTGAGAAACATGTTGTGGAGCAGCAAAACTGATGACTATTGATGCACCCACTGGTTATGTCAAGGTTGTTCTTCAACACTCAATATTTAATTAGTTCCTCTAGTGTCGCTGTAAGCTTTAAATTGTTCTATTCAAAAAATAAATTATCAACCACTAAATCAATGTCAACCAAGGCAAGTGTTATTGAAGAAATGATTGGTGTGATGTGCAGTATTACAATCTTAATGTCAACAATCTTTTAAACCAAATCTGTAATTCATCACAGGTCACATGTAACATCTGGCTTAACACCTTGTTGTCTTTAAAATACATTATCTAATAGTTTCTTGATGTTTAAAATCACATCATATATTTTAAAGCAGATTTATACAATTGTATATGTTGATCTGTGTCAGCTGTGTGATCACCATTGTCTTCTTCGTTTCAGGTCAGTGTCGAGTTGTCCCCAAAGTCGGAGTATGTGGTTAAGTGTTTGTGTACATACGGACTGTTAGCATAAAGCTAAAAATATGTGTTGAAGGAGCCGGAAATGTACGTATTAGCCGTTAGCAGCCTGTTAGCTTTTTCTATTTGTTTGATTGTTCATTTATGCGTGTATGATGTTAGTCCGAATTAGATATGAATGTATCTGTTTTCTGTGCATTGAATGTGCAACTTTAACCAATTGGTTATTTGTCGAGGATTGTATGATGTTATGATGTATGTGATATGAGTGTTGACTATATGTATAAACTATACAGTATAATTGATGACTAAATTAACAGTAACAATGCTGTGTTAAACGGACAACGTAAATACATGATTGTGAATGATTGAGAATAAAACATAATTATGGAAGACTCCGTGAGACCAGCTGTGTGATCACCATTGTCTTCTTCGTTTCAGGACATTCATGTTCATTTATACATCTGTTAACGGGCTCTGCAACCCGGTACCTGTAACATATAAGACTGATATCCTCACCTCCAGTTTCTTTCAGGATCAACTTTAAAATTCTGGTTCTTACTTTCAGAGCTATTCATGGTCAGGCTCCTCCTTACATCAGTGATCTGATCAAGCCTTACACCCCAGCTCGGGCTCTGAGGTCTGTGGATCAGAATCTAATGATGGTTCCTCGCACACGGTTCAGGACCAGAGGAGAGAAATCCTTCCAGGCTGTTGCTCCTAAGCTTTGGAACAATCTTCCTCTCTCTTTGCGCTTGATGGATCTACTGACTCCTTCAAGAAACATCTTAAGACGTTTCTATTTGTTCAGGCTTTTCCTTGATTTTCTGGAACTCCTGTTGTGTTATCAGTTTTATCTTGCCCTTTATAGTATATACTTTATTGAATATTGTTTTGATTGTTTAAGCGCTTTGTGACCCTGTTCTAGAAAAGTGCTATACAAATAAAAATTACTTACTTACTTACTTACTTACTTACTTATAGCATAAACCTGTCATTTTTGACAATACCACATGACTAAGATGGTTGTTGTTGTCTACAACATCTTCTCGAAGAAAGGAAATGATTGATCGTAACTTTTGATCATTTTTGCTTCAAAGCATCATAAACCTGTCGTCTTTGACAATTGCATATAAGCATCATAAATGAAATATTATGTTTTAATTATTCATTTCTCCCATATTCTTCATTAAAATGTTATGAAATTGTATTATTGCAAATCTTTACGTTGCAATTTTAAATAAGCTTAAATACAATAACTCAGTGACAATCTAAATGTGTTTGAATCAATTAAATGATCAAAAATGAATTAACTAATAATACATTTAAAACAAATGATCAAACGTGGATTTTAAACATTTTGATTTTGCTTCTGATTGGTTAATATTACGTTGTGCCTTTTGCGATTGGCAAAAAACGGACCCAAGTCTATCATAATGAAAAAGTGAATGTGAATATTAAATGGGTAAATTTAAGCGTAAGAAATGAAGTGTGGCATGTGGTGTGAGAAAGGATCAAATTGCGTGACTGTCACACTCAAAGCATTACCCTTAGCAGCCCTGATTCTAGCCTCTTTACTAATCTACACTCCACCAGAATTATTCTTCCACACCACTCATTGATTATTTGTGAATGTTCGAGTTGTCTTGCAAGACCATGCTTCCTGACCCTTGGCTCTGCTTTTTTGGGTACATTCTTAATGTTCTATTCTGTCTTACCTTTTATTTAAATCATCTACTACCTGTAGCTGCTCTGTGTTAGCTGCTTTGAATAGTGTACTTTGCTTTAACGCTGCTTTGAATCCATACTTAAGCTGCGTCTACCCAGCTGAAGAGTTTTTTTAAACATCAACCTGCCTTAGATGAAGAAAAATTAGGCATTTGTTACCTCAAGTAAGCTAAATACTTGAGCTAAAACACTACCCTCTCCATTTGCACATCTGTAGTCACGGGTTGACAAATCATTTGACTGGTTTGCCCCAAGCTTTGATTACCGGTGCTAGATGGAGAATGAACCCCAAGAGACATTAACTCCTCCTTAGATGTAAATAAAAACCATATCACGTTTTACGTGGGTTCATTCCTGGCATGAATACCAAATACATTCGTCTTCAAGGTAAATAATTAGATTACAACCATGTCGCATTGAAAACGTGCTTTGTTGGGGGAAGCCATACTGGAGTGGAATGTAAGTAAGTAAACATTGTTAAAACAGCTAGCAGGTTAGATTTAAAATGTTTGTTGCCATGGTAACGTATTGTGTGCGACAGTGAACTTGCCTAGGGAAACCCAAACCCTGAATTGTTCATCAATTATGGGAAAACTAACTCTGTTTTTTAAAAAAAAAAAGAAGCTTTCTTAAA
The DNA here is from genome assembly GCF_982586985.1 of Callionymus lyra. NCBI lineage: Eukaryota > Metazoa > Chordata > Actinopteri > Syngnathiformes > Callionymidae > Callionymus > Callionymus lyra. Next base: position 2,590,303 of record NC_141825.1, on the reverse strand, counting down.
TGGGCTGCAGCACATCTGATATATCCAGTGAATCATTGCAACATAACTCACCATATACTTTGATGAATTGGTAAATACATCAAAGTCTAAAGCAGCTTCTTTTGAATAAAACTTTCCCTGAGTTAATCTACTTTCGTGAAACAAATGCAGTTGAAAACATTTTTTAACAAAAAGCCTTGTATAACAGGTTTTTTACATCTAACCAGTATCCCATGATGAATCCAATAATTCTTAAAATATGGTTTGAATTATTTATCATCCTCTTGTCTGACTGCAGCTTCATTCAGCCTGTGTGGGGTTGCAACAAAGATACACGGACCAATAGGCATAGGAACAAATCATCCATTTAAGTTTGTCTTTAACAAATTGCAACGATTACAGGGAATTCAAGAATAATGCGATTGGATGAGTCTGAGACACTTAAGTTAAGAGGGGAGTTGATAGGTAGTTGGTAGTGAGTTGGATTAATTGCGAGGGAGGCTGCTGGACAGTTCCTGTGAGGTCTGTGTCATAATCTGGTCCACGTTTCTGAAAATATTACGAAAACCCCTCACATCACGTATCTGTTTTCAATTGTTATGGACAGTTTTCTCAGCAAATCTAAGTAAAAGTAAAAGTACTTTCCTCTTTCAAAAGTCTGAGTATCTTTTGCAAAGGGGCAATCTTTTTTTTAATTTTTTTTTACCACAACCATTTCACAATAAAGTACCAGCTTTTCATATTTTTACACTTTATTTTCATTTAATTTTACTGGTCTAATTATTTTTTCATTTGCCTCTCTTCAGGTCTAAGATCTCCTATCTCAGTGTCAGCAAGGGTCTGAAGCTCGTGGCTGGCTAATAGGGTCTCCTTTTTTAATGCATTTCTAGTATGTATTCAGTAGCCAGCTCAAGATGGGCTTTAATGGTTATCAATGAAAATAGTAAAATCTAAAATGGACAAGAAGCCAGTGCAATGGAGTTAACAACTGGGTAACATAATGTTGTCAGTGTGTGCTGAGTTCTGGACCAGTGGGGAGAATTGCATTACTTCAGATAGAAGAAAATGAATGTATGAATAAATATGTGTGAATGTGAGAATATGAGAATATGAGAGGACGGAGTTCATATTTAATATATTTCTAAATGAATAAAATAGTACATTTGTTCTCAGATTGATTATACAGCTAAAAAAAATGAATGCACATACTGTTAATGAGGGCAGTCTTGCTAGTCTTTATGTTTTTGTATTCTTTTTAGCATACACGATATATCCCCATGTGCACAACCTCCTCACAGAACGAAGGTGTCTGGTTCACTTATTCTTACGTGAATTATTAATTTAGGATAGAAAAATTTGCCTAGCCATCTTTTAGTGTCCCTCTGGATCTGCCGCAGGAAGTCGGAGTAGTTCAGAATATACAGTATATACACGTTTATTTGTGTGTATATCTCCACATAGCCATTTAATGGAGTGTATTAATAAACGTTTAAACATATTTCATTAAATATTGTTTCTTTCTTTACCCTGAATGCCTCTATTTCTAAACACTTTATTATTACCCAACTGGTATTCCATAGATTTGGAGGTCATGTGATTCTTGTCATACTCTTTGGATTTGATTGCGATGGTATTTTTTACAATTTTTTTTATTAGTATATTACTTTGCAACACTATTCAGGCATGGCAACAGTTGAACATGTGCCGAGATTTAATGTGTTGTTGTGAGTGGTCTTGTGCAATCATTTATTCCAACGAAACACCACAGTAAAGAATAAAACCATTACATGTGAGTGCTAAAGGTCACAGGACTTGAATATGAAATGATCACAGCGATATGTGTGAGTGGTACTCACAATGCTGCTTATTAAAGAACACAGCATGTAAGCACATCTGCAATTCAAATTCAAGGGCATAACATGCTGAACAACCTCCAGCACCTCACGCATATTGACAGGTTAATGGTGTTACTGAATATTCACCTCAAAACCTAGAAAATGGCTTTTTTTATTGACTTGTCTGCATTCAAATGAATGTGGCTACTGGTAATTATCTGATAAAAAATTTGCCAGTTCAATGGCTTGTACCATGTCAACTTACTTTTAAGTTTGTTTTCTGCACAAATTATGGCCAGAGTCATTTCTTGAAAGAAAGGGAGTTTGACTTGTTCAAGACCAAAGTTTAAAATGTAAACTCAAAAAGGGATTAGGTAACGTTTGGACCGTGTGTGTTTTGTATGTAGCTTCTGTACATGCAAATACAGTTTTTGTGAAGTATGCTGAAGAGATGAACCCAAATGCAGAAGGTTGTTAAAAATTCACAGCTTTAACAAAAAATAATCCAAAATTAAATAATCCCAAAAGGGTAATTTCCACGAAAAAGTCCATTTGCGAACAGAGGGATACAGGCTGCATACCCAGTCACTGGAGTTCCAGAGAAAAAGGGTATCACAGACCGAAGACTTACAAATGAAAGCGCTGACGATGCCAGTCAAATGCCATAAAGAAACAACAAGGAATCCACAAAAATAAGAAGAGCAGAAACACGGTTACCAGGTCAGAAGATGAGATTTCTGAGGACACCTTGTTCTGCTTCCAGGTGATTGTGTGTCTGCAGCCGGGGCACCCTGACCTCTGTCAAACACAAACACAATCTGGATGCCGACCCACAAAATGAACCCAAAATACCAACATTTTTAAATTTTATTTTGAGTCAACACTCTTAAATAGTGTAAACATACTCTTGGAATTAAAAAAAATGGTTTCTCAACTCTAAATAGAGACAATTACACTCTTCCCTAATAAAAAAAAATCTATTTAATAATTAAAAAAACAATAACAAAAAAAACATATTTTGAAATCTAAACCAGATTTAGAGACACAATCTGCACAGTCTTGTAGAGACATCACAGCAATACACATATTTAGGTAAATCACAATGGCAGGATTATCATCAAACAAAGTTTATCCATTTATCTATCTATTACACTTTCGCAGCAGCTACCTAAATTAAACATTAATATATAATAAACTTGTCCAATAAATTCTCTAAAAAATGTTCTGTGCTTAAAAACACCTACTTATTACATCTATTAGAGCTCTCTTGCATCTCTCTCTCTTGCGTCATGAGAGATTAAAATAATTATGTCTCTAAGATAATGATGAGTCATGTTCGCTACTCTGTTAACTTGCAGCTTGTCCACCTGATATACGGTTATCAAATTCATTTTTCGAATTAAGGAAGAGCAGCAAAGTTTAGTAAATATTTTATGATAACATTAAAGTTTAACTACAACATCTTGTTATGTTGTTTTTTGTATTAAATGATGAATGGACAGGTCTACGGATGCACTCTGTATTCAATGTAAAAAACAGATCAACAGATTAAAAAAAAACAACTTTTTGTGTCCTGTCTATTGTGAGTGTCTAATAAATAAATATAAAAAAACATTTCTTTGTCCTGACTATTCAAAAACAATATTAGTGAAAATATATATTTGATAATATATATATATTTTTTAAATACAACAGTAGGATTTATGCCCATCTTTACGACCCTGTTACATTTATATATTCTGGTTATTAGAAAAACACTGTTTACACATTTATTCATTTATTTAATTCCATTTAATAAAAGTTACAGTGTCGGATGCTGACAACATGTTACAATGGTAGAGAAAAACTAAGCAAATCCCAGTTAGCAGGCATTTGCTGACAGTAGCAAAGAAAAACACCCTGTGGAACAAGTCTCAGCGTGGCCTTAGAATGTGACTGGATGAGAGGGAGAGGAGTGACAGGAGTTAGAGATAAAAAGGTGAGTGGTTGTGGAGAGAGAAGGGGAGAGTACATTCAAGGGGATGAGAGAGAACAGTGTAAAGCAGCAGAGACCAGACAGGACCATGAAGATGATTCTGTTTCAAGGCGAGGCAATACCATGGTCAACCAAAATGACCACTGAACTTTTGATCATGTGAAATAACTGACAACAAAATTTGGAATTTGTCATGGTCTTAGAAGCGGCAAAGAAAAAGTTAACACGTCTAACAAATAAATCTTCTCTATTGTTCAGTGTATGATTTTTTTTTTTTTGTCTTCGCTGGCCGCTCTATTTTCAAGAATAATAAACAGTCTTTCATTTCTGCCCACGTGTAAATAGAGAATACGTCCACCTGATGTCTGCTCTTCAATAAGTGCAAATTTTCTGACACTCTCCACTGCTCTTTACACCTCTTTTTATAGCATTCTGTGTCAACAACTTTCAAGAGAATATCTCTCCCCCTTTGTGTGGAACCCCTGCTGTTACTGAGCCTGCCTCCACTTCGTGGTCTTCCTTCAGTGCTGTATCTCTTACTGAAAGTGTCCAGTGATATATGATGTCGGCTGATTCGGCAACACGTCCTCACACCCAAGGCGTCATTTTAGACGAGCATTTTAGGAGCAGCAGCAAGTCAGCATGACGTCACTCGAACCATGACTCGGACCAGAAACTACTACACACAAGTCTTGGCTGAGGACGAGACCATCAACATTGTGCAGATTGACTCTGATGGTTACTCGTGACATTTGTGACGATCTGTGAACAATTGTTTGATATGAAACCTGTAATAAAGCACAATTTGATATCATTTTGAATAACGTCCAATAGTATTCATCATCACTGCAGGTAATGTTCCATTACTAATAAATCCTTTATTCTTAATGATCTTAATGATCTTTTCACAAGAGTTAATTTGGATTTATTATGTCTTTCTGAGACTTGGCAGAGAGAGGAAGAGTTTATTCATCTGAACGAACTCTGTCCAGTAGGGAGCGCTGTTCTGGGGAAGCCTCGCCTCTCTGGTCGTGGGGGAGGTCTTGCTACTGTTTTTAGGGAGAGTTGTTCTTGCAAAGTGATTCAGACACAGGAATTCACTTCTTTTGAGTCTCAGATGATCTTGGTTGGTTCTACAAGACCTTTCTATTGTGTGTCAATCTACCGCCCACCTGGTCCTGCGGCGGTGTTCTTGAAAGACTTTAGTGACTTCTTATCTTCCATTATTCAAATGGAATCTGTTCTTATTCTTGGAGACTTTAATCTTCATGTTGATGACGTCACATCTTGTTCTGCTAAAGAACTTTTAACTTTAACTGAAGCCTTTAATTTTGAGCAACATGTTTCTGAACCCACTCATCAAAAAGGCCACATTTTAGACTTAGTTTTTACTCTTGGCCTGGCCATTTCTAATGTATCTGTACATGATGTCCATCTGAGTGATCATTATCTTGTCTTGTTTAACCTGGACTTCATCCCTGAACCTAAGCCTTTGAAAGTTAGGTCTCAGAGGCGTGTCATCTCAGCCAATACTGCAGACAGTTTTTCTGCTATGTTTGACGCTCTTTCCTTTGATGACTGCACAGACGTGGACAGTTTGATTCACTGTTTCACTGGTCATTGTGTTGAAATACTGGATCAAGTGGCACCTGTTAAATCGAACTAGAAAATTCAGAAAAAAGGGTGCCCTTGGACAAATGAAGATCTCCTGAGTCTGAAGAGACTTTGTCGAAAGACTGAGCGTCTCTGGAAGTCTACTAAACTTGAGGTGCACAGACTTCACCTCAGGGATCTGTTGACTTCTTACAATGAGAGGGTAGAAACTGCTAGATCTGATTACATCAGAAAACTGGTAGCAGCAAATAGGAAAAACCCCAAAGTTTTGTTTGACACGATTAATTCTCTTGTGTCTCCTGCTCCTCAAATCACGCCTGTCTTCTGTGAAGCTGACAGCAATGCATTGTTGAGATTTTTTATTAACAAAATTAAATTGATCAAAGAGAAAATCTCTCCCCCTTTGTTTGGAACCCCTACTGTCTCTGAGCCCATCTCCTCCTCTTGGTCCTCCTTCACTGCTGTATCTTTGGTTGATATTTCAGCACTAGTGAACAAGATGAAACCATCCTCTTGCTCAGATGACGTCCTTCCTTGTAGGCTTTTTATCAAAGTATTTGATGTAATTGGCCCCTGGGTTACCAATATGGTGAACCTCTCCCTTTCCACAGGGGTTTTTCCCAATGCATTTAAACATGCCATTGTGGAGCCTCTTCTCAAAAAAACAGGCTTAGACCCAACTGACCTCAGTAATTTCAGGCCTATGTCTAAGCTCCCTTTCTTGTCCAAGATCTTGGAGAAGGTGGTGTCTGAGCAGCTGTCTTTGTTCCTGGATCAGAGCGACATCCATGAGAAGTTTCAGTCTGGCTTCCGTAAACATCACTCTACGGAGACAGCTTTATTGAAAGTGTCCAGTGACATCATGATGTCGGCTGACTCGGGTAAATTCACTGTTCTGGTGCTCTTGGATCTGTCCTCAGCCTTTGACACAGTTGATCACCAGATCCTGCTGAGAAGACTAAGGGATGAAGTGGGACTGTCTGGGTCTGTGTTAGAATGGTTCTCATCTTACATGAACATGATCTGGAGCTTGTAATCCATGCGTTTGTTTCTTCTCGTCTGGACTATTGTAACAGTTTGTTTTCATGTCTTAACAAGAAGAAGCTGTCTCGTCTGCAGTTGATTCAGAACTCTGCAGCGAGAATTCTGACCCGCTCAAGTAGGAGAACTCACATTTCTCCGATCCTTAAAACTCTTCACTGGCTTCCAGTTTCTTTCAGGATCAACTTTAAAATTCTGGTTCTTACTTTCAGAGCTATTCATGGTCAGGCTCCTCCTTACATCACTGATCTGATCCAGCCTTACACCCCAGCTCGGGCTCTGAGGTCTGTGGATCAGAATCTACTTATGGTTCCACGCACACGGCTCAGGACCAGAGGAGAGAAATCTTTTCAGGCTGTTGCTCCTAAGCTTTGGAACGATCTTCCTCTCTCTTTGCGCTTGATGGAGTCTACTGACTCCTTTAAGAAACACCTTAAGACGTTTCTATTTGTTCAGGCTTTTCCTTGAACTCCTGTGTTGTTCTCAGTATTATCTTGATCTTTAAAGTATGTACTTTTTTGAGTATTGTTTTGATTGTCTAAGCGCTTTGTGACCCTGGTCTCGAAAAGCGCTATATAAATAAATATTACTTACTTATTTACTAATGTGTTGTGAAAATGACTATTGGTGATTTAAAAGTTGTAAAAAGGTCTCTGTTTACCCCAGTTTGAGATCGACATAGAGTTCAACATGAACAATATTCAAGCAAAGCAGACATCATATGTTAATGATCATGAATGAATGAATGCTTCATTTCAAACATGTTACATAAGAAAGTAAACTTAAGACAAACAAACAAAACCAATGACATTAGTGAAACAATACTTATAGTCAAAACAATAATATTTACCCAACATGTCAAAAAAGTAAGAAGGATGAAGCATAAGCTTTTCTATACCTAACCCTTCACTACTCAATTATTAACCATCAACACCCAAAGTATTAAACAAAATACAAACATAAACAAACAAACATGCAGCAAAACACAGTGGAGATATTTAAGATATAAATAGAGATAAACCACTGCTTTCTTGAAATCACCACACTTGCAATAACTTTCATAATTTTGTCAATCCATGTGATATGGGTAAGCAGTAAAAAATGATTTAATTCATCAGTAATCATCATTGTTTAAAATAGCAACTGAAGAGCTATTTGTAAATTAGACTCAAACTATGAAATAGAAGACAGCACGTCTAAAAGCTTTGTGAGACCCACAATACATGTTTGAACTTTAAATATACATATTTATGTTATTGATAGTTGACTCAAGACTGCTGTTATACTATCAGAAAACTACTCACACCAACAACAACAAATACTGAACGACTAACAGGGTTCTTCGTTTGTAGTGGCCTGTGCTACTTCAAAGGGTTAATTCTCTATCTTCAAGAGGCATGAAGCCCCTTGTAAAGCTGATATTTATATGACACATTCAGATGGTCTCCTACTGTTATGTGAGAAGTTTGCTGTCAATGAGTCCAAAAATGAGGGAGGGGTTGTCATTCTTCTGTCAAGATGGTCTCTAAGTGTAACAGAATGACCAGACCTGATCCTTCAGAAATGGACTTAGGCAACTTTTTTTCTACTCAGACCTCAGAGCTGATATCTGGATATGTTATTCTAGACTCCATTCTGAGTTGAGCTGTGGTGGTTTGATGTTGCTATGAACTTTCTGTGCCCCATGGTATCATGGGAAACTTGGAGAAATCTGGAATTTGAAGCTCTATAAATCGACCATTGTTAATTTAAATGATCTGCAACTTTTAGAGGTTCTTCATGTTCCATTTGTACACATATGTTTTCAAGGGTGTTTCTCTAGGTGCTTCCTGAAGCTACTTCCGGTTTGGGAGGGATTATCATTATGGTTCTACCAGCATATGATTTTACAGGTGTCAGAGGTCACACAGACCAAGTTTCATATGGCTGAGGGTCACAGAGGTCAAATTAGAGCAAAATAGCAACGGTCATGAAAAACACATTTTTGGCCCCAGTTCATTCCCAGCGGCCCCTGGGGGTCTGAAAATGAGCATGATAGTTCACACTAGCCTCAATATCAAGCCTCTGTTAATTAATGTACATGTTATTGATTACTAATGTATGATTATGTGTGTACCTATGCAATACATATTATTGATTACATGTGATTATAGATGTAATTATTCAAATAGTAGTAAACTTTTAACTTTTGACACTGGGTAAGCTATTAACTCCAATATGAATATTGTACATGAGCTGCTTTTTATCAACCTGTCATAATAACATATATGAACTGTTATCATAAAAACTTTATTTTAATTTTTTAAGCATTCATTGGTATCAATTATAGGCATCTCTGAAGTTACAACTGCATTGATCATGTTGGGATGAATACTATGGGAGCATTATTCAAAATTATATCAAATTGTGCTTTATTACAGGTTTCATATCAAACAAATGTTCACAGATCGTCACAAATGTCACGAGTAACCATCAGAGTCAATCTTCACGACGTTGATGGTCTCGTCCTCAGCGAAGACTTGTGTGTAGTAGTTTCTGGTCCGAGTCATGGTTCGAGTGACGTCATGCTGACTTGCTGCTGCTCCTAAAATGCTCTGACGATCCTTCAAAGCCTCACCAGTCAAGCCCATGGTGCATCTTAAAAGAATAAGACAATAAGAATGAGCAGCTGTAGTTCTGTTCTTCACTTGCTAAATAAACTCTTACCTTGCTGTGATGCTGCCATGCAAGACAACTCTTTCAGGGAATCACAACAACTTGACAGAGACCAGTGTTGGTTCATCTCTTTCTCAAGAATCTTTCACTTCCTGCCGTCTCCTTACTGCCATAACAACGTTGAATCCTCTTTGTCTGAAAGTCAACAGAACCTGGAAAACATTGTATTAATGAAGTTGTATGATTCTGATCATTTGAAGTGTAAAATCTATTGAAAAAGACTCTTCAGTCTGGTACCTTCCACCTTGACGGGCACGACCAAGTGTTTCCAACAACAGAAGCCAGAAAACCTTGACCATAAGCGTGTCAGTGTGTCAGTGCGTCCTGCCACAGAAATGTATTCATCATTATTACCAAACATGACTATTTTAATGACCAAAGTGTATATGATGTAACCACCTCACCTGCTTTTGACATGTGTTGACCCCTTCCACCTCCGATGGTTAGTCCAGCACCTGATATGCAGCACTCCATCTCACCTAGAAAAGAACATAGAATTGCATTTTAGATTATTTCCATGATGGGATGTGCTGTAGGTTTACAAGTTTGTGTTCACTATGTTACAAATATTACTTACTCACTTACTTCACATTTGAAATCATTTGTCAGGAACCACTGAGAGAAAGGTTTCATGTCAAGCAGGTCTGGAGTTCTGGGCAGTTCTTGCAGGTCACTTCCATGCAAAAACAAAACAAAAACATACTAGTGCTCCCTTTTAAATATAATAACTAAATAAATACAAGCAAGTATACTTGATCATTCAGAGATAAGCTCTCCATGTTTCCTTCATCCATTGTTTGATTGTGTTTCCATCTGCTTTACCTCTTTATGCTGGAATTTAAATTACTTTTCATTATTATTATATATATATTCTTTCATTTAAAGAAAACAACGAAAGATCAAATCCCTCATGCAAAAGGGTTCAAATAAACGTATACTTATATACTTAAATATGATAAATATGTTATCTGTATTAATATGCGGAAGTGTTAAGTGAAATCAATATCTTGAATATTAATAAAATAAATTGCCTACCATGACCCACTGATATAGCAACCTTTTTATTGGAATATAAATATATTTTCAAATATATGTCCTTTCAAAATAACAAACAAAATACGTGTTTGAATTGCATTATAGTTTAAAAGCTAAGTTTTAGCGAACTAGCTCTCGTGTTAACGCACCACAGAAAGTTACATTACACGCAATGAAACATTATTTCTGAGTCGACTTAAAGCAATAATTATATCTTACCTCAATAGACGAGTGATGCGCACCTGGTTCCGTCAAGTTAAAGCACAAACGTGAGGACAAAATGCTATCGATCTTTGTCAACAAGTGTGATGTCAACATCCGGAGGTTTGGCGGAAGTTGCGTGTGCGGCAGTTTGAAAACTTTTTAGCTTTAGCTGACGCTGAAACTGCAAAACTTAACTCTGTCTTATACAAGCACACATCTACAATTGTATTCCATGACGACAAACAAGCACAAAATCTCATTTTATTCCTGTGGGGTGACGGCTCTACATTCCTGCACGATCAGTTTATTAGCGTGTGTGACGTCACCTCTGCAGGATCGCGATTACTGTTGACAAACGTCACGTAGACGCTCATAATCGCAGCTAAATAAAAAGAAAACATATGTCCATAAACGCAATCTCAATGAAAGATTCTATCTTCATAGAAAAGCGCACCGGATTATAAAGAGGATCAAGCGAAATAGCACATCCAGACTTTATTTTACTCATTCATAAAACAATGTCAACATTATGGAGTTGAAACAGCTTAAAATATACAATATAGTCACTTTTACAGGACCTTTTAAGCATGTATTAATCCGCGAGAGCCTCTTGACTTCCGCGATGCGTGAACAATCCAAGCTTCAAAAAATAAAAATTAAGAATTTGTTACTGATTTATGTTCACTCTGTACCCCCTTAAAGTGGTTCGAGGTCGTTAAGCACAATTGGGGGTATAATCACACTGTTGACATTAAACATTTCAAGTGCGCTTCATAGTTTTAGAATTACGGTAGCCAAATGACAACAGCGACACGTCACGTCAGGAGGTGGGCGACGCGTCAAATGTAACCCGGGTCGTTTGAATCCGACGTCGGGGAGTGCTCTGTATATTAGTGGGTGACTCAGGTAGGCCAAAACCGACGTTTTTGTCCAACCTGTAACTTCGCCCTAGTGACGCCAGGGGGAAATTGCACGGCGTCGGACGGTATGACGCCTTGGGTGTGAGGACGTGTTGGATTCGGGTAAATCCACTGTTCTGGTTCTCTTGGATCTCTCCTCAGCCTTTGACACAGTTGATCACCAGATCCTGCTGAGAAGACTGAGGGATGAAGTGGGACTGTCAGGGTCTGTGTAACAGTGGTTCTCATCATACCTTTCTTGGCGCAGTATCAGTGTATCTGCCAATCAAATGAGGTCTGAATCGGCGGATCTGTTGAGTGGAGTCCCTCAAGGTTCTGTTCTGGGTCCTTTATTGTTTTTGCTGTATTTGATTCCCCTGCGTAAAATCTTTCAGAGATTTCCTGATGTTCCTTACCACATTTTGCTGATGACATCCAGCTCTACTGCTCTTTTGATCCAACTGAGCCCCAGAGGCTGAACATCTTAGTCAATTGTTTGCTAGAAATCAAACAATGGCTGAGTGAAAATACTTTGCAGCTAAATGTGGACAAAACTGAAACTCTGGTTATTGCTCCTGATGATTCAAGGTTCCAGGGTTGAGTCAGTACTTGGGTGAATTAGGTCAGTCTGTCAAACTGAGCCTGAGAAACCTGTTATTTGACAAAGACATGTATCTAGTTCAACACTGAAGAAAACTGACCAGAAATAGTTTCCTTAAACTGAGAAAAATCTCTAAACTCTAAATCTCTAAAATGTTGTCACAACATGATCTGGAGCTTGTAATCTATGCGTTAGTGTCCTTTCTTCTGGACTATTGCAACAGTTTGTATTTATGTCTAAACAAGAACAAGGAGCTGTCTCGCCTGCAGTTGATTCAGAACTCTGCAGCGAGAATTCTGACCCACTGAAGTAGAAGAACTCACATTTCTCCAATCCTTAAAACTCTTTACTGGCTGCCACTTTCTTTCAGGATCAATTTTAAAATTCTGTCAGGCTCCTCCTTACATCACTGATCTGATCCAGCCTTACACCCCAGCTCGGTTTCTGAGTTCTGTGGATCAGAATCTACTGATGGTTCCGTGCACACGGTTCAGGACAAGAGGAGAGAAATCCTTCCAGGCTGTTGCTCCTAAACTTTCGAACAATCTTCCTCTCCCTCTGTGTTCGATGGATCTACTTACTCCTTCAAGAAACCAAGACTTTCTTATTCCTGCAGGCTTTTCCATGATATTTTTATGGATTTTCTGGGACACCTGTGTTTTTCTCGTTGTAATCTTGATCTTTTTAGTATATCTTTTTTTTAATATTTCTTTTTTTTTATTGTTTTTTTGGTCTTGAAAAGCGCTCTATAAATATAAATGATTTACTTACTTACCTTGTGAACTATGACTCCCTTGCTTTTGGTTAATGTTAGAATACTTTACAGCTTTACATAACCTCTATACAACACCCAGTATGCTTGTTTATTTCCTCATGTATTTTCTCTTGGTTTCTTTTCCTTTGGACCTAATATGTCATATTGTATCTGGAACCCTGGCCCTACAGTCTCAATCCTTCCGTTGAAGTGTCTATTTTGTATTTCCTTGTTGCCTATTTCAATAATCTTTCATCTCTCCACCAAAGGCTGATATTTTACTATGTTGCTCTATTGCTAGATCCAAAATGCCAAAGTTGACGGGCAGAGAAACTGAGTTAGTAATATATTGTTTATTTGTAGGACATTCGTTCCATCGCAGACTTAGACTCACATCTTAAAAATCAATACACCAGTGGTGAGAATCATGTCAGGACTGAATGTAAATTCATCAGAAGCAAACACACAGCAAATACTGTATATCGACTTCCTGTGGATGTGTTCTTTGCATTGTGCTTTCGTTTAAAGGGTGGCTGGACACTTTTAAAAGCTTTCCTCCTCTCTCCTGCTACTAAGTGATCTAGTATGCTATGGAAAAGTGACTCATGGACAGATAGCAGCAGTAGTATATTTAGATTAGGAATTGAAATGTGTCTTAGAGGATTGGAAGTGTTGTGTCAGCCAAGTGAGGTGGGTTGGACAGAAGTCAGAAGATAGTGAAATATGTTAGGTAAGGAATGTTTGATGATGTTTAGGCCCGGTTTATCTAATGCTTATCAGCCGGTTGTCTGGTGCTGTTTACCATAGTTCGAAAGCCTGCACAGCTGCCATTAATGAAAATGGCAAGCTCAAGCAAAGGCAGTGAAAAAGAGAATGAATATAAAATGAAAAATAAAACCACAAACAAAAATCAATATACTTTGGTTTCGTAAATGTATTAAAATGTGATTTGTTATTGGTGTATTGAAGCTTGATGAAGCAGTGTCATTATTTTTAGAGCCCACTAGATGGCGGTTGCTGTGCTATATACATAATTTTTAAACTGGTGGCGCCATCTACTGACCTCTAAACAACATCTTAAAGTCCTTGAACCTAGTACTTGAGACCACTTTAACACAAGTTGTTAGTTGTAAGTTCAGGCTCTAATACCATCTAATTTGTAGTAAATTAATGATGAGAAATGAATTCATAAAAAATCTGATTATACTTTTCAGATTAATTAAGAAGCTCTTAAGGGCTACGATGCTCTTTGGAAGAAGGATGTGTTTTCCAAAATCACCCTTATTTTAAGAAAATCTTTCACTTAGAAGATTGAGCTGACCCACACTTTACAGCCTTCTTAGATTCAAAATGCTTTAGATGATCAAGTCAGATCAAGGAAATGTACTGTATATAATCTACTTTTCCAAATAACAAAACAATGCTTAATTAAGCAAAAAAAGGTTTTATTGATTAAAAGATTTAAAGTTATATCACACACGTTTGCATATATGAGTTTATACTTATATTTGCGTGTGTGATGAGAGAGAAATCATGCTTAGTTGAAGCTTGACACAGATTTTTATCTTACTTGAGTGACAAATAACAAAACTCCCGCCTTCGTCATAAATGGCTCTTATTGGCCAACAAACACTGGAGAGGAAAACAATTCAACTGTTTATTCAAATCATCTGCACTACACATAACAAACATAAACACCCCAGTGGCATTTCACAGATATCAAGGAAATACATGTAATTGAACAGGCTCCACTTGCTGTTTAAAGACATTGTCACAGACCACACGTGCGTTGTGTGTTACTTATACACTCGCACTAATTAATTCAGTTTCAGAACCACCGTGGTGGACAGCTCCCACTAAAAGATTCTGAAGACACTTTTTTGGCCTGTTTTTATGGTTCTCCTAAGAAGACACTTACAAATGCGTCTAAATACACTCCTTCTTAGCCGAACCCTTATTAAGAGCCTTCCAATCTGGGAAACTCAGTCGTTAGCCGTCAAGTAGGTTCTCGTAACTCTATCTTTTATCAAACAAAAAAATCACCCACAGATTCCTCTATTGCTAGTCCGTAGTCATACAACAGCACCGTTTTTATATATATTATGAAAGGTTGAATTGTTTTGTAGTCTTTTCCAGAAGGCATGTTTAGAGGAAGTGAGCTACATTTCCCAGAAGTGGGAGTTATTTTACAAAATACTGATACAATCATAAAGGATCATCTGCCACAACACAGCTGCATAATGCCTCAGCGGAGGCGGGAAAAAGATGTATCGATCATTAGGACAAAAGCAAAAATAAATTAAATGAAAGTTTGCACTTAAACTCTCAAATGCTTGATTGTTGTTGATCACGCCAGGTGCACTAAAATGACTATTTATTCTGTTGTACTTCATCTCAACTGCTTCGATAAATGTTCACGACATAACACCATTTCTGTTGTTAATTGAAGTGACACAAGACAATTTAAATTCAAGCATTAATGTTATCCTGTTGTTATATTTAGCAAAAATAAAGGTGAAAATATTTTTCCCTTTTCCCATGTTTTTATTAACTTTGCGGAAGTACATTTCCTCTATTGCTATCTTAAGCACATCCAAGTATCTGGGATCTGTTGCAAGGAGCGAGAAGTCCATGCAGGAAGTGAAGTGCTTCCTCTGCTGTATAATTACCAAGAGCTGGTTATCTTCCCGACATGATCAGATTTTCTACTCATTAAGTAACAGCCAGGAGTTCTGCACTACTTCTGATATGAGCCACACATAAGCAGAACTAAATCTGACCTTGTGTAACTTTCACAGAGATCGAAATCATTAACTCATAGAAGAATGTGAACTGTGGAAAAAGGTTATTTGGAGAAAAAATCAAACACTGCCAACAGAAGTAAAAAAAAAATCAAAATAAATTCAAAGGAAGAAGAAAAGGAAAATGTGAGCCAATGTCTAAGTGCATATGCAAATTTGTGCATATGGATGTCCATATGTGTGAGTGGGTTAAACAAAAGTAAATTATTTTAGTTAAAATGTTGTTTATTTTATTGTTACAGTTAAATGTAATATGTATTTCACATATCCTCTAAGGAAGACTCTTGCTTCAGTCTTTGTACTTGCAAGCCCTGTAATTAATATTGATTTTTTTCTTGCAATGATTGGTTGAATTTAAACAGTGGAGCTTTTAGCTATTATATGCTATGGATATCAGTACCAAAAAATGGCAGCATTTTTGACATAAGGTTGTGTTTAACCAACAATACCTTGGTTATCCTGGCATAGCTCAGAATTTACAGTATTTAGTATTGATGGACAACATGACTAGTTAGGATACAAAATGATCTGTGTGTCCATTCATATTTACATTCCTGCCACAAGCTAATGGAAATTCCCAGTATATCAAAGTCAGACAGGGCAGCCTTCTGAGTAACACTTGAACACACCATAAGTCAGCTACGCTTTAGCTTGAATAACAAAACAGCAGGAACGTGTGGTGTGGATCTAATAACAGAAGCTGCTTCATCAGTCTCTGATTCGATCACGCAGGCCAACAGAACACATCATCTCCTCCTTTACAACATCTCCTCATCTCATTTTCTGCTCGCATTAATACTTTCAGGGGAATTAAACTGATGTCATTTAGAGGTGAAGAAGGTGATTGTGCATCTTCATCTGTTCATTTTGCCAGTCACAATATTATGTAATGTATTATGTAAGTTCAATAGTCACACCTTAGACACCTATTTTTGGAAGCTTTACTGCAACATCCCAGTTCACTTCAACCCTGAATCAAGATAGACAGACAACCAAACACAAGCAAGACATAAACAAAAAACTAAAAATAAATCAGAACGTTCCACTATAACAAACAGCATTAATGTCTTCCTAGTTCAGTGATTTTTTTATCTCACAGTGACAGCTGTTGACAGGAGTAAAAAAATAAAAACTTGCTGCAGGAATTGGTTTTAAGTGATTTCACATTGTGGAGAAATCAACTGACAACACCATCTATGAAGACAGGTTGTTCCAGCTGGCTGACAGACTCTTGATCAAATGTGTGTTTTGCCAAACAATCAGCAAACGGCAACCTGCTGCTCAAAACCTCGCTCTGGACTCAAAACACACAATCAGCTAATGAGAGAACATCAAATCTGTTGTCTATTTATTAAAATAAAATTACCTATTTTTTGTCTTCTACTAATTGTGATACATATTGATATTTGAGAACCCCTTTACTTCCTTGCTGTCTGTAGAAACTGGATTTGTGTTGGTAGATGCTGGTTTAGTGCAAATATTGAATATGTACTCTTGGTATGATATTCATCTCAGTGTTCTAAACTCAAACAAAATATATTTTATATGGTAAAATAAATGACAAGTGAGTTACCCATTAGGGTAGTGGTTGTCTGATTAAGCTTCATGAAGCAGTGTCATTATTTTAAAAGCTCGCTAGATGGCGGTCTCTACACTACTTTCATTTGTTTTGAACAGTTGTTATAATGAAACATCTTTTTTAAATTGATTCGAAACAACCTTACACTGCTTCATGAAGCTTCACCAGCCAATACATACGAGCAGTATGGAGGCATATGGATGTTTCTAAGCATCTTTTTGGAGGAAGTTTGTTCGTTGGCATTTAAATCGATGTTGAATTAATGATGTTGACGTTTCACACATCAGGTTGTCCCATTAATCACTTCATGTGTTTCTGTTGTGTTTTCTCAGGATTTAAGTAAGTAAGTAAGTAAGTAATATTTATTTATATAGCGCTTTTCTAGACCAGGGTCACAAAGCGCTTAAACAATCAAAACAATACTCAAAGAAATTTAACATTTTAACATCAACCGATTTTGCTCTGTTGATTTTGCTGGAGGCTGGTTTCAATCACAGCATGATGCAGAGTCTGCCAAAGTTATCTGGTGCTCTGATCATCAACTTATAGCTCTCAGTCATTACCTAAACAATGTTTGGTCTCTTAGATTCTTCTTCTACTATTGCAGTAGGGGTTTGCTCCATACCCTACCAAGTAAGGTACTTTCTTACCTGCTGATAAAATAAGAACTTTGTAGTAGCCCAGATGAGATGAGGAAAGATGTGTTCTGTTATAGCATTTTTAAGAGTGTAGCTGTTCAGATAGATTTGTATGATTTCTTTTTTAATCAGATCGTATTTAAAAGTTGTTATTGTTCGACATTAAGATGATGACGATACATTTGTGAACCAAAGCAAAGACCTTTAAGGTTTAAGAGTTATTTGAGGATAGAGATGTCAAAGTTAAGTGCATACCATTTTGATTATTCAATTTTTTAACTTTCATTCATTTGTCATATAATATATCCTAGCTGCCAAGTGCAGGAGGGGGGAAACCTTGACCAGGATGCCAGCATGTTGTAGGGACACACAGCAATCTTTCACTCACATCTACAAAGTGGTCAATCAACCTGTTTGTTTTCAGACCCATGGGGAGAACCTACACACGGAGAAAGTGAACCAGCAACCTTCTTGCTATGAGGGCATTACAATTACTACTACTTTTCAGCCTGTATCCATTTTTAACTACAATACGTCAAACAACAAATTCTAGATTAGTCTTCTGTCCTTGAGGAGTTATTTACTAGAGATTTGCTTACCACCCCACGGCACTTTATTAAAATGTATACATTTCCAAAACCCCATTCTGTGCCAATTTTGGGATCTAGTGACTTTTGAGGATTTACTGTTATAAACATGATTTGCAAAATGTCTCTTGGCTGTTGTGAACAATAGCAAAACTTAGTGTCACTGGAGGACCAAGAAATTTTCAGCATTTATTCCCTAAAGACAGTTAACTTGCACTGTTAAAGTTGGAAAGCAATTTCAAACATTGACAATCTATAAAGTAGTTCCCCGAGGGACCTTTTCATAAAAACAGGTCTAATATCGGGGTATGGCCGTTCATCTGAATATCTTGCTGTCATCGTCCATGGATTTGGGTTGTGATTAAACATTCCATTCCATTTTTTGTTGGCCTCACATAAAAAAAAAGTTTTAATGAGCCATAGAACTTTGTACAAGTTTGTTGTTCGCACCATGAAGGTGGGTAGAATTAACAGATGGTAAATTGACTACAATTCTTAGATTCACGAAACAGGCAGAAAATAATCTTTCTTGAGCACATGGGCTCATCACTGAAGGTGCCAGTTCCCCACCCCCACCCCCACACACAGAAGGGTGAGGAAGAAAAAGGAACAGTCAGGGAACTCTGACAAGGAGGCAGAAATAGGACAGATGTTGGTAACTACCAACATACACCAGAAGAAAACGTGAATGTGAAAAAGTAATCTTGCAGATGGATACAATCTGTAATCTGTACTAATTGAGGAATCCAACAGACCAACTATTGATTTCTTTGGGCTTTTTTCTAATAGAAAAGGTGAAGTTAAATATAGCGTGATATAATAAAACGAGAAGAATGCGTTATAGCGACATTCTTAGAGAACAAGAATAAAAATTCAGCCATGCGAAAAAATGAAACAAGTCATTATGGATTCCTGGGCTTAAATTTAATTGAACAATAGGCAGCTCTGACGGATGGACAATGTCAGGTCAAATTGGAGATTTGTTCGCTCCTACACAGACTCTGGATGTGAACAGTATGGATCAATACAAAGTCAAGCAGATACTAAAACTAAAGTGGCTCTTAATTTCCACCCACAGAAACACTTGAAAAGATGACACGCTTGCTTGCTGATTCAGCCCTTTTTTTTAATCAAACCATGCATTCTGATACTTTCAGTAGACTTGGAATTGCTCATTTACAACTACAGAGTAATTGGACTTTTCACCATGCTCCTACCATATAGCAACTTCACAACCATAGTCCGATTGTCTGAACAATCTCAAGCCTCATTTACCCCCCATTGTACCGAAATAAGATAATTGAAATCTCTCAGGAGGAAAATCAGCTGAAGTAGAAGAAGACAAAAATCGACGTTTTTCGGCTTATAATGCTGTCTTCTCTATTCAGGGAAACTGCATCGGAAAATGGGTTTCTGTTTCATCCCTGTTGTTGACGACAATACTGTATACGTAAATAAAACTATATATCACGAAGAAATGAATATCATGCTATCCAAACACCTGATTTGAATATAACCTCAGGCTCTAAGAAAAGAGCTGTTTGTTAACTTTACGATTGACAATGAACTAAACATATTTACTGTAAGTTATAACAACCATTTACAATAATGTGTCATGAGTGATTGATTGCCATACGTTCTTAAAGGGCAACTAATGTCGAACTCCAACTCTCCTGAATCATTGACATGTTTCAAATGTTCACTTGACAACCACAGGCTCAGCCCACCTATAATGAGTATGCAATATTTTTTTATGGACAACACCTCCAACAACTTCCATCCTGCATTAATTAATTAATAAACGATGTTCAACTATGATCTGTTGAACGGTAGCGCGCGAGTAAACGTGCAACAATCTGGAGCATGTTTTCTTGCTGGTGTTAGTCCTGAAAGTTCGACCTTAAGTACTGTCGCTTCTTTGGGTGTTAGGTTTCTTCCTGGAGCATGGATACTTTGGGTTGAGGAATTGTCTGGCGCAAGAGGATGAGAAGAAAATGAGTGAAATTTGAGGAGAAATTTCATGAACTATATGGAATAATATTTAATTTAAAAAGTCAAAAGTGTTTTGCGGCTCCAACTGTTTTCTTTCCTGTCGGAAACGGGACCAAATGGCTCTTCGAGAGTTAGGACACATAGTGATTCTGAAAACCTGGGTGACCTTTTGCCTCAAGCAGTGTAACAACCTCATAGTCTGCTGGCCATGAAAAAAATGATCTTTTTTTTTTAGATCCCGGGAAGTGCGTAGGAATCTTTTCAACCACATATTATCATGCTCCAAAGTGATGTTCGAGTATTAATATTACAAAAATTATCCGCAGGATCTCTTCACAGTTTCTATGTGCATTTGTGTTTTGTTTGTGTTTTGTTTTCCATAACATTTTGAGTCCAACCGCAACCTTGAAATCAGTAAACCCCTCACCCAGACAACGCAACATACTCTTTTTTATCTCCCCTGAACAGTAAAAACAGGAAATCATGCATGAGGAGAACGCCTCTCCAACATGACAGGCGGCTACAACTGTAATAATAGTTGGGTCGAGAACCAGATAACAACCTTACCTGGTTTTCGAGCACAAGCATGCAGATGAGCTTCTGTGAGATGTTGCTGGTTTGTGCGGAAATGTCATAAGTCAAACAAAAAGACCTGCTGTGTGAAGCACCTGTTCAGTTGGCGGGTATCAAATGATCATAGAAGTGGACATGCTAGATGGAGAGGTCCTGAACTGGTGTGGTTATACATGGTCTGCAGTTGCAAGACAAGTTGAACTACCGAACTACATGCTTTGGACCCTTA
Source organism: Callionymus lyra (assembly GCF_982586985.1). Classification (NCBI taxonomy): domain Eukaryota; kingdom Metazoa; phylum Chordata; class Actinopteri; order Syngnathiformes; family Callionymidae; genus Callionymus; species Callionymus lyra. The sequence continues at coordinate 2,569,252 of NC_141825.1, read as the reverse complement.
ACAGGGCCAGTTGTCAAGTGTGGCTGATAATTGACGCTGGTCGTTGCTAAGCTCCCTGCCATCTTTGGGAAGAGCTGTCCACAGCTGGATAACTTCAGTCACCTGCAGCTCAGGCAGGTATGTCAATAAACCATCAAGGTAATAAGCCACTTTAATCGGCAGATGCAGGAGCAGGAAGTGGAGGAAGCCAGAGCAAGACGAGTGAAGAATGAAGAGCAGGATCACCACGGCTAGGAGATCTGGATCATTCAATATTCAATATAAGCAAAAACACTATAAACTGAGCCAAGAATACTGACAATATCTGTATTACGGACTTACGGAGTAGTAGATCGTCGGTGAATCCCAAATGAAGCGCACTCAAACGGCCAGAAAACTGAGTGTCGATCGATAGACACTTTAAACCCTTAACAACTGCTATCTTAGTGACGTAGATGAGGCCAAAAAAGAAGAAATGTCACTGACGACGCGTCTTCAGAGCAGATACCGGCGTGAATGTCTCGAGAAAACTCTAATTTTACCACAAAACAACACAACAACAAAAATAACACAATAAAACACAACTTAATTACTTGTTTTGATTGATGGAAAGCGCTGTCAAGTGTCAACGATAGAGTTCCAACAGATGATCGCAATCAGTGTTAAAAAGTAGTAGGAGAAGAAGCTGTCGAGTCATTTCCAGTTAGTGTGTAGTGGCAGTAACACAATTTCAGCTTCTCTCAGAGAACCGCCACAAGAGCAGACTAGACCGATTTCGACATGTGGTCACCTCTAGCACGACATCTTGCTTTTGCGTCAGGCAGCCGGTCTTTACGTAAAGGTGGAAGTCTTCTGTCTCCTGGAAGAATTGCACATGTGTGCTTTTCCTTCCATATCTGCTGGATACACTTTAGTGGTTTAGCAGAGAGAAACCCAAAGTGCCCTTTCTGCTCATACCATCTATAGAATGAAAATTGAACAAATTAGTCTGATGGTCTCCTCAGCCCCCCGAGTCCTTTTCCTGCAGTGTGACGACTCCATCCAGGTGATGCAAGTGATGACTGCCTTCTCTAAAATGTAGCCAACCCTATTTGCCATTAGTTTTTACTTTGTGGCACAGTGACTACTCTCCGCAAACCTGGCCCTCTCCCAACAAGGGCAATGTTGACTGCTACTGTCTCTGCATAGTATACCATCTCTCAGTAGATCTTTTTCAGGCCAGGTGCCACGTTGTCGTTGTCCCTCGCTGGCCATTATGACAGAGACAAAGGTATTTTAGTTCCTGCCCCCCTCACTATTGCACAACGTAGTTGGATCTGAAGCAGCACATGTACCTCACAGCAATTGGCCTAACCATGAATAGCTCTGAAAGTTAGAACAAGTATTTAAAATTGATCCTGAAAGAAACTGGTAGCCAATACAGAGTTTTAAGAATCGGGGATATGTGAGTTCTTGCTGCAGGTGAGACAGCTTTTTCTTAAGACACGAAAATAAACTGTTACAATAATCCAAACAAGAAGACATGAGCGCATGGATTATAAACTCCAGATTGTTTTGTGACACCATTTTCCTAAATTTAGAGATTTTTCTCAGTTGAACGAAACAGTTTTGCTCAGTTTTTTGCAGTGTTGAACTAGAGACATGTCTTTTTCAAAAACAGGTTTCTCGGGCTCAGTTCGACAGACTGGCCAAAGTCACTCAAGTACTGACTCAACCCTGGAACTTTATCATCAGGAGCAATAACAAGAGTTTCAGTTTTGTCCACTTAGCTGCAAAGTGTTTTCACTCAGCCACTGTTTGATTTCTAACAAACAATTGACTGAGCTGTTCAGCCTCTGGGGCCCAGTTGGATCAAAGGAGCAGTAGAGCTGGATGTCATCAGCAACAATGTGGTAATAAACATCTTGAAATCTCTAAATTATATTACCAAGGGGAATCAAGTACAGCAAAAATAATAAAGGACACAAAACAACATGTATTCACCCAAATCAGCCGACATCATCCTTTTACCGACTCAAAGGGTCCTGATGCTCAATGGTCAATGGTCAATGTTGGAGGGTGATCAGCATAGGCCTCTGTGGCTGGATGAGCGCAAAGGTCAGTCTGTCTTTAAAAGTTAGTGCCATGATAAGGAAAAGGAAGGAAAAACATGGTGATGAAATATCAACATGTTACTTCCAGGAAATTGGAGGATTGAAGAAATTAAAATAATTTGTAATTATCTTGTAACGAAGCCAAGAGATTTTTGTTACTACCTGAAACAAGACAAGTTTTCTTTTTGGATATAGTATGCAGCTTAGCAGACGCCAGTTCCTTATCTTATTAAACACTTGAAACAAAAGTCTGCAGTAGAGGAGCTGTTAAAGAATAGCTTATTTAAATGAACACTTTTACTGTTATTGTGCAGGACTGGATAATTAGGTGTGGATTATTAAATGTCCGATCCCTGCTCCCAAAAACTGCACTTAATAATGCATATGAGAAAGAAATATATATTTTTGCTTAATTAGAACCTAGTTGACTGGAAAAGTATGTATTTTTTTTTTTAAATGTTAAAAAGCAATGCAACGTAGTCACAACTTTAATGCCCCTTGAAATTCTGGTTGAGGAGGTGGGGTTGCAGATATCTTCAGTCTCAACAATTGTTTTATTTTACTGTACCATTCTCCATGACCATATTCTAAATTCTCATCTGAGTTCTTGACCAGCCTAGTGGTTAAATCAAATTAAGTTTTAATTGTTGGTGTCTTTAATTTCCACATGAATTTGGTTAATGATAGTTTAGCTACTGCTTTCAATTCCATCTTTTAACCAATTTCCTTTGTCAGTTTGTAGATGAATACACTCACTGATTCAACTACACCTTTGTAAAAAAAGGAGGTTCTGTATAATCAGGAAATTCTCAAATTTAGGTAGATATAAATATGACCAATTCTTTCCTTCTTTTATTTCCTCTTCCAAATTAGTTATTCAGCACTTTTGTGTAACCATTCCTTAACACTTTCTGGGGGAGTAATGGTGGACTTTAACTCCCACTAGTGGTTGGTTTTAAATAACATGGATGGTGTCCAACAACACCAACTTAGGACTTGCGCCTAAAGATTTACTCCAACAACCCTCCGTGTAGGAAGTCAGTAGCAATTATTTTTCAACAGTTCTGCTGTCCCCTCGATACACTGATGCCGTTGGTGAAGCTGTTGGAGAACCTCTTCTTTAAGACACTCATGCGGAAGAAGCTGGAGAGTCTTTTCCCCACCTTCTGGAGGCTGAAGTCGGCAGTACAGCAGGTCATTCTTCATCACTATACGGTCCCATTGCTGTAACAGCCTACGTACCGGGAAGCTCAGTTGCTCCTTCTTTGCTCGGCTGGGCAACCTTCTATCTTCCAGCCAAGTGGCGAAAGGCTCCAATTGTCAGATCAGCCGCCCTGAAGAGCCTGGATATCGTCCGGCGACTGAGAGGAAGGGCTACCACAGCTGCTTGAAAACCCACATAGAGATGTTCTCTAGCCGCCCCATGTACCACGTTGGGTACTTCGGGGCCTGGCATTATCTTCTCTAGATTCTGGACTATGCTGGAGGGCTGCCTAGATAAGGCGTCCACATTCTTGTTGGTGCGCCCCGGCCCCGGCCGATAGCCCACACTGTAGTCGAACACAGAGATCTCAGCCACCCAGCATTGCTATATCGCAACCGGCGTGGCAATCTTTAGCAGACTCAAGGGATTGTTGTCTGTCCACACAATGCACCTGTGGCCCCGCAGATAGTCCTTCTCCACCATGGCCCACTTCATGGCAAGGGACTCCAATTTAATGGAGCTGTAAGTCTTCTCCTCCGGGTGAAGACTGCGGCTGGCGTAGACCACAGGACACAGTTTCCCGTCTTGGACAAAACCGCTCTAAGCCCCCCATGACTGGCGTCAACTTCTAGGATGAAAGGCAGGGAGAAGTTAGCAAAAGCCAGCGTGGGGGCACTTACTAGGCGTCCTTTGAGTTCCGTGAAACTTCTTTCACACTCCGTCGACCATCTGTCTCCAAACAGCACGTTCCATCCTTTTTGCGTTTTTTTTTTCCAGCAAGATCGTCAACCATCCTGTGTAGGGGGGCAGCCAGTTTAGCGAAAGCCTCCTCAAACCGCCTATAATAGATGGCAAAACCCAGGAACGACCTGAGCTAATTATTCCACTTTTGTAGGTGAATTGAATTGTAAATTCTCCGCTCCATCAACGGGTGACGCCACCGGTAATGGGAAGGGGCGTGCCTACGCAGGAGAATGAAAACTCAAAGCGGAAAACCACAAAAAAAACCTTTTATTTTTATTTTTATATCCATATTAAAATAACCATCAGATACATATGTTCTTGACATTATTCACTTGTCAATAACATCAGGTTATTTCCCACGGACCTTTCAAATGTGGATCGTTAATGCGTCTCTGATCTTCACTTCTCAACATGACAAGTCAGTGCCACCAAGGGTAGGAACAGCGGTTAAATGCACATAACCTCTTTAATGTCTGCAGGAAGCCCATGCATTTTCAAACTATTTTAATTTGGGATACATGATGGGCACTATCCATTCATTCATCTATCTATTTTCAGTCATATAATTTTCAGTGGCTTCCAACACTGTTATCTCTCTATTGGCTTAACTTCTAGCAATCTCTCCATGCTATTTGTGCATGGAGAGATTGTGCATGCACTTGCTTGCAGCGGTTTTGAAGGATAATGAGCTGATTTTGGTCAAGGGTTTTCTTTCACTGGCTTTGAGCCACTTAACTTAGACCAAAATGAGACAAGAAAAATGTGCTCTCAATTTAACAGCAACAGTCTGGTGATTACAGTTATTTAGTAATTGAGGGCAAATGTACTGAATTAAATTGAACTAAATAAACAACCTGACATGAGATTCCAAAACCCTAGACATTTTTTTCAACCTCATGCCTACTCTTAAAGTTTTGGTTTATGTTAGTAAGTAGGTGAGTAATTTAATGTGTCTGGTTTAAATTAATAAAATAAATTTGAAAAAAAAAAAAATCTTCAGTGCTCCTTGACTGGATCTGATATTGAGTCTACAATGTATTTTAGAACATTTTAGATTTTGAAATAGTTTTGTATAGAATATAATGTCTCTTCCTCAATATTGATTAGATTGATTCATCTTGCTTTAATACAATAAACTGTGCACAACGACACACAATTCTTAGTACACTAGGCCCTATGGTGATTTATATAAAATAATTAAAAATCAGCTTTGAAGGTGAATATTAAAATGTATTCATATGTCTGTTTATTGTATGTATCAACATGATGTATGTGTGCTTATCCATGCACTTTACTCTAGTGTTGTCTACTTATGGTTATATTTGTATTAATGAATTATTTTTATTAGCTTCATGAAGCAGTTTCATGTTGTTAGAGGTCAATAGGTGGTGCCATCAGTTTTAAAATAATGTGATGTTTCATTTGAACAGCTGTTGGCTCTGAAAAGAATGACGCTGCCTCATTAAGCTTCATCAGATCGTTACTAATTTTTATATTCCACATTTAAAATGTTGTATGGTTCTCTTTTTTCTTCAGTCATTTATTGTATTCCAGTGCATCAGTTACATATGCACAACTCAATGATTCGAACCGCTGTGAAGAGTCCTCTGATTGGATTGGTCTCACATGCAAATGATGGTAACAACATCTCAAGTGCATTTTATATGAATAGTTTAGTTAAGTGTTGTTAATGTTAAACAAAAACAAAGGCACAAGCACATGTTGATACGTTTATATTTCAGTTAGTTTTATTGTGTTCAAAATTATGTCAAAATCTAGGTTAGCTAAAGTGGCTTCACTTCACATTTATTACAATTAGAGAATATTAAAAAAAAAAGTAAGATTAAAAAAATAAATAAAAAAAACAATTACATGAATGCAAGTAACACGTTTTTTAACCTAACACCTTTTTCACCTGGCTCAGCTGTCAGAACTACAAAAAGAACAAGGTCATCTTTCCGTATTTGTAACGAAACAAACGGAAACCCTTTTAACAAATAACAAATGGTGATGTGGCTATTAAGCTTCAAAAGAAGCAGGCTCTCCAGGTTCATGCAGTGCAGTTGTGATCTTTTGGCAGTTACCAGGATAGAAAATAGTTTATAGGCAGCAGATGCAGGAGGACCTGTGTTGACTTTTAGTGACATCTGCTTGTTGTGATGAAATTATTTGAAATCCAGCTCTCCCACTTGAGATTTTGCCTCTTGCCCGAATGCAAATCTTTCTTGTGTCATCTTTATCAGAAATGTTGCCATTTGGACCGGTGACATCATCTAAGCCGGTGTCGAGGTGATTTCTGATGTTGTCAGGGCCTGTGGCAATGAAATTAATTTTGAATAATTACAGTATGTCTGCACATTATTCATGATCTTCCCCTGTCAAGTCACTGATGCTTGACATCAGGAGCTACCCTCTGGTTTGTCACTATAGTTTCAATGATGGCAACATTATACATATTTATATGTTATTATTTATTTATATTTTTATGTAAAGTGATTTTCTTTGATCCACTCCTTGGATCATTTATTGTTTCAAAGATATATTGAATATAGTTGTGGAGGTTTTTTTTATGAAAATGTGTTTGATTCTAATTTTGTTAATTTTAAAAGATGTCATTTTCACCGCCTGTGTGTCTCCGGTTAAGTTATTTTTTAAATGTCTGCAGCAAACAAGTGTTAAATATAGAATTATTTAATTTTTGCATTGAGAAAGGTAAAATGTCAAAATGCTATACAAGTTTTATTGCAAAACTAGTTAGTTTTGGTGCTACGTAACCACAACCATTAGGGGAAAAGTTTCTTTCCATGACACCTGAATAAAGTATAAAATAGAGGGCAGCTTGCTACTTTCTGCAGTCCAGACAGTTTTCTGAAGATGTCTTATTTTTCTTCTATTTGGTAGCCGAGTCCGAAAGATGGTGATGGAGAGGCAGAGAACAGACTTATGGATATGTAGAACTAAAAAAAAAGCTTCTGGTGCAAGTTTTTCCATCAGTCGTCAGAGGAATTACATTCCTCTGCAATGTGAATTAACCATAACTGCCTTTATATTTATTTAGTCATCCTTGACCCATATAGCACGACATTATTCTCACTGTGTGGCAAATATAATTAATTCAGATAACTGGGGGCACTCACACAAGTCCATGCTTTTCTTCCAGATCAGGCTGCAGTGCTGGCAAGAAATTGTCCAGTCGATAAAATAGCTTCACTTTGGAGCTCTAGTTGCTGGAGAACATTTTTTAATGGGGTAGGGCAGTCAGGTAGTCAGGAACACCGAGCTTGGCTGATGCAACAAACCCAATTCATCAGTTCCCTCCATTTGTCTGAAATGGCGCAACTGGATATAGTGCTACTCAATGGTTCTATTCCCAAAACAAACATCTGCATGTCACGGCAGCAATGTTCTTTATTCCGGTCTTTCCAAAGAACTAATAATTTAATCATCTTTCTTAAATGTAATAACTGTTCTTTTTAGATTAAAATAAAATAAAAAACACTTAAAAAAAAAGAAACAAAGGTGAAGGGGTTATAGGACAAAAAAGAAACAACTCTCCTCTTTATCCTCCCTCACTCTTTTCTCCATCCCTCTGTTTACCCCTCCATACATGTTGTATACTAACAATCATTTACTATAAGTGACTGGTGACTGTCATGTTCTCAAAACCACTTTTCTGTGTCTCAGTCTAAGTGCATTTTTACGATTTTTTTATTGTCTTGGATTGGGTCGACTTTGGATATTCTTTTCAAGACTGTCGAGTCCGGCAGAGAAAACAAGCTGCAGCTGCATTCCAAGTGTCACACACTCAGAATGACCATGCCCCCTCTGAACAGCTGATAAAGAAGCAAGATATTTAATGATTTCCTTCTTCAGAGACTGGTTCCTGGCATAAAGACATTCAATCGTCATATTCCTTTCTCACATATGAAGTGATGAAAATAAAATGGCTTTAAGTTAGACATACATTTTGAAAATATAACACCATCGATCACCACAGCGATGTCCTGTAGAGTTTCTTGTGGACTGTCAATAGTGTCTTTTGGTATTGTAGAACAACTTCTAATGAAACATCACATCTTTTTTAAACTGATGGCATCACCTATTGACCTCTAAACAGAATGGCCCTGCTTCATGAAGCTTCATCAGCCCATCACTAATTTGCAAAAAACCCGGTTGAACATAATTAGGCAAACTAATAACTCATGTATCTATGATTGCGTTTTTAATGTGGATGAGAGATTCTCAGCTAGAATCTCTCATAAATGTGTCCCTTCTAATTTATCAGATGGAATCTTGTCTGCCTTAATAGTTATTTTAATGGTCTTGTGATAAGTGAATAGTTTGGTATCCACAATGTACAAAAGTCATTCCTTAATGTCTTTCAACTTTTTGTGTCCTTATTTGTGGCATAGAAGGTATAGCTGTTTTTCGATTTTCATCAAAGAATCCTCCTTCTCATTTTATCAGATACCAATGTATTTTACTTCAGTTTTCCACAACTGTAGCTCCTTCTTTAAACATTCCTTAAATCGTGTCCTTCTTAATATACATGTTTAAGCAAATCAATGATATCTTGTTTACATTGTTTTTTTGTTGGTGACGCAATTAATACATTGTTGGTATGAATAGAAAGTGTTGACTTCCTGCTTTAGCATTGAACTTGTCTATGCTAGCTTGCATTGCAAAAAAAAAAAAAAAGTAGTTAAGTATACGTTTTGTTTTGAACCAGAACTTACATAATTTACTTACTGGTATTTGAATGCATTTAATATACCAACAAAACTGAAATGTTTCGCTTTCGATCAGAAATCATTCAACATGTATACGTTTCTGGTTTGGGAATGACTGCTGAGTTTACCGTTTGCATTCTCCATTCTCCACTAGATTGACATGTTTTCTTTACAGGAAAACAAAGCATTAATACATGGTATTATGCATCCTTTTTCACCACGTCTGCAATAATTGGTTCAATACCTTTCCAGCATATGGTTTTAATTGATATTGTTTTTGACAAGGTTCATAGTCTGATTTCCAAATTATCTTAACAGGTAGGGCTCCCTTGATGAGTCCCACCTCAGGAGACACTTTTGACCATAAATCAACACGTAAAACTTCATCTTGAACAGTTAGAATGACGTTGTCTGTTTCTTGGAATGCCAATTTTGTACCATTTTACAACCACCAGTGAATATTAAATTCAGGATTCCTGCATTCTTGATGAACTGCTGCTGTTTCAAGCCGTATTACATTTATTTTAAATCCGGGATAATAAAAAGATTAAAACTTAAGTTCATTGTGGTTTTGTTCATCGCTAGATAAGTAATTTCTACAGCTTCATCTGATGCAATGTCATTTATATCACTGTGTGTCCATGTGAAGTGTACCAAGATTGTGTTTTGTGCATCTGGAACCTGGTCCAGCAACATCTATCATTGGAAAGAGTCGTTCTGTGTTTTCTATTTCAGACAGATTTATTTTCTGCACTGGTAGCAAGGGTGAGGGAGACAGCTTTACTGCCTGTGCAATTCAATTTGTCAGTGCAGTCACAAGGTCAGAAGTTAATATCTCTTCAACACAACATTGCTTAACGGGTCATTCTGTTGTTTTGGGCGACTGTGTCCATCAAGTTCTATTAAATCAGATTTAGATTTTATCTTTAATCTGGGTGTCATGTTTGTTGTCTGGTATGATTTTTCTGCTTCCCCACCCACCTGTTTTGGCTGGATTGGCTTTTGTATTAGCTGATTTAGTTGTACTGGACGTCTTGCATCCAAGTTTTCGTCCCTTTTCTTTCTTTTGCAGCATGCTAGCAAGGCATTTGTTGTGTTTCAGCTAACAAATCATGTCAATGCCATTTATCCTATCATGTTTCGGTCAGCTAGCTTCTTTAAGCGAATGGAGAGAGGCAAATGCACAAGCCAATCAGCTCTCAAGTCAGTAATGAGCAGGGTAGCTTGCTGGCCTCGTCCTGTGATTGAATAAGAACCACTTACAGTCAATCGACACGTTTGTTTCATGTACTTTGATTGCATAAACACCATGGCTGAAGAATCAGAACTGATAGATTTAGATGTGAATATACTGTAGAAACATATACTCTTGAAACTAAAGGATACAGATAAACTGTACCACTGAGAAATTGTGGTCTTCTTGAGAAAAGACAGGAGGTAGGATTATATTTCAGGCAACGTGGATGAGATCCATCTTTGTAAGTACAAGTTTTTTATTTGTATTCTATTTAAGTTTTTACATTTTATTTTGTGAGCAATCAATCTATGATATCAGAATAAAATGCCAAAACGCTACAAATTAAAAAATGCATTCTGATCTACTGCATTTTATAATGTTAATACTGTGGTGCGCACAGCTAATCATAACAAATGCAAATATTGTATTTTTTTAAGTTTTGCTCTGGCTTTGTTGGTGTGTTACATTAATTGCCGATAATAGTTTAATTGAAAAACGTGACACTAACCTTTACTTTGGTAGACTCATGAAATCATGAAAATAATCTCTTAAAATCACCTATTATTTTTGAGATTTTAATAGTATGTTTGAATAGTCTATATTAAGGTTTGATATGATGTGTTGTGTGGTTCTGTATGATTCTCCAGCCATGGTGGAATATTGATGCCATTTGTTTCTTCTCGTCTGGACTATTGTAACAGTTTGTTTTCTTATGTCTTAACAAGAAGGATCTGCCTCACCTGCAGTTGATTCAGAACTCTGCAGCGAGAATTCTGAGCCGCTCAAGTAGAAGAACTCACATTTCTCTGATCCTTAAAACTCTTCACTGGCTTCCAGTTTCTTTCAGGATCAACTTTAAAATTCTGGTTCTTACTTTCAGAGCTATTCATGGTCAGGCTCCTCCTTACATCACTGATCTGATCCAGCCTTACACCCCAGCTCGGTCTCTGAGGTCTGTGGATCAGAATCTACTTATGGTTCCACGCACACGGCTCAGGACCAGAGGAGAGAAATCTTTTCAGGCTGTTGCTCCTAAGCTTTGGAACAATCTTCCTCTCTCTTTGCGCTTGATGGAGTCTACTGACTCCTTTAAGAAACATCTTAAGACGTTTCTATTTGTTCAGGCTTTTCCTTGAATTTCTCGAACTCCTGTGTTGTTCTCGGTGTTGTCTTGATCTTTGAAGTATGTACTGTTTTGAGTATTGTTTTGATTGTTAAAGCGCTTTGTGACCCTGGTCTCGAAAAGCGCTATATAAATAAATATTACTTACTTACTTACTTACTTACTATGGTTCCTCACACACGGCTCAGGACCAGAGGAGAGAAATCTTTTTAGGCTGTTGCTCCTAAGCTTTGGAACGATCTTCCTCTCTCTTTGCGCTTGATGGAGTCTAGTGACTCCTTTAAGAAACAACTTAAGACGTTTTTTATTTGTTCAGGCTTTTCCTGATTTTCTGGAACTCCTGTTGTGTTATGAGTTGTATCTTGATCTTTAAAGTATATACTTTATTGAGTATTGTTTTGATTGTTTAAGCGCTTTGTGACCCTCGTCTGGAAAAGCGCTATATAAATAAAAATGACTTACTTACTTACTTACTATTTTGAGGTGGACTCATTTAGGTTTGACCAAGTATGAGGTCACTGCTGGCCCAGGACTGAAATTCAAGGGCTGAATTTGTGTATATATATATATACAGCTCAACACCACCTTCCCCCAGCAGCTCAACCTCAAACTCGATCAGTTGGGACTCAACACCTGGCTGTTGGACTTCCTGATGGGGAGACCACAGAGAGTGAGGGTCTGCAGTAACACCTCCAGATCTATCCCACTCAACACAGCCCCCCCCCCCCCAAGGATGTGTGCTGAGCCCCCTCCTCTTCACTCTGCTGACCCATGAATGCACTCCATCATCCAGCTCCAACCTCTTCATCAAGTTTGAGGACGACACAACTGTGGTGGGTCTCATCAACAACAGCGATGAGACAGTCTACAGGTGAGAGGTCAACAGGCTGAAAATATCTGAAAATAATGACACTGCTTCATGAAGCTTCGTCAGACCGGCCCCTTTGACGTGATATTATTTTTACGTGATATTATCAACGTGACAAATCACTGGACAAACTACTGTCCATCATGGATGATGACAGTCATCCTCTGAACACTGTCATCAGTGAGCAGAGAAGCAGTTGAAGCACGGATGCTCCTTCCCAGATGCAAAACTAATAGACTCAAGGACACAATTCATTCCTTGTGCTATTAGATTGTACAATTCTGAGTTCGGGGGCCGGAGTGGAGTGAAAGTATCTGGATGTTCTGTTCTATGTTAGTCTTTGTATCCTTTGTCTTTGTTATTTTTCTTTGATATACGTTCTTTATCTTTAGACTTAGATTGTATCATGTTGTTCTTTCTCTTATTTCTCTTTGTTCTTGTTCTTATTTTTATTTTTACTTTTATGAATAATTACTGTATTGCTGTGTCTAATTGAAAAAAAACAATTTACCGAAGGAGACCTCCTGATGGATCAATAAAGTTCTACCTAACCAACCTAACCTAACCGAACCTTATGAGCCTGATGTTCATCCTTCTCATCTGATGTAAAAACAGAAGTTATGACAGATTGTATTTCATATATGCTTGAACAGTATCATCCAATTAAACAAAACAACAAAGTGTAACTGAATGGATTGTTGTGTTATTTCTCATCAGCAGCTGATTGTTATTCCTCCCTTTCGACATCTATTTTCCCATTTTTCACATTCACCTAATCTGCGAAGATCATCGGTTGTCTTCCTCTGTTTACCCCCTATATCTTCTTCTCCGGCCTTTGTGCAACAAACCTGCTGTCTCTTCTGTCTAAACAATCTTCTTCTTTCCAGTCATCCCTAAACGTACAGCACATCCCAAGTATGCCTGCTGCAGGTAAACATGGCATTCTCCTTTCAGTAATTCTTCAAACGAGGTTTGAAAAACTGAGATAAGCTGTCTTTTTATGAACCCTGTGAATTTCCTGGACTTCTTTTGGAATCCGAACACAGTCAACATTCAGCAGTGCCAGCATTTACTGTTACTCAGGTTTCTCAGTACTGTAGCCAAAATAATGCATAATGTTCTAAAGTTTCTAAAGTGAGGCAGCTGGTTTGTGTAGCGTGTAATGGAATAGTTCACCTTTCATAGAAGAAGCTTCTTTGTTTCTGTAAGAGAATCTCAGTTGAACTTTGAACTGGAAATTAATGTAACACAGTGGATATTTTAGACATATTAACTTTAAACAGCAATACTTAAATGTATTCTGGATGTCAAACTCCAGGCATTTATATATTGTTGGCAACAAAGGCCAGTACACCCATAAGTATCAATGTCAGCTACGAGAAATCAACTCTGTATTCATGAAGGACGTGGAACACTTATATTTGATGGCAAAAACATGAGAGTATTCGAAGAATCTAAAAGTGAGAGCAGCTCATGGTAATGGTTATATTTGAAATACACATTTATAAAGTGGAAATAATGTGTATCTAATGAGTCGATGTGTATCACAGTTTCACAATCAAGAACATAACCTGGATTTATAACCTGCCAATTTTAACTAATTTACTGAATGTGATTTATTTCATTTGTTTTGTTTCAATCAGGTTTTTTAAAACGCTTCCGCGTATTGTTCACATAACAAAGCACAATATGAATTTAAATATGCGTTTCTAATGGTGACAAAGCATTTTGTAATTTACACAAAATCTATTATTTCATGAGTATCCAACACAAAAGCTACTAAAATGTTAATGAATGCCCAAATCCCGTAAATGTACCGTTGTTTCCTTTTTACACACTTTAATTCTGCTCACACTTCATAAATAAGAGCCATCATGTTTAAAAAAAAAATCAGATTTCTTAACTCTCTCATATTCCTTATCCACAACATTTATGAGGTATCAGTAAGCCTGGCAGCTGCACAATCCATCTTTGATGTTGGCAACTCACACCAAAAGCAGTCTTCTGTCAGGAGAGTGTTGATGTATCACGTTAATTCTACTATACTACTATAAGTGCATTTAAAAGTATATAAATTCATTTTACTTCTATGACCGACGTCAAAAATTTATAATAAAATAGAACTCAACCCTTTTCAGGCAGTCTGGTCCAGGAGTGGTGTCTCACTGCTGGGTTCACAGCAAATTGCATCATATTTATGTATTATTTTGATACCATTTTTTTTCAGATAATATAAAGATGAGGTAAAGCCCAGCTGAACTGACAATTGTTAAATTCAGTTTGGGACGAGACAAGACAAAGCAACTCCTCCTGAGCATGAATTTCTGCATCAGTCTGGTGCAGTTTAGCATGGAGATAAAAAATAAAAGCAAGATGCAAAAGAAAGCTAAATGCTAGACTTCCCGGCAAAGTTCTGTGCCCTCAACAACATGTCGGACTAAGCCTTCTAGATCAACAATCAAATACTCTGAATTGTTTATTGTCCTGTTGTATTGCTGTCATTCCCTGGCCTCAGAAACTAGCTTAAGTCCACTCATTGAATGGAATGAATATTACATTCCTTGCATCTCAAGGATTACCTCAGCTGAAGGAAAGATTGATCCAGCTTACACTGTCGTTTTGAGAGAGCCATCATGGGTGATGTTAAATCGTCTTATTGCAGGTCCACTGCACACCTTTTAGAAAGGAACAGCGCAAGACAATAGCAAGGTGCAAGAAAAAAACAGCAGAGAATCCAAAGGACAATAAAAGTGGGACATTGCTTAGAAGGAAGAGCACCATGCATATAAGACTGGCCAATAGACTTGCTAATAGATCCAACAGTTCTGGGCTTAGCATCAAATAATTAAAAAGTAACACATGATTTTGCGCTGGCAAATAAAGATGTGTTTTGCCTGCTTAATATTGCCTTGGCTTCCACTAGTTTGTGAAATTATTATTTTTAATTATTATTATTATAATTATTACTTTTTTTTTAGATTTTTAACAGTTAGTGTGGTATGGTTATATAATTGAAAGTGTGTTGAGCTAAAACAAGTTAATTGACAACCCATAAGAACGATTGAATCACTAAACAGTCTGCATTACTTAATGGTACCAGAGTCATTGGCCCTTGTGTTATCTCAGGGTCAACGTGATCCGGTGGCCTAAAAATAAATGTATTTGTTGTATCCCTTGTGTTTTCTTCAACGCAAGAGTTAAAGATGTAAGAAAGAGGTGGATTCTCTCCAGATCAACATCTGTTTCATTTATATCTATGAAAGGTATAATGTAGATAATTTGTTTAATTATTTTATCGGTTTCCCCTTTAGCCACTTTGTGTTGTTAGAGTGCTTCAGCCAATCAGAGATTTGTTGTAAGAGAGTGAAGTTGTATCATCTACAAGTAAATCTGTGTCGAGCCTAAAGTCTGTGACTTACCACTGAAGTAAATACATATAGTAATATAAACTCTATGCAGGTGTGTGTGGAAAACTAAAATGTTTAATTTAACAAAACTTTTTTTTCAATTGAGCTTTTTTTTTTATAATTTGGAAATTTGGAAATTTCCTTTTTAGTGAAAGATCTTCCTAAACAAAGCTACTCTGGGAATCACGTTCTTTCACAGCGTTCTTAACAGTGCTCTTAAGAACATTGTAGCACTTAAGAGCTTCTTAACAAATCTGGGAAACAGGCCATATCTATCTATCTATCTATCTATCTATCTATCTATCTATCTATCTATCTATCTATCTATCTATCTATCTATCTATCTATCTATCTATCTATCTATCTATCTATCTATCTATCTATCTATCTATCTATCTATCTATCTATCTATCTATCTATCTATCTATCTATCTATCTATCTATCTATCTATCTATCTATCTATCTATCTATCTATCTATCTATCTATCTATCTATCTATCTATCTATCTATCTATCTATCTATCTATCTATCTATCTATCTATCTATCTATCTATCTATCTATCTATCTATCTATCTATCTATCTATCTATCTATCTATCTATCTATCTATCTATCTATCTATCTAACTTGTACAGGATAATGATGGAACAGAAAGGGATAAATACACTGAAAATACACTAAACAACTAACTAACTACACTAAAACAAAATGGGAAAAAGAAATGGTTTTATATAATTCAATTGTGAGTTGAATGTTGTACGGATGAATTGAGTGGGACCATGTTTTTATGATGGATGACCGAATGTTGACGAGCGAAGTTGGCCTGAGAAGATCAGCAATGAAGAGCTGTGGTGGAAAGCTGGACAGGAGCCAGTCAACAGATCCGACGGAGGCAGTGGGGCTGGATCGGACAAACCCTCAGGAAACCAACATCAAGCCTCGCATGAGCAAAACTGAAGTAAAATGAAACCACTTTTCAAGCAACAAAGTGGTCTTCCCAGAAACGTGTGCGATGGTGGGGATTGTAGTCGATCGCCTATGCTCCTTATGGAGCCACAGGCCTAAGTGAGCATTATCTTAGGCTTCATCTCCAGCAGTTTTTTTTGAAATACAGGTCTGATGTTCACTGTTCACCTCCTTTTCCATATTGAAGTACCCATTTTTTCCATTATTGCAATTTGTCCACCTAGTGTGAGTCCGTGATCGCTCCATATAGGCGTGAAGATTATTGGACTTTGAAGACACACAGTTTCTGTTAACCCCTCTTTTCTAAAGCATATAACATGAAATGTTTCTATCTATTTTGGAAGAAGGGGTGTGGAAAGGTACAAAACAGCTGCACACAATTGAGGCTCTGTTGTTGTATGTTTTGATTAGTTAAGTGATAGTCATTTTCTTCCACCACAATTTCCATCTATATGTCTGTAAAGAGACATTTGTTCAGCTGCCACTGAGCTGACTTTGATATTTTGCAGTGTTAGTCCTTGTACACACAAATATATATGCAACACCCAGTTTACAAAAGTCATGTAAGTAATAAGTAAGTAAATAATTTATATTTATATAGCACTTTTCTAGACCAGGGTCACAAAGAACTTAAACAATCAAAGAAATACTCAAAAAATATATACTAAAAAGATCACGATAACACCAAGAAAAACGTGTCCCAGAAAATCAGGGAAAAGCCTGCACGAATAAGAAAGTCTTAAGAGGTTTCTTGAACGAGTCAGTAGACTCCATCAAGCGCAAAGAGAGATGAAGATTGTTCCAAAGATAAGGAGCAACAGCCTGGAAGGATTTCTCTCCTCTGGTCCTGAACCATGTGCGAGGAACCATAAGTAGATTCTGATCCACAGACCTCAGAACCCGAGCTGGGGTGTAAGGCTGGTTCAGATCAGTGATGTAAGGAGAAGCCTGACCACGAATAGCTCTGAAAGTAAGAACCAGTATTTTAAAGTTGATCCTGAAAGAAACTGGCAGCCAGTGAAGAGTTTTAAGGATCGTAAAAATCTGTGTTCTTCTACTTGAGCGGGTCAGAATTCTCGCTGCAGAGTTCTGTATCAACTGCAGGCGAGACGGCTCCTTCTTATTAAGATATGAAAACAGACGAGAATGCATGGAATAAAAACTCCAGATCATGTTGTGACAACATTTTCCTAAGTTTAGAGATTTTTCTCAGTTGAAGGAAACAGTTTATGGTCACTTTTCTGCAGTGTTGAACAAGAGACATGTCCAATACAAAACCCAGGTTTCTCAGGCTCAGTTTGACAGACTGACCTAAGTTAATTAAGTACTGACTCAACCCTGGAACCTTATCATCAGGAGCAATAACCAGAGTTTCAATTTCGTCCACATTTAGCTGCAAAGTGTTTTCACTTAGCCATTGTTCGATTTCTAGCAAATAATTGACTAAGCTGTTCAGCCTCTGGGGCTCAGTTGGATCAAAAGAGCAGTAGAACTGGATGTCATCAGCAAAAATGTTGTTTTGTATGATGTAAGAAACATCAGGAAATCTCTGAATGATTTTACCCAGGAGAATCAAGTACAGCAAAAACAATAAAGTACCCAGAACAGAACCTTGAGGGACTCCACAAAACAGATCAGCTGATTCAGACCTCATTTGATTGGCAGATACAGTGAAACTGTGCCCAGAAAGGTATGTTGAGTAATTAAATAAATAACACAAATTAATTTACCATTGCAGGCCATATTTAACTTAAGTTCTCAACTTTACGAAAATTATTAAAAACATACTGGTCTCGGACCAGCCGACCACTGTCATTATCCGGGAAGACGACAGCATTGTGCCAGTCTATCAGTGCACTGTAGAGGGCGCTCTTCTTCCTCATGCAGGCCACACGGTGGAGGACAGCACAGGCCACAATTACCTGTATATGACATGGCAGGGCTAACACTCAATGTTCCAGGCACTGAAAGCCTTCAGTAGCCAACTCTCTAGTTAGAGACAAAAATTTCATGTCACCTCTGGGATTTGAACCCAAGAACTGACACACCAAGAGTGAGGATCATACCACTAGACCATCAAGCTATACAACAAATATGCTTTTTTTTGTTGTGTGTCCTATAGCTTAAAAGTGAGTTTAGAAGCATGAGACAAATAGAACATGGTTTGAACCGGCATTACACTAAGCAATGTTTCCTGTTATTTTTTATTTTGTCTTTGAGTTCTTCATAGGCTTCTAAAGGGATGTCTTGTTGCCCTTTTTTGGCCATAGTTCATCAGTGAATCTGTGATCGATCGCAGGGTCTAGTTGAGGAAGCCGTGTGTTGCATTTATCCAGGATTGCTTTCACCTGGCTTGATGAATCCGTGTCTGCCCATCTTGGCTTGGCCTTTGTGCAACCAAGTAAGCCAGGACGCTCTTGTTTTGGATTCATCCAACCCAGTTTACTTACTTATCCTGGATGTCTCCATCCTACTTTTGTGCAACCAAAGACAAGTGTTGTTTTAAACAGTGTACTTACTTGCACAATGCACACAGTACGAGAGGGTAGTACTGACTCAAATCAAAAATTGCAGCTACACACTTACCGGAATTGACTATGGCTTCTTCTTCTACTTTTTAACGCTGATGGCAACTGGCCGTTGGAAGTTCCAGTGATGTGTACTGTTGCTTGGAAAATTATTTAGGTCCACTCTGACTGCAATAGATCCATTCCAACATATCAGAGCAAGCTTTCTTTTCTCACGTCCCAAATATAAAAAATGTGGCTGGGTTGTGGTTTTTGTAGATAGTTTTGTAGATAGTAGTAGTGTATCATTCAAGAACTCTTTCTAATGTCTGCTTTCCGGATCATGAATATTGTTTAATTAATTAAGTTTAACAAGTATTTTGTTTCCTTGGTTTTTATTCATTATACAGCATATTCTTCATTTATATTATTTTATGTTCCCACCAAAGAAATTCAAAAAAACTTTTCTGATGAAGGATTAGTTTATTTGAACCTATTTGAGTCTTTAAAAATATAGAATTTCTGTCTGACTTAACTGTCTCTAAAGGGATGATGCATATATCATGGTCAGATACAAGTTTTAAACAAGAGGCTCTGTATCTTCTCTCAATTGTATAGTGACTGACCTAGATCTGATCACTCGTTTCACCTTTTCTGGTCTAATCTTCATTGGTCCAATCTTTTGGGAATGTGTATATGTGTGTATCTGAACTAAACATTATACACTCTGAGGTTTTACCGTTTATTGCGTCAAATCAAACGAATGTATAAAACAGCAAACAACGGATAAAGAAATACATATTGTAACTGCACACATCACAAAAATAAAATATAAAATGTTGAGAACCACTTCTGTTAAGTTTTCATTTAGAAAAACAAGGTTTATGATTCTCAAAAGGGTAAGACTTTTTCCTTCTGTCAGGGATCATCAGCCGGTCTTAAAAAATACTTTAATGGTACATAAGTTGCCACAATGGATACCCTCGCCTTAGTTACCACAGAAAGGTTTCTTATGTACTCGGGAACATTTCTTCTACATCCTGTCAGATCCCCAAACTCTGCATTTGTACCGGCTGTGGGCACAGTCTTCGACTTCATGTTAAATAACTTACTATTCTGCACTGTCTTCACCTGTCATCCTCCTCAGAAGGGGTGCAGAATAGTGACAACTTGGGAAGCTGTTTTCCATATTGCCTGTGTCAATGTTGGCAAAGATGTATTAATGAGTGCAAAGGTGAAGATGAGATAATTATTTTTAAGTAATGATTGTAGCGTACTCAATTTTAAAGTCCACCTTGTTGCCACATCTTAATTGTAGTTGTTCTTTCCCCATTTGTTTCTGTGTTGCCCAAAGTTTGTCAGGAGTAAATGTGCTCCTGTCAAAAAATTGCATTGACTTTTAACAGTGCATGGACCTTCTTCAGTGCAGTTCTTGCATCTATTTTTATATATATACAATTTAAACTAAATTCCTTGTTGTTTCAAACATTACTGGTACATCAGTAATCCACTTTTGGTACACGAGTACTAATAATTTGGCCCAATAAACTACTAGATTTTTCGTCATCACTTGAGTGACTTTGTTCTTAAGTTTTGAGGATTTCATGAGATCTGTGTAAAAATTTTTAGTTATTTGTTTAGTATGTTTATTTAACACTTGTGTTGGGTTAACAACTACAGAAGACAGAAGTACAAAAAAATTATTAAATTACATACAAATGCGGGTCACTATCATCAGAGTTAAAATCAAATACACACATCCAATTCCTTGTACGATGTGGATAGATCAACATTTAGGTAACTAATTTGCACTAAATCTCTCAAGTTAATAAATAGTATCCATTTTTTTGTTTTAAACGAGTGGAGTATCACGTTGACAGGAGAAACAGGTGTTTAAGTACTGGTTACTGTTGAGAAATGATATCATGAAGAATTAGTTTCCAGAGTTAAATAACGTGCTGTTAACTGTATGTTGTAGTCCTCCATCTGTTTGCTAAACTCCAAAACAAAGTTATCCATTTGTAGGGTAAGAGGTGCACAAATAAGTCATTTTTGAGGGTTAAAAAAGACAATTCCATAGCCAGACATTCCTTATCAAATACTTGCAATAGCTCACGGTCACAGTCCGGAGGTATCTGTTTGAAGAACAAGTGGCTTTATTTACATACACCAAATAGTCCAACTTCACTGTAACAAATGTAAATTTGGACTTTGAATGAAGACAGTTTGTTGTTTGATGTTAAAGCACATTTGTGATAAGACTGATTGTGATATTCTCTTTTCCTGTCTTAAAATCACTGTATATCCAAATCTCTTTGCTATAATTTAGTTTGTTTGTAATTGGAATTAGAGGCTTAAAACTCCACACAAATATGAATCTACCTTTATTTAGAATTTGATAACTTTCAACCGGGAAGCGGTCAATCTGGAAGCCACAAAAATGATTTGTATTTGGCTGTATATTGCACTTGGGCCTAATTGTCATTGAACCATAACTTCCTCCAAGCTGTGTTGATGGCAGTCCGTTTTTGTTGTGGTGGAATCTGCCAATACCCCTTACTGGTACCATCATATAAACTGTAATCACCCGACTATGGGAACAATTATTTTTCCCTTTTACTTCAGCAGACAGCTCTATGGGGCTTAACTAACACTCACATTTAAATGTTTTAATCGCCCCAGCGCAGAACATAAATTACCTTTTGTGGTTTCAAAACAGCGATTTTAGAAATTCTGCTGCACTAACACGTAGGGTGTGAGAAAGTAGCTTGGTGTCACTTGATGGAAGGAGTAGTGACCTGGAAGAAAAATAAATCTTGCATTCTTACTGTACCAGAATTTCTTATTATTTTGCGCTCATAGTGGACAATCATTTGTTCCCGTCTTTCTTTCATTCACTTTTTGATAAGGTAACTGATCTCTCCTAGTAATCCTTGAAAAGTTCCAATGGCCCCGAACCAGGAACCTTATATACAGTAGTAAGACTAGCGTGGATTTCCTATTGAAACCTAAGGAAGCGCTGAAGTGTAAAGTTAATTTTTATTTTCTTGTTTGAATGATCACGTAAAAACTAGTTAATATTCAGCATGACACCGACAAATTGATGCTGACTGGAAAATCTAACTGAAGCTTTTTATTGCTTCTCAAGAAGCAGAAATTTCCTAGAACAGGGGTCGGCAAACGTAACAACTCAAAGAGCCATTTGGACCGATTTCCTACATGAAAGAAAACCCTGGGAGCCGCAAAACCCCTTTGACTTATATAAATAAATATCATTCCATTATGTTTACTTTCTCTGTTTGCCTTTATGCTATATATAAATAAACTTTAAATAAAACATTAGTTGGTGATCGTTCACTTAAAATTCAAACTACACTCATTTTCTACTCTCATGTCGACTAAGGGTTGGGATTATTTTCAGAGTACTTGTTCTTTTTTAGAGTTATACTACATTACTATCAGTGTGACATACAGTGTTATTCATATCTGTCAAGCCAATTTAGTTGTAACTAGCTAAACGTGTTAGCCTATGATTGGTAGACACATATCATGTTAGACCAACACGTTAAAACATTGTGCGTCTCTTTATTCATTTACAGTGAAAGCTACCAGGAAGTGTGTGAGGCATTGAAAAACGTCTGATTTCATACAATCAATAAAAGACAGTGATAGAGAGTGATAAGCCATGCCATTTTTGCTTTTCACATGTATTATCTTCTTACCATTAACAATTCTCATCAATTGTTCTAAACGTTTAAACCATTATAAAGTTTGGGCAAGTGACAGAACACTATGCACGTTTCAGGCCACTGACTTAAACAATTCAATAAATGATGATCACTTTCTCATTTTAACAGCCTAATATTTTTTATGCTTCCTATAGAACATATAACATTGGATTGAGGTTTGGACTCACTTGTCAGATTAAACAAGCAGCACCAGGCTTGCAATCAATCAAGTCTTCAGACACCTCATTGGTTCAAATATATGAGCTTGACCAGTTGGATAACAAAATCTGCAATACCCTGGATCTTTCAGGAACAAATTGATTACCCCGACCTAGACTAATGAAGATCCTATTAACTTAAAATCTTTAATTTCAAATCTCTGAGATTAACTCTAAAATTGCTATCTTCTTTCCTGCTACAGTAGTACCACCCTTTCTCACCTTTAAACAGAATCAGAATCAGCTTTATTTGCCAGTGATGTAAGAACAACACAGGAATTTGTTGCGGTGAAGTTTAAAAGCGAGACAATCACCAAATAATGACTTGAAAGAGAGAAAAAGATTGAAATAGAAATGGACAAGAAACATTTACATGAGCCAATTGCCCATATTATAATTTAGGATTTAATCATATTCAAATGTTACTGTCCGTATTATGGGTTTTTTTGTTCCGATGAACCGACCCCTCCCCAGCCTCGTACGTGGTGGTGGAATGAAGGACAGACACATGGATGAGTTTAAGAAAAATGCTTGTTTAGTAAATTATGCAAAAGTTAGAGACAAACTTACGTGAACACGGGCGCTAGCAAGCAGAGAGATCTATCGCAGACGTCTTCGAATGCCAGAACGCAAAGATTTCACAAAATGGTGGATCTTTATAGTAGAATATTCAAGGTTAACACCTCTAGTCAAATGTACATGAAGGATTTGTCAGTAACTGTAAACACTTGATTCTAAGATGGCTGCCGCACGTGGTCGTCGCGGAAATTTACCAAAGGTTGTTTTCTTCTAGAGAGAGTCTGTTCCCCGCGACTTGCTGGCCTGTTGTGTCTTTCAGTGTGAGTTCTCAAACAGGTGTCAACAGACTTGCTGGGAATCTGGGATTGTTTAATCTTTCTGTGTGTGTGCAAGGCTTTGTGAGCTGGGCATGTGAGTTGTTGCAGTCAGTGAATGCAATGCAAGAAGATGATTATTTAATATGAATTAAATATGAAAGATTATCAGTTAATCAAGTGACTATTTGAAATGTGTGTTAAATCTAGATGATTGATTACAGTAAAGGTGTCATTTCCTTACAGTATGCAACACTGATGTAACTGTTATGAGCTTGCAGTCAACCTTGAACATTTTAAGAATGAAAATCTAAAGTGATTGTGCTGATGTTGCTTTATTTCTCATGAATCAGATGAAGACACATTGCCAACCTCTTGGGGACCAACTGCAGCACCACTTGTGTATACCAGAGGGATTCGTTGTCACTTCAAATATAGTCAGTCTTATTTTGAGGTTGCTGCATCCGCAAGGTGTATAGCTAAGACAGCAAAATGGTGTAAGATGGCGGCTTTATCATAATCCAGGTCCTAACTTTATGTGGCATGTGGACTCATCACAAGCTCAAACAATATGGACAATGTATAAACGATGCAGTGGATGAGGAATATAATTTGGCCTAATGCTTACCTAACTACAGTAAACCAAAAAATAATGGGTATTTTATTTCAGAAGTTAAAAATAAAGGAGAAAAACAGCTCAAATAAGTCCAGACATGGGGGAAAAGAACATAATGACTGCTGTGGATTGCTAAATATCTGGACTCCTTATCAAGTTGATGGGCCAGTTTTAGAAACAGAAGACAATTCCTCTGGTGATTTCTTGAACAAGGAGCAGGCTCCTTTTACCTGTTTAAAGGTCATTGAGGTAATGCATGTACAATACATGTTCAACTGTACAACTGCCATATAAAACTAACTTAGCAGTGGCAGATGCTATGCTTTTAACGACGGGAAATTCCTTCTTGGTTCTTTTACTAATAACAAAAATATTATTATTCAAATATAATATTTCTAGTTGTTGAACTTTTTGGGACCACTATTTATTTGTACTTAGATTCCACAAAAACAGAACAACAATTTTCCTTTAGCTTGTAATATAACCTTTATATTTATTCCAATTATCTATTCCAAATTACTTTGCATTATGTAATTATTAATTTACACGTAACTACATTTACTTTCACCTTTAACAGCTAAATGTGTGATCACCCAGAATCCATATATTCAGTCAGAAAGAAAATATCAAAACATTAAACATAAAGTGCACACCAATGGTAATTTTAGCGAGTGTATGAACAGAAATGTTGAGTCTTGCCAAGAAGAAACAAACAAACAAACACACACACGCAAGCACATACACTCCCACCCACCCACACACAATCCTCTGCTCCTCTAAACATATAGGTCATCATCTGTTTGACCAAAGTCATGAGGTATTTTCTACTCTTTCCCTTCATTTTCAACCTATTTTATAATTTATTATTTACACTTTTGATTTACTTAAAAAACAAATAAACAACAATTACTTTTCCCCTGGAGTATCCCAATTCCCACTTAAGCATACTACTGGCTCAGTCCAATGTCATAGGTCTCATGTGATTTTCTTCTATTCGAAATTCACCACATTTCACAGATGCTCATTTTATTTTATTAGTGTATTGCGTCTTCAGACCACTGAAAGAAACCACTTCCGTACTGGACTCTCAGTTCAGACCTCACCGAGTGAAATCATGAACTTGTGAGCCTCGTTTGATTATTGTTACATATTTCTTGTATCCTTGAGAGCTGTCCTTGGTTCTGACCATCAAAGAACATGTTGGTGTATGGTATGTGATGTGAGAATGTTGTAGGCAGGATGTTTGCCAGATGCATGCAAACACATTAGTTCGACTTGACCATGAAACACTACTCTTTGGAACACATGGTTGTTCACTAGATAACCACGTCAGCTGCATTCATTCTGCAGTGAAATGTACCACGCTTCGTAACCTTTTTGTTGATGTCCATGTTAAACAATGAGTCTGTAATTTCAGATGTTTTTGAAAAGGAAAACAAAGGTTTCATGAAATTAATGTATGTTTTATATATGCTACAAGGTAAAGTGGATATGATCACATTAATGAGAAATGATTCCTTGCGAACAATAAAATGAATAGCATTGCAGGTCAGATGTTTTCTTAATTACATGGATGTCAAAAGGATTATATAATATGTGTAAAAGGTACTGGTATTGCAGAATTACCCACATAATGTACTGAACCAGACTAAATATAAAACATGATGGCCTAAAACTGATTACAAAAAATATATATATTTTACTGATTCTTCTTCAAAGATGTATTTTATTAATTGTTTTCCTTGTCTTAAAGAGCTCCACATATATATACATAGTGGAGTTCGGAGCGTGACTGTTTGAGGTTGTGGACAGGTGTCTTTTTTACTAATAACAAGGGCAAACAGGTGCCATTAATACAGGTTATGAGTGGAGGAAAGAGGAGCCTCTTAAAGAGGAAGTTACAGGTCTGTAAAAGCCCGAAATCTTGATTGTTTGTAGGTGACCAAATACTTTTTTTCCAACATAATTTGTAAATAAATTCTTAAAAAATTACACAACGTGATTTTACGGATTTTGTTTCTTCTCATTTTGCCTTTCATAGTTGAGGTATACCTAAAATTAAATTACAGGCCTCTCTTATCTTTTTAAGTGGGACAACTTGCACAATTGGTAAGGTAAGGTAAGGTAAGGTAGAACTTTATTGATCTCTCAGGAGGTCTCCTTCGGGAATTTTTTTTTCCAATAGCAACAGCAAATACAGCAATTTTTCACAAAAAAATAAATCAAAATAAAATAAGAACAAGAACAAAGAGAAATAAAGAGAAAGAACAAGATGATACAATCCAAGAACAAGATGATACAATCTAATGGTGACTGACTAAATACTTTTTTGCCCAACTGTATATATTAACACAGTAATGGAGCATTGCATTGTATAACCAAATTCTGCACAAGGATTACCATATACAGTATTTCGATGGAATACCTAAATTCATCTTTTTTACTCACTGTGTACAAGACTGACCATTTTCTATTTAGAGTTCCAATATTTGTTTTGATTTGGTTCATGGAAACTTTGATGTCCATTTGAGCTCCAGGAAACACATGTGGTTTTATATCTTTTTCTCAGCTCTTATCAGTTAGCAGCATAACAACTAGTCAGGATTCTCAGAAAGCACCCAGTTGAGAGTGGAAGGTACACTGTTTAACCCTTCCTTTTTCGCGTACATCTTTATATCGAGTCAAAACAGGCAATGCAGCGTACCCCACTGCAAATGTATTTCTTGCAGTCAGGATGGTCATTCAGCTTGACCCAGATACCTCAAAAATAATCTTTATTTATGAAAAAGTACAAATAACTTGGAACATATAGTAAAAATCAAATGCGAAAATACATTTAAAGGCTGATCCAACATCTGTGATAATTCCTTAACATGAATTTCGGGTGGGCTGGTCATGTAGGGTTTCTAGGAAGAAACATTGATTATTGAGCTGGGATCACTGCATCCCGGATCCAATCTCACTGACCAGCCAGCAGGACAGACTGCTGGTTGGCAGTACACATCTCGATATACTGCCACATATATAACATAAGTGTGATACACTGAAAACTGATATCGATGCAATATAATACAGAATCACTTCTGTGAACGATATGACGTGATTCAAAAAGTATTGGCTCACAAATTAACTAAATTATAAAATACTTTAGTTTGATATGTGATCAATTGATATATATTTTTTTGTAAATTTTAATCTAAATTTAAATTTCAGTTTTATTTAAAGTGTCTTATCATAACAAAGTTATCTCAAGACACTTTTTTAAAAGTTGAAGTAAGACTATAGTGGAGAAAGGAAAAATAGATCAAGCAACTCAATAATGAGTAAAGGACAGTGTGGCATTGGTAAGTAAAAACATCCTTTTAGAAGGCAGAAACTTTGAGAAGAACCAGACTCATTGTCGACGGCCTCATGCTGACCGGCTGGGAGGAAGGATGGGGGGGTAGATGAGTGAGGGAGGATATAGTGAGAGAAAGGAGGAAAGTATAGGAGAGTCCATGGAGGTGCTGGAGAGAACTCTGGATCCGATGACGTGGTGGAGATCCTGGATCAGCAGCAGGTCTGGAGGTGGAGAAAAAAAAAGTGTGGGTTTGGACTGCACAGGTGATGAATGTAATGCAGAAAAGGAAGGATATACAGAGCTCGGTGTCTAAAACTCCTCCAGCATTCTAAGCCTATAGCAGCTTAAGAAAAGCAAAAAGGGCTGATTCAGTCCTAATTATAGGCTTTAGCGAAAAGTAAGGTTTTAAGATTTTGAGACTGTAATGTTCTAGAGGGTTGATTAGTTTGGATTAGATCTTAAATGTTTGTTGGTGCTAGACCATGTAAAGCTTTATAGGTTAGGAGAAGGATTTTAAATGTTATTCTAAATTCTACTGGAAGCCAATGTAAAGAGGACAACACAGGGGTCATGTGTTCACGCCTCTTAGTCTTAGGCTGGACAATAGTCCAGCCTGCAGGTAACAAAAGCATGAATGAGTTTCTCAGTAGCATCCAAAGGAAAGAAGTGCCTGATTTTTGAAATGTCAATAAGGTAGAAGTAGATTTGTTTTATGTATTATTTACGTTTACAACGTCACTAAGATGGCAGCCGTTTTGGGTAGATAGTGTCCATCGAACCATACTCAGTTTTTTGAGCATTTAGTACGCCAATTTAATGTGCATGGCGCACTAAATTTCACATACTAAGAATTGTGAAGCACTTACGCACTAAAAATACTAACTTTGAGTACGCAAGTATGCAATTTGAGACACATCACATATCTGGATTGATTCTTGACTTCCAGAGACAAAGCACTCTTTCCGAAATCTCAACTAGTTGCTGAGGATGATCTTGGCCAGTACCTTTTCAACAATGGAAAGGGGGAGATATTCCCCAGCTGTTGCCGCAGTTTATTCTGTTACCTATGCTTTACTATTATGCTGCCGATTGATTGAACAGATCCGTCAGTCTTTTAATGATGTTTTTTGACACAGTAAAACGGAATTAGGAGACAATAAACAGCATTAGTTCACTGAAAAGTGAAAAATGACTACAGTTTTACAAATTCCCGAAAAGTACATCAACGAACCACTTTGGTCTCCTTATTAACCAACGGCAGACACTGATTTCTCTGAAACACTTCTTTGCCTCTCTTTTACCTTGTGAGTTAGCAAGTAGGTGCTTCGGGTCTTAAAATGTATATTCATCGTATAAAAATCACACGGATCAAAACTGTAAAACCTCAGGTTACAGGTTTTCAAAATGAAGGCATGCAAAACCATTGCATTTACAACTATGATGAAATCCTTCCAGTCTAGTAGAAGAGTCCCATGTTTCCAGGTGTAGGATGTAGCCTCCATGTTTAAAGACCTAAGCAGGGACTCAATCTGGGCCGGATGCAGTCTGTCTGGGGTTTGCACCCCTAGCCAATACCCCCTCCGCAGCCAACCCACATTGAAGTGGGTTTGCCTTCACAGCTGTAGTGATTCTCCTAACCATCAACTTTCACCTGTTCCACCAGGGACTTCACGTAGGAAGAGATGTACATGATCTTGGAAGTGAAGAGGCTCTGTTCCGGCAGGGGATCCTTGCACACTTTGCTTTCTGTTTCTCAGGGGCAGAAAGTAGGTCTTTTAGGTAGCAACAGTTGAAAGCAGAGATAATCAAGTACAAACAGCATGAACTAACTACAAGCACTACAACTCCAACACTACTACACAAACACATCCCACTGCCTTTGCAACACAAGATTATCACCTAAACTCAATTTCATTGTCCCTTGTATTTAAATAAGTAAGTAACAGTTATTTGTAAAGCACCTTTCTAGAGCAGGGTCACAAAGCATTTGAACAATCCAATGGGAACGAATACCTACAAGATCTAAAAGGCCAAGACAAAAGACAAACCGAGAGTCACAGAAAATTAGGAAAAAGACTGCAAAAATAAAAAGGACATAAGATGCTTCTAGTCAGTAGACTAGTCATTCTCTGTCTCCTAAATACCGTCTTTATAGTACTAATAAATCAGACGACATTCAGATTTCAGGGAAATGCAGTACATACATTGGCAATTCAGTAAAATAAGAGGATATTAATAATTTATAAATACAATTTTGTCTGCAACCGGCAGAGCTGTCTTTAATTAATGTGACGAACAAGAATGTTGGTGTTAAAAAGGAAAACTTTGAACCCTCTTGAAGTAGGGGAGATCGATGCAGAAGGCAGTGCAATCCAATAGATGTGTCCTAATTAGCAGAACTAAAAAGTAAAGTGATGCAAGATATTTTACCTCTAATTGTTGGATGTGTTATTCCAACTTTACTTAATCACCCAACCTCCTTAAGGTTTTAACTTAAAATATCAGTTTTCATTGATATATCTCCAAAGAACTCTCATCATAAGAGAGGTGGGAAAATACATTTAAGATTAAAACATAATATTCAAGACAAAACAAATACTGACCTGATGTTCTACATGGAATAGTTATTTATGCAAAGTGGACAAAAGGCACGTCCCAAAACACAATTTATATATATTAAACAGTCTGGCTTTCCTTAAAATGGTAATACCGCTGTGGAAAGAAGGCAATATCAATCTCCTGTTAAACAATTAGAGTCTAATATTAGTATTTTTAACTCATTGTTTCTCCAACCACTCTCCCCTCCCCCCCTCTTATCTACTCTTTGTATTGTTCTTTTTGCGTATCTGTCTGTATACATGTCTGTATTGTATGTACTGTATTGTCCCTCTGTATCCTTCTTGTTCTGTGTCTTTGTAAAGCGTCTTTGGGTACCCAGAAAAGCGCTGTATAAAACCTATGTATTATTATTATTATTATTATTGTGTTTAGTATCTCATAACCAAACCAACACCTTCCCCTTTGGTTTGATATCAAGTTTTCCCCAAGACTTTAAGAGTTAATTGTTGATATCTATTATCGCTACTTGCTAGAAAACTAAATGCTGCAGTCTTCATGGACTACAATATGAGAACCACTGTCAGTGATCTCGTTTTTTATGGGATCTAAATAAGCATTTCAAGCTCCTGTATTCCGACTATAACAATATGACGTAGTGAGCGAGGGTAGAGCAAGAGAGCACCTAAAATAACTTCCACATTTATTCAGAATTATTATTTTCTTTTCTCTCATGCAAAGTAGAGTTAAGAATTATATTTTAATATTGCACTGTGGAACTTGGATTTATATCAAAACTGGAATTGATTTGGTTTGAAATGACACTTGAGGCAAAGTAACACATAAGTGGACTTAAAAGTAAAATTACCGACACAGGAGGATAAATCTCACAGTCCAAAATATGACTAGATGGTGAGCCCATGCTTACATAATTGGGGACATATATTTTGTAATTTAGCCTATTATCTACCCATATTCCTATATTTTATCATTTTTTAATTATTCATGTAGAAAGAATAGTAGACATAATACATGGATATTTCACAATCATGAACATAATCTGATTTTTAAACCTGCTAATTTTTTTAAATGTAATTAAATTATATTGCTTGTCATATTCATGTTCTGATTTTAAAAGCATTGGTGTATTGTTTACATCAGGGGTCCCCAAACCCTTTTTTGCTCTGCGGACCTGTTTATAAATGCACCTCATACAAAAACCTTTTTCGATTAGTTCATAGGTTTATTTTTTGAGTACTCTTGACTGAAACAAACTTGTTGACATGTCGAGAGTCACAGGCTAATGTTACTTATTGTATTTTACAAAATATTTTCAAAACAAAACAACTTTAATACAGTAATAATTATTAGAACATAAATTGCATAAATAGTTTACTTAAAAGAGTACAATATAATAATTAAAAGTGAATTTACTCCATACTTAGTCTGACTTCACAGCTGAAAACTTGGAGGTCAGACTTCTGCAGACACTGTTATGTCCCTCCTTGAGTTGATATAGCCAAAGTTGTAGTAATATCGGGTCTGCTGTAGAGGCAGTCAAGTGTTTTTATTGCATTTCATTTATCTATTCCATTTCTCCGCACTCTATAAGTGCTTGTCCTTGTGACATTATAGCAGATCTTAATCAGATGCTCAAGATGTCATGAAAAAAAGTAAAGCTCCTTTACCGTATATGATATGAAAAGATTGATCAAACCAAGAGAGATTTCACACAGTTAAGCTTTTATCAAAAGATTTTGATGTTATGAGGTAACAAAATAAACTTCAGAAGTTAGACCTATCATCATCATCAGAATTTGATGAATGATAGGTACTTACAAATGTGACCATTTTTACCTGATGGGGTCTTGCCACTGGTAGTGCCAAGTTTCCTGCGTCCTGAAAACTCATAATTTCTCAATCATTTCCAATCATAATGGAATTAATTTGACATTTTTATGGTTTAAGCAAAACTAATATATGGTAGAGGAAAACAGGTCCCAGTGGATCACAAGAGCAACAGTGGCGAAGAAAAATGCCTGGCAGCTAAAGATACAGATTTTAACTTGACAGCCATGATTGATGTTTTGTTGCAAGGAGGAGCTATGAGAATGTATGTATGTTTTTCTATAAAATATTGCCATCAAATTCAAGATAAGCAGTAAAAGTCTATTACAACTATCTTTTTTCAAATTTGTAGGACAATGAAGGCACTTCATAAAGCACCATGGCAGTTAGTAAGTGTACTATGAGAAGAATTTAAAGAATTGTTGTTTGTTGTTTCTTTGATAAGAAAGAAAACCATTCTCTGACAAATGATGCGCTTGAAAATCGTGACAGTGGGCCTTTCAAGTGATTTTAATTAAAGATTGTGTCAACCCATTAAAGATTTGACAATTGATTTGCTCCAGAAACATTTGTATTGCCTTGCAGAGTAATGTGCACCTCTGTTGCGCTTCAGTAAATACATAACCAAATCCCTCACTTCATTCTGAAGTGAAGTGTGATTTGTTTGTGTTTACATCCTGTTTTTTTGGGGGGGAGAAATATTCTATTTGGACTACAGACTGTTCTGTAAAAGCCCCCTCAGTGATGCATTGTCAACTCAAGAACATAGCAAATATTGTTTGCTAATGTTGCTTATTGTTTTGTTCATATTCACTGAACACAAATATGAACACTTTTGTTTTTGCTCCCATTTTTAATGAGATAAACTCAAAGATCTTAAACATTTTCTACATACACAAAATAACCATTTATCTCAAATATTCTTTACAAATCCGTGATAGTGAGCACTTCTCTTATTTGCCCTGATAATCCATCCCACCTCACAGGGGGGGCAAGATATCAAGATGCTGATTAGACAGCATAAATATTGCACAGGTGTGCCTTAAGTCTGATTTGCTCGGGATAAGTATAACCTGGGGACCTCTGGTTATCTAGATAATGAAGGAGAATTTCTGAGTTTTAAACCTGTTTGAATGTGCAATGTCTATAATTTGTAATGTATTAATTCTGCCCCGAATTACCTACTTTAATTCATCAAAAAAAGAAGTTGGTGATAAGTCTAGTCCTGTGGGAATCTGCATGTCTGTGTTTTGTGATTGTGCACGTATCATTCAGTAATTGCGCGCCGTTTACACCTGTATTCCAATACTACTGGTATAGAAGAATGGAGGCGGCGGTGGAAATTTTGACACGTGGTCTTATTAATTACAGTACGACCCCCTATCTCACATGGACATCTATGCGGAAAAACGGAAAAAAAAATAAAAACATATTTTAAAGATGTCGCTTATAATACAGAGGAGGGGGGGAGTTTACAAAACACAGAGGTCCCCAGATAATACTTATCCCGTGGGAATAGGGCTTTAGAATGGCACTTTACCCTGATTGCTCCTGATGGTAGACTTGGCGCAAGTGTGCAGCCTACTCCCATCAGTATGTGTGAATGGCTGTAAAAAGCACTACCGAATTTTCCCCTCGCGGGACTAATAAGGGATTCTAAAAAAAAAAAAGAAAAAAAAAAAAGGCCACTCTAAAATGTTCAGTTGTATCACACAGCCCAATGCCACAGATGTCACAAGTTTTTAACGAGCGTCAATTTGGCATGCTAACAGCAGGAATGTCCACCAGAGAAGTTGCTTGTGAAATTAATGTTCAATTCTCTACCACAGGGTTCAGCAACCTGCGGCTCCGGAGCTGCATGCAGCTCTTTCAGCGCTCTGATTTGGCTCACTGAGTTTTTGGAAAATAAGTATTGGTAGCTTTGGAACGATCTTCCTCTCCCTGCGTTTGATGGAGTCCACTGATTCTTTCAAGAAACATCTAACAACCTTTTTATTTGTGTAGGCTTTTTCTTCTTTCTTTGGGCTGCTGTGTTTGTCTTATGTCTTGGCGCTTTAGAGGTTTAAATGTGTAGACACTTTTAACTATGCATTGCTTTTGATGTTCAAGCGCCTTGATTTTAAAAATGTTCTTCCAATTTCTTTATAGAGCATTTAATATTAGTGATGGCCTCTATTTGTGATAGCAAATGACTGAATGGAATTGACAAATATTCACCACAATAAGTCAATAAACATTTTCTTCTTATAGCAAATACTTAGTATACGTAGGATGTTGATTTCTGGGTTGACAAATGCTGTTCTAACGACGATGCAACTTCAATGGAATTTTGAAAACCTACTACAAGTAGTGACTGGAAAAATCAATCAATATACTTTATTGATCTATAGAGGAATCTCACAGAGAAAAGCCACCATGAAGGACTGAACTTGCCAATCCTTCATTTGTGTATTCATATAATGAAAAGACAATTTTGCCAGACAGTGAGTTGTTTTTTTAGTATTATTAATCACTGTTTTTGGTATAAAACATAATAATAAATGGAAAATGATTTACCAGCAGGTGTAGTAAAGTCAGAGGAACCAACAGACCCAACTTTAATGATATGAATACTACTGGGTCTGTGTAATTTACTAATGAAGTAAAAGGGGCGTGTTCAAAAAAATAGCAGTGTGGAGTTCCATCAGTGAGATCATTCATTATGTGAAAGAAACAGGTTTCAATCAGGTGGCCCTTATTTAAGGATGAAGCCAGCACATGTTGTGCATGCAATTCTCTGTGAAAACTGATGAAAGATGGGTCGTGCCAAACGTTGTTCAGAAGAAATGCATGCTTTGATTAAAAAGTTGATTGGAGAGGGGAAAACGTATAAAAAAAGTGCAGGAAATTATGGGCTGCTCAGTTAAAATGATCTCCAAAGCTTTAAAATGGAAAGAGAGAAACCAGAGAGACGTGGAAGAAAACTTAAGACTACCATTCAAATGGACCGAAGGATAGTCAGAATGGCAAAGACTAAGCCAAGGGTCTACTCCAGGGAGATCAGAGACGGTCTGAAGGTACCTGTGAGTGCTGTGACAATTAGAAGACCCTTATGTGAGGCTAATCTACCAGCAAGAAGCCCCGCAAAGTCCCACTGTTGCAAAAAAGACATGTGCTGAAGAGGATTGCATTTGCCAAACATCATGTCGACTGGCCTCTGGAGAAATGGAGAAACATTTTGTGGACTGATGAAAGTAAGATTGTTCTTTTTGGATCCAAGGGCCGCAGTTTGTCAGACGACCCCCAAACACTGAATACAAGCCAGAGCACACTCTGAAGACCGTGAAGCATGGTGGTGCAAGCATCATGATATCGGGCTGTTTCTCTTACCATGGTGTCGGGCCTTTATATCGCATACCAGGGATCAATTTGGATACATCATAATACTTGAGGAGGTCATGCTGCCTTATGCCGAATGGGAAATGCCCCTGAAATGGGCGTTTAAACAGGACAATGACCCCAAACATACCAGTAAGCGAGCCAAATCTTGGTTCCAGACCAACAAAATTGAGGTTATGGAGTGGCCAGACCAATCCCCAGACCTTAATCCAATTGAGCACTTGTGGTGTGACATACAATTTGCTGTTTCTGAGGCAAAACCCAAAAATGCAGAGGAATTGTGGAAGATTGTCCAATCTTCCTGGGTTGGCATACCTGTTCAGAGGTCCATTCACAAGCACTACCACTTTGGTATGCATGTTTCTGGAACACTCTCTCTGAACTGGATGACATGGTCACGAGTGCAACAGTGGTCTTCTCCACCCCATGTGTAGGGGAAAATGTTGATGTTGACATTTTTAAAACCTCCAGGCAATGATGACCCGTCTTGCAGAGTCCACATTCTGGAGCATTCTGGAGTCATGGCTGGAAGCTTAGCAGGGGTACAAAATGTTGGGTTTCCCACAGTTTTAAAAAAAATGTTTTTCCTGCCTTATTGACTAAAACAAATTCTCTGTTTATTTTGGGAATGCAGGTCAAGTGTAAAACTCTCAATTGCAAATTAATTAATTCCTGAACTTTGCAAGTGACTTGATGATACTCCATTTGCACAACACTTTGCTGCTGTGTGCAGCCAGGCACCACTTGATCTTGGTCTGGTTAAGCTAATGGATATTTCTCTTAAACATTCATTGCTACACTAATATCCCAATTTCTTCCAAATGCAGCTCTGTGGTCTGGACTCATGCTGGGTTAGGACGAGAAAAGTTTATGTGAACACATCATTGTTTCATGCGCACACTGGGACTTTGTTGAAAGACCGAGCATCTCTGGAAGTCTACTAAACTTGAGGTGCGCAGACTACACCTCAGGGATCTGATGTCCTCAATCAATGAGATGATGAATACTGCCAGATATGATTACATTCGGAAACTGGTAACAGTAAATAAGACACTTTTTCTAAGCTTCCATTTCCAAGAAAAAGGTGGTGTCTAAGCAGCTGTCATTGTCCCTGGATCATAGCGACATCCATGAGAAGTTTCAGTCTGGCTTCCGCAAACATTACTCTACAAAGACGGCCTTACTGAAAGTGTCCAGTGACATCATGATGTCGGTTGATTTGGGTCAATGGACTGTTCTGGTTATCTTGGATCTGTCCTCAGCCTTTGACACAATTGATCACCAGATCCTGCTGAGAAAAATGAGAGATGAAGTGGTCTGTGTTACGGTGGTTCTCAATAGTGATGGCGAGATGAAGCCTCCCAGCCGATTGGTTCATCTTTGGAGGAGAGCCTCGTGAGGATTCATTTGCACGACCATGCCATTGGGAGCATTGCATATTTTGTGCGAAAATTCCACAGTGCTTGTGCTTCAGTCTGTTTCTCTTTTTATATATTATTTCACCGGCTTTGGAAAAAATGTGTTCTCATGGAACAGGTACACAACATTTTCATAGCTAAAATGTAAAGACACTGGTGTCTTTAATATTGTGTTCAGCGAGGTGGGTCTTGATCGCCACGGTTGCATCTGCCATTTCATTCCTCGGCCTGGTCTGCGGTGCTGTGGCATCTAAAAACGCCTTTATCTCGCAGGTTCCATGATACCACAAGTAAACCAAAGTTTGCTATAGTCTCGCTGAACAATGCGCCAATCCAAGAGATGTGGGGGGAGATCCATTGCGTTTTGAGGCCACTTTTATTTCGAACTTTGGGGGAAGTAACCGAGCGATTACCGAACCGGTCATGTTACTGGCCGGTTTGTGAGGCCTCGAACGTCAGCACTAGTCTGGCTTCCGCAAACATCACTCTACAGAGACAGCTTTATTGAAAGTGTCTAATGACATCATGATGTCGGCTGACTCGAGTAAATTCACTCTTCTGGTTCTCTTGGATCTGTCCTCAGCCTTTGACACAGTTGATCACCGGATCCTGTGAAGAAGACGTAGAGATGAACTGTCAGGGTCTGTGTTACAGTGGTTCTCATCATACCTTTCTGGGCGCAGTTTTAGTGTATCTGCCAATCAAATGAGGTCTGAATCGGCATATATGTTGTGTGGAGTCCCTCTAGGTTCTGTTCTGGGTCCTTTATTGTTTTTGCTGTACTTGATTTCCCTCGGTAAAATCATTCAGAGATTTCCTGATGTTTCTTTTCACATTTTTGCTGATGACATCTGGCTTTACTGCTCTTTTGATCCAACTGAGCCCCAGAGGCTGAATTGAGTGAAAACACTTTGCAGCTAAATGTGGACAAAACTGAAACTCTGGTGATTGCTCCTGATGATAAGATTCCACTGTTGAGTCAGTACTTGTGTGACTTAAGTCAGTCTGTCAAACTGAGCCTGAGAAACCTGGGTGTTGTATTTGATAAAGACATGTCTCTTGTTCAACACTGCAGAAAACTGACCAGTAACTGTTTCTTTCGACTGAGAAAAATCTCTAAACTTAGGAAAATGTTGCCACAACATGATCGGGAGCTTGTAATCCATGCATTTGTGTCTTCTCGCCTGGACTATTGCAACAGTTTATTTTCATGTCTTAACAAGAAGGAGCTGTCTCGCCTGCAGTTGATTCAGAACTCTGCAGCGAGAATTCTGACCCGCTCCACTAGAAGAACTCACATTTCTCCGATCCTTAAAACTCTTCACTGGCTTCCAGTTTCTTTCAGGATCAACTTTAAAATCCTGGTTCTTACTTTCAGAGCTATTCATGGTCAGGTTCCTCCTTACATCACTGATCTGATCCAGCCTTACACCCTAGCTCGGGCTCTGAGGTCTGTGGATCAGAATCTACTGATGGTTCCACGCACACGGTTCAGGACCAGAGGAGAGATATCCTTCCAGGCTGTTGCTCCTAAGCTTTGGAACGATCTTCCTCTCTCTTTGCGCTTGATGGATCTACTGACTCCTTTAAGAAACATCTTAAGATGTTTATATTTGTTCAGGCTTTTCCTTGATTTTCTGGAACTCCTGTTGTGTTATCAGTTTTATCTTGCCCTTTAAAGTATATACTTTATTGAGTATTGTTTTGATTGTTTAAGCGCTTTGTTACCCTGGTCTGGAAAAGCGCTTTACAAATAAAAATTACTTACTTACTTACTACGTCACCACCTAAGTAACCAACACACGCCTTGATACACGCTTCATGAACATCTTCCTGGATTACTCGACACATGCTTCAAAGCCTCGACACAGTCGGACACATCAGTAGTTCTCAACATACCTTTCTCAGCGCAGTTCACCACATTTTTGCTGATGACATCCAGCTCTACTGCTCGTTTGATCTAACTGAGCCTCAGCTTAGTCAAATGTTTGCTAGAAAAATCAAACAAAGGCTCAGTAAAAACACTTTGCAGCTAAATGTGGACAAAACTGAAACTCTAATTAGTGCGCCTAATGATAATGTTCCAGGGTTGAGTCAGTACTTGGGTGACTTAGGTCAGATTGTTAAACTGAGCCTGAGAAACCTGGGTGTTGTATTTGACAAAGATATGTCTCTAGTGCAACACTGCAAAAAAACTGAACTTGTTTGTACTATTGTTATTGTTTATTTTTGTGTCTAAACAAGATGGAGCTGTCTCTCCTGCAGTTCTTACAAAACTCTCTCATGCTTACAGACCAGTGGAGATAAATCATTCCAGGCTGTTGCTCCTGAGCTTTAAATCTTCCTCTCCCCCTGCATTTGATGGCGTCTACTGACTCGACTAGCCTCCTGACATCTTAAGACTGTTCTTTATTCATGCAGGGTTTTTCCTAATCTTCTGGGACTCTTTTACAGTTTTTTAATTTTTTGGGGCATTTTTAAACATTTATCGGGTTTGATAAATCAAGCGCCGTGTGACCCTGGTCTAGAAAGGCGCTTTAACCCCATTAGCCAGTGTCTCGATGGAGGTAAACCATGGAATCTTTGTGATATATAGTTATAATACCACTACAGGAGCCTATTACCGTTAGTTTACCCAAATTACTAGCATTCATATTCTAATGTGCTACCTTATATATAAATAACAAACTGCATCTATAGTTATAAAAGACAAAAGACCTCAATATAAATTAGAAACCTTAACAAAGATAGTACTCTGGCTCCCACTCACCCTTTTTACTTAATCATATACCAAAAAGCTGCATAGAAATGGTGTGTTAATAAAGTGTTTTTGTTTTTTAAATATATTTTCTATATAGCAGAACCAATATTACATTCAAGACTGACACACCGTTCCAGAATAAACTTCATTCTGACGATATTGAAAGTCATAATCAGCCATCAGCTAGCAGGCAGAAGGAGAGGATTTTGTGTGACGAGTCATACCTTGCCACCTTGAGGACTTTGAAGTCATCTTTGGACCAGTTCCTGTAAATGATAATGGTGACCAAGACTCCACCCTCCCCTGGAATCCAGATGAGTTGGACAGTCCTCAGGTATAGTTACAACATTGCACCAAAAGTAGTGCTGTCATTACTCATTTCTTTAAATATTTGTTTTCCAAAAAAATTACTGAAATTGTCCATTAGCAAAATTGGTAATTTATGTTATGAGGTTACTTTTGATCCAGAAATTCATTAAAAAAATAACAAACCTAAAAATAATAATATAATAATATTATTATATTAGAATAATAATTCTTACTTATACTGTAATTAATATGTTTATTTTATTTTGTCTTGTGATAACTCTTAAATGTAAGAATGCAGAAGTCAAGCAGCCGACAATGTTTGCATTCATAAAGATCAAATCTGGGCCAAATTCCAGACAGATAGTTTGCCTTTTTTTCTTTTCATGTCCCTTTTGGGGCTCTGTACATTTTAAGTTGCTTTTAAACAGTTTGTTCTCACCCCATAGGCCATCATTTGTGTATTGTAAGTTCAACATACACAATATAGAAGACATTTAAGACAGCTTTTAGTCATTACAAATAATTTGACATTGACATGTTGGTACAGAGTTTCAGTATTGCTTCCTGAATGCCCAGGCTGACGACATGGAAGGGGAACAGACATTAGCAAGTCATTTCATGCAAATTAATGGTCGAAAAACATATCCAATTTTATTTTATTTGTAATTTTTTTTTTTTAATTTCCTTTCAACCGATATAACTTTTTGAAGAACAATTTCTTAAGGTTAAAAGCCCTACCGTCCATGTTTCCATCGCATTTATTTAATTCTAGAAAGAGGAGAATACATTTTTATGTTTGGTCTGATCAATATTGTTTTCAATTGTAATTTTCCTCTTCTGTTAAGTGATTATTCAAACGCCTTAACATATTTTTACATAATTAATGCATTTCTAGGGGGTCTTAGCAGCCATGGGCAAGGACCTTCTTATGATGCATTCTTCAAATAATTGAAAGAAATTAAACACAAGGACTCTCGGAATAGTTTAAATCTTACCATAAAAATAGACCACAATTAAGTTATTAAAATGAATTAACATCCTTTTCTGTTTATTAGAAGTACAGTGTAGATAATAAGTCACAGGGCATTATGGAAAAGAGCCAGTGTGATCTGAAGAAAATCAGATTAAACGGACGTCACCTGATCAGAATTGACGATTTTGTGTCCGTCTACAATACAAAACCCTACTGAGAAAGTCTGAAGACTCTTGGAAAAATGCCAAGAGAAAGGTTTGATATTACCATCTAAATTTGATCACTCAGGGGGATTTTATTTAGTTTAGAGACAGTACGTGAGGATTGATTTAATTGATCTCTAAGTCAGGTCAGACTTAGAGTTGTAATTGGATCCCATTTATTTGCTTTTACTCATCCAGAATTTAAAAAAACAAACAACACTAGATTTATATTTTCCTGAAATAATGAAATCGATATTCTTGTTTCAGTCCCATCCAGTGGAAAGAGAAATGTGGAAATACAAAAAGCAAAAGTCCAGAGGAATTTATGTCACCCCCCTGAAAAATACAAACAAATTTAAAATACCTTCTTCAGATGTAAGGTGATTTTAAATGTAACTTTTTTCTGACTTTCAATTGATGTTAATACCTAGAAATATTTGTTAAAATGAAGCAATTACAATATTGTTGTAAAGTGTTCAAACCTGTGAAATGATCCTGTCAGTATCTAATCCTGCCATCGCTTTTTTCATGGTTTGAAACAAATGTAAAGGATTCGAGCACAAAGACAAGTGTTCCTGAACCATGATTCTGAAGTAATAAATAACAATTACCATCAAATGTGGTCAGCAATGGGAAAATACATTGATTCATGTTACTAAAACAGCAAATGTGTGAAGAGGAGCCAAATAATTTGGGTACTATCCATCTCTTATATAGTATTTACTGCTTACATAATAATGTTCATGGAAGCCTGTAACAAACCTCATGTGGTCATAAAATTACTGTCAAACTTGCAAAAAAAAAGCCACATGCCTCAGTCAAAGCAAATGGCAGTTCACCATAACAAAGTTTGTGACTATTTGGCTAAGCAGTGTCTGTTTAGTTTGTGTATAGTGTAAATGTTAATGTAAATGGTGTGTGTGTGTGTATACATAGATTTTTAGATTGTTAAGATCGAAAAGCCCAATAAACAATGAAACAACCACATCAACTAAGCAACACGACTTACCGGTAAGTACAATTGACACTCACAAGAGTTTAAAACCTTAATCTTTAATAAATCAGATTTATTTACAGAGGTTTGCAATTCTTCTTGTCAAAGGATTGACATTTGAATTTCGGGTGAACTATCAGTAACGTTTGAATTTATAGTTTTTTTTATATATAGCACAAAGGGAAACAAAGAAAGTGAACATTTTATGGAATGATATTTAATTTTAAAAATCAAAAGTGTTTTGTTTCCTGTAGGAAACGGGTCCAAATGGCTCTTTGTGAAGGTTGCTAACACCTGCTCTACCATAAGCCGTCTTGTTGTTCAGTCTAACTTTCTTTAACCCTCACTTTCGGCACCTTTTTCTTGTTTTAATTAATCATTCATAGCGTTAAACATTTCTCTCCATTTTAGTGCTTAAACTGCCGGGTTTTTTTCCAGCTAGGTGGTATCTATGCTCGAATTGCAATTGCCTTGTTTGCATTGTTTAAAATAATTCAGAAACCCTGACCTTTGCTCAGCCCACCTCACGAGCTACGCGCAAATCAGACAGTTAACAGAAATGTCGGCTGAAACCTTGAAAAGAGGAAGCAGCAGTAAGTAGAACATGCAGTAACTTCAATTCAATTCAATTCAATTTTATTTAAAGTGTCTTATCATAACAAAGTTATCTCAAGACACTATACAGTTGAAATAAGACTACAGTTGATTAAGGAAAAATAGATCCCAGCAATTCAACAAAGAGCAAGAAACAAAACACTGTACAGTGAGCTGTTGAAATAGCCAGGCCAGAGGGCACATACCTAGCACAGCAGATCCAGACACAGGGGCCCAAGCCGCGGCAGGAACCCGCGGGAGACCAGGACCCGGCAGGCGAGATAACCACCAGAGCCGACCCCAAACACCAGCGAGAAGGCGGACCACCACCGGGGGTGCGAGAGGGCAAGCACAGGCGAGGACGACCAAGGAAGCAGAGAGGGGGAGGCACCAGGCTCAGGCACCGGGGCAGAGGGGCAGCCAGAAGAACTAGTCAGGGGATAGGGCCCCGGGGCCAGGCCGGGCGACGGAGGACCCCCAGACCGTCAGGCTGCCACCAAGTCCATAGCAGGGGACCGAGTCAAGGAGATAGGGATCCACCACAGCAGCGGCGGCGGAGCCCCCCCCAATACCCTGCGGACACGGCCAGTAGCCGGGTCGAGTGCCACCGCATGAGCCCGGGGGAGCAATGGCCAGGCACCGGCCCAGGTCCCCTGGGTCACAGGGGGGCCACGGTTGTGCGGGCAGGGCGGGGCCAATGGGGCTGCAGCCGTCCGGGAACGGCCCCCAATCTTTGAACTGTAGACCGTCCCCAACAGCCGCAGCCCACCTCCCCCATGAGGGAAGTTTGGGGGGCCAGCAGTATTCCATGGGCGGTCCACGGTCTCTAAGGTGCAGAGGCCCCACCCATCACACGTACTGACCCCCAGCCCCCGCCCCCACCCACCATGCAGCACCCAGGGGGACAGCAGCACTTGCATGGGCGGTACATGGTCACTACGGTAACATGGGTCCGCCCAATGCCTCCGCCGTCCCCCCAATGTGGCCCCCCCCAGGACCAAGGGCGACAAACTCCCCGACCACGGCACATGCCACACAGGGCGGGTAGAGGACCACAGCCACCGCTGCAGCAGACACCCACCCCAAGGCAGGCCCCCCACCACAGACCAGGCGAAGCCATCGGGGCCGGAAGGTCATCCAGAACACCCGGCCAGCCCCTAACGGTTCACCCGCAGACCCCGTCAGCGGGACCAGCAACCCCCCAGCCCCAGCACCGCCCCCAGCGCAACCCCCCATCCAACACCCCAGCCACCCCCGCCAGCACCACCCCCGCCGGCACACGGGGCCATCGCGGCACCAGCGGTCACCACCACCAGGCCCAAGGCACCCACAGGCCCCACCCGCCGGGCCCCCCACACCCGAACCGGCCAAGCCAGAACGGCCCCGGCGAGAAAAGAAAGATATACAGAGCTCGGTGTCTAAAACTAAAACTAAAACTCCTCCAGCATTCTCAGCCTATAGCAGCTAAGATAAACAGTTTTGTTAGTTATGACAGCTAGAGATAAACAGTCAAGTTAATTATAGGCTTTATCGAAAAGTAAGGTTTTAAGATTATTTTTAAACATAGAGAGGGTGTCTGCCCTCCGGACTGAAGCCGGTAGTTTGAGGGTTGGTAAGTTTGGATTAAATCTTTAATGTATGTTGGTGCTAGACCATGTAAGGCTTTATAGGTTAGGAGAAGGATTTTAAATTGTATTCTAAATTCTACAGGAAGCCAATGCAGGGAAGACAGTACAGGGGAAATGTGTTCGCGCCTCTTAGTCTTAGTCAGGACACGAGCTGCAGAGTTCTGAATGAGCTGAAGAGTTCTGAGAGACTTTTTAGAACAGCCTGACAGAAGAGAGTTACAATAGTCCAGCCTGGAGGTAACAAAAGCATGGATGAGCTTCTCAGCAGCATCTAAAGGAAGGAAGTGCCTAATTTTTGAAATGTTACGAAGGTGGAAGTAAGCAGTCCGTGAGATTTGTTTTATGTGTGAGTTAAATGATAAGTCCTCGTCAAAGCATACATCCAGATTCTTAACAGTGGTGCTAGTAGCCGGAGCAAGTCCATTTTGTAAAGCTAGATCATTAGT
Organism: Callionymus lyra; assembly: GCF_982586985.1. NCBI lineage: Eukaryota > Metazoa > Chordata > Actinopteri > Syngnathiformes > Callionymidae > Callionymus > Callionymus lyra. The sequence continues at coordinate 2,524,549 of NC_141825.1, read as the reverse complement.
TAATGATTGTCTGAGATGTTGCGGACCAACTAGTAAAACCTCAGTCTTTTCCGAGTTCAGTAGGAGGAAGTTTTTGGTCATCCATGACTTGATATCTGTGATACAGGACTGTAATTGTGTTAACTGATTTCTTTCATCTGGCTTCATGGACAAGTAAAGTTGGGTGTCATCAGCATAACAGTGAAAATGTATAGAGTGTCTTCTAATCAAGTCCCCTAGTGGGAGCATATAGATTGTGAATAGTAACAAAGAACACCCCCCTTGTCAACGACAGCACGCAGCTACAATCTACACCAGATATACGGAGCAAGCTGGATATTTATCTTTTCCCTGGAGGCTTAAATAATACTTATGATTCATGAAAGGTGTTGGAAATCCCTCTGGCTTTAGGCATGCATGCATTTCAAGTCAGCTCCGGTTTAAATGTTCATTACATTAGAAATCATGGATGAAATCGTAAATCCCACATTTCCTTCCATATCATACGCTTGATGTCTCATCAGCTGTTTCATGTTGACTGTAATAACTTGCATTTAAGCTATGATACTTTATAAAGATGGTTTTGATTCACATTTTATCAAAGGATATGTTTATATTGTTTGTTTATTTGCTATTATATTCAGTTTTTTCTAGTGATGCAACAGATGAGAGCTTTATACCAAAAACATTTTAAAAACGTTTTATTTTGTTTTGTTAGTAATTAAGTAAAAATTATATATTTTATTTTCTCCTGTTAGTTGTGGAGTTGTACGAGGACAATCCAAGCGCAGACATCATCTAACCATAACTATACTATCAGACCATGAAGATAAAGACAATCCAATCAGATTTTAACATACGGATGCAGAACTTTGAGTATATATCTATGGTTCTATTTCATATCAAACCAACTATACCGATATCGTTGCCTCTGAAGTTAAAACAATATCCCATATGAAACTGGGGCCAAATAAACACGTAAAAATATAAAATATCACCGTCCAAAATATCACCTGATGATTTAGTATTGAGTTAACACCTCTATCAAGAAGTATACTGCATTATTGTTATATTATTATGTTCTTATTTTTGTGGGTTTTTTTTTTTACAAACATTCATCATACCATAAGAATGTGTCCATTGAAATACTTAATTCACAATCATGAACCTAATCTGGATTTTAAATGGTGTTAAAATCAAAACAGCTTTTTTATAGAATCATTGGTCTGATCCAAATACATGTTTCGTTCACAAAACAGTTTATGCAGACTTTTAGCTTCGTTAAAAGATTTGAGGTTCATCTATCTCTCATTTTCACCAAAGCAGGATTGTAAAAAGAGTAATAGGGGTAAAAATGTGTTGGTTTGCCACATCCCTTAACTTAAGGGTTTACGCCGCTTAAATATCAAATCGTTCTCAAAAATGAAATCTTAGGAACAATCTAGGAAGAAAACTTACTTCAATACTGAACACAACATACTCTGTTTAGTGTGGAGACCTAGATTTGTTGTTGGACACTAGTAGGAACTGGAATGATACACAGAGGATGAATAAATCTTTTTCAGACAGAGCCTCACCCCCTCGCCACACCCCTCTCCACTCCTTCATAACGGTCTACACAACTCTACTATAAAGAGTCATTGACAAAGACAGGATTTCACTGATCACATACACACTGGAGCAACTCGTACCAACCATGTCTAGCAGAAGACGTCTTAAGCCTACCTATTTGGGTCCCGTGTCAACCGAGAGGAAGTTTGCCTATGTTTTAGCTTGGTCTTGAACCACTATGAAGCCAGAGACTCTTTATTCACAAACAACCCTCTAGGAACCCTCATCTGACTCTAATGTGACCGATACAGATGTTCAGACTGCGGACGCTCCTCTCAACCCAATCCTTGTTGAGGGAGAACCTGAGACCCCCCAGAACCCTTCCTACTTCACCAAAAGAGGAGGTGGATGGTTGGATGACGGATGTCCTGCTGAAAGACCATCATATTAAATCTCTTGCGTCGCACTCTGCGCAAGTTCACAGAGGAGAAATGCTACGGATAACAAGTCTACCACCCCGGTCAGTTGCACCACAACTGTCTAGAGGACACTGACGTGGAGACTTCAAACTTAATTCCTGCGGTCCAACACTTTATTATTGGAAACAACATTTAGGCCGATGATCACATAGTGGCGATAACTACGGAGATTGTTTTGCTAGAGCTGAAATCGTCAAAATTCATCTTTCCTTCGCTCATTTCTCGTGAACACAATGGTGTGAAACTACAGAGAGAGCTTGATTTTTCAACCACTAGCAGAAGACAAGATGGGTCAACTCTACGGAATACTCACCTACTATTTCACCGAACATTCCCACTCCAGAGCGTTTGTAGGATATTTGAATGAAGCCGTTGAAAACAAGGTTTCATCAGGTGAACACAAGGAATTTAAAAAGGTGGAAATTATGTTGGAGCAAGTTCGATCACTTCACCAACCTCATTGGGATACCATGGTGCAAACCACGTCCTCTTTATGTAGATGAGGATTTTCAAAAACCTTCCAAATATCTTTAAAGAAGTGGGAAAAGAGACGTTCACTATAAGTCGACAAACCACACATCGGATGAACGTCTCACAAGAACTGGCTCTGCTTTCTGGTTTTCCAAAAAGAAACATCTCAAGCTTACAACTTTTACAGAATTCAGCAGCACGTGTGCTGACGAAGACCAGAAGGCGGGCTCGTATGACACTGTTTTTTAAAATTGCTGCATTGGCTCCCTGTGTGTTTAGGATCGATTTTAAGGTCCTTTTAATGGTTTTTAAATGTCCGAGGGGTCTTGGACCTTCTTATCTTTCAGAATTGCTTTTACCATACGAACCCTCGCGGACTCTGAGATTCTCCGACACTGGCCTTTTAATAATCACAAAAGCCAGAACACGAACACACGGTGACACGAGGGCCGCAGAGAATGTTAATATTTTTATAGGCAGGCTCAAGACCCACCTATTTAATTTGTTTTTTTAACTAATGTCCTACTTTTATAGTGGTTTTATGTTTTCATTTTCATGTCCTTTATATTGGTTTTATTTTTTTATGTTTTCATTTCATGTCTCCAGTGTTTCCTCAGTAGGGTCTTGTTTTTTTCTGCAACTTGAAAGTCCAGAACAGAATAGCATCGAGCTGTAGATAGCTTTAAAAAAAAAAAACTTAACTCAAATCCTCCACCCCAGGAGGTAGGGTCTTCCGGCCAAATTGTTCTTTCAAGTTTTCTGATTCCCGGTGTCCCACTGAGAGAATCTAAATTCAAATGTTCCCGGGCGGCAGTCACACTTGTTGTGGGCGTTGTTTCCCGTTTTCCGCTCCCCCCCCTGGGGTCTCGCCGGCTTAGTTTGTCCTTGTTCTTTTGTGTGTAACTTCAGGTATGGTTCCAGGCAGAGAGAAATGTTTCGAATGCTTTAGAATCAGGCAGAGTATATAATACTCTTTCTTTATATTTGATATATATATCTATATTTATCTTTTAGTATTAATTTAAGTATGGCGTATACATATAACAATTTTAATCTAACAACTCCCCCTGCTGACGTGGCTTTTACAGGTCACGTCATAAACAAAAAGGCAAATTTCAAAATAAGTGGTTGTTCCGCAGCAACATTTTATCAATACCCCCTTTTATCAAATATTCATCATCTTCCCAAAAACATATCATTATCATGTACCTGCACACACTATATGTATAACCAAAACTATAATAATCTGCCTACAATATGATTTTTTAATGTGTGACACTGCAAGTGCTCTGAGTCCTCTTGAGTGCCCTTGTCAGCCTTCCGTCTAGAGCTGTGTTGTTGGGTATGAAAGTACAACACACGTCTCCAAACATCAAGCATAAACCACATTTCTCCAGCATGTAGTGCATCAAGGGCTTTTCTGTTCTGATATGCCATCATGCATGGGAGAGTTGTTCATGCACTGCCTCAGTTACAACTAGCCTAAAGTTTAACTATCTCTGATAATTATAATAAATGTAATTGATCCTATCAACATTTTTATTTGGTGTTATCCAAAAAAATAGATTCAAAACAATTTGCAATTGGGTCAGCCAATTTGTATTCATCCGGAACCACCCTTACCATATTTATTGCATCCATATAAAGGGAGGATTTCCCCATATACTCATCCAAGGAAATATAGCTGATGATACTTCTCTTTTTACACGTTGTCCAGTGGTCCAAGTGGGGAAGTCCTGAATTTTCATAACCTGTTCTTCAATATCCTCCATCGACATCGGCATCACCCTGGTTGGAGAGAAGAGACACAAGCCAACAGACCCCCTTCCAGTTGTCTGGAAGGTTTTGAGATAGTCTGTGTCATCCACAATACCACCATATATCTGCTCTTTTCACATTCATTTGTTATTTGGGTCTATTAGGATTGTTTCAATACGGTTGTGTTCATTAAGTGGGGAATGCAGCCACCATTATTTTCTTTATCAATACTTGTTCTAATAATCCTGAGAGATGGGCTTAATTCATTACATACTACGCAATCAATATTTGGGATAATGTCTTCATTTTCTCTAGCTTCTTCCAAAAACAAATTATTTTCCGAATATCCTGTTTCCAGTGTTAGCTGGGTTTCTGCCGTCATTTTCATTTTTTTTTTTTCATTAATAGCCATTAAATTGTCATTAATCTGTTTAAGGGGATTATCCTTATCTTTTAGGTCAACTGATTGTAGCCACATTTTTAATATGGGGATGTATGTAAAATGTAATTAATCCTGCTAGATCTTATCCTGAGACATAAATGGCGAGAGTCAAATAAAAACAACTCAAATTGTTTTGCTCTTGATTGTATGTTAAAGGTTTATCAATTTTTTGTATTGATTGTTATGAGCATCAGATTATATTGTTTCTTTATTTCTTCATCTGGCATAATGCTATTTCCTCTATTTATTGTTTCCATTCCAGCTACTGGGGTAATATTTGAAACAGGTCCTATACCCCATCCAGTCAAATACCACCCATCCAGTCAAATACCACCCTTTGTTTGGATTTGCTCATTATGATTTCACAGGTATAACCCATGTCCTCTCCATGTCATTCCATCATACCCGTAACTCTCCCAACAATCAATAAATCAAACCTGTAAATTATTGTCTCACCCGCTGGTCAATTTCGCCCCCAAGTGGTCAGTGGCGACGACTGGTGTTTTCTCCTGCACTATCTTGATCCTGTACATCTGTGTATTGTTAGCTTTTACTTCATTTCCGGATGAAGTTTCATCCACGTAGTTTGGGTCTGTCTGGAACCAGATGGTTCCCCCAAGTCCCACCAATAGTGCTGCAAACACTATCATGCGCCCTCCAATCCTCTGTCTGTTCTGCTAGAATAAGCAACCTGGTTTGTTGTTCTTATGTTACCTGTTCCTTCGTTGCTGTTGCATTTTATGGATTATTCAGGCCATCCCCTGTTTATCCACCGGATGTCCTCCGGATTCTTCCTTCTCAAACCCTGTGAGGTCTTTCAGGTGCTCTTTTACTTCACGCAAAGTCTGCTCTGTTGGTGGTGCGACTTTTCTGCACCGCCGTTTGTGCCACCACCTGCTTGGTCCTCTCCCTTAACACTATAATCAGAGGTTAAGATTACCAGAAATGGACCCATCCACCTTGGTTCATTCCACAGCCTGCTGTGGATCCTTCTCACCACCAATTTGCACACCTCCACAACCGGCAGCGGTGTACAAGGTGGTTCTGGAAGCAAACACTCCTGTACTCCTACAGAGAGACACTGCACAGCTGAACTTAGTTGTTTCAAATACTCACCAATCTCCTTGGAAAAATCTGAGGCCCATAGACACTATAAACCAAAGTATTCTTCAACTTTTTTCAATTTATCAGCAGTAAAGTGGGTGCCGTTATCTGACCTGACCATTCTGGTGATGCTGAACCTACATGGGACAACCTCGATCCAACTGCTGAAAACATCCACTGCCACAAGAATATACCTTATTCGCTTTGTCTTGTTATCAAGACCCATATCAGTGAAAACAATCACTATCTCTTCCCAAGGGTATTGTGGCACTGGGAAACCTCCCTGTCCCATTGTCATTGCTGATCGTGCCTTGGATTTCTTGCAAATCGTACATGTCTGTACAAAATACTTACAGCTATCTTCCAAAAATGGATGCCACCACCATGTCTTTATTTCATTATGTAGACGTTTGCCCTTAGGTTTTGTCTTTTATTGCTCCTCCCTCCAACCAAGATTGTTTCTCAGTAGAAGCTGCATTATTCTGAATTTCAAAAATATCATCTATTCCTCTTCTTGAGCTAATTTTTGAGTTTCTTCTTACAATCATTTCTGGTCAAAGACAACAAGTTTCAGGTATTATAGGTTCAAATTCACGCAGTTTTTTTCAACAACATATTATTGAATATTCCTGTGCTTTCACTCAAACCCTGAGGTTGTCTTGTGTAGGCGTACTGAGTCCCATTGTGAGTGAATGCAAACTTTTCACCGGTCTCCTGTGTTACTGGAATACAGAAAAAGGCATTAGCAAGATCAATAACACTAAACCATTATATCTGTATAATATTTGCACAAATTGTCAACGGATTCGGTGTCTCAAGTTTGCAATGTTCCAGTGCCTCATTTACCACTCTCAGGTCATGTACAAGTCTATGAACAACTTTTCCAGGCTTCTTAACAGGACTAATTGGAGTGTTGTTGGAGGCACATGGTCTTAGTACCCCTCCTTCAATCAGTTGTTTAATAATAGGCTCAAAACCGTCCGATTGATCTTGTAATATTCGATACTTATCTCTCTATACATACTTTTTCTCCAGCTTTCAGCTAATGGATACAGGTGTCACTCCTCTCATGAGTCCAACATCGGCTCCCCCGCTGGACCATAATTCATGTGGGATCTCGATCAGCTTACTGGATACAAGCGGGGAGTCCTTACCCTCCCGTCCATGCATTGCAGTTTGCAAGTGTGACCGCTCCCTGCAATAACACAACTTCACATATCCAATTACTGTTAGCCATGTTTTATCACTTTTTTGTCCTCTTTTTACCATTGGTCCAATATTTTTACCTTCTCCTCCTGCAGCTATCAGTAACGTAATGTGGGGTGAGGATTCATCATTCAATGCATACATTTCTTGCATTTTAACACTTAGTTTTACCTCGATTGCTACTGCTTCCTTACCAACATACATGTACCCAGTGGCCAGCCATGGGGTACCCTCATTGTGGCAAACATCCACCCATATTCATACAGGTTAATCTCATTATCTGAATCTGGAAAACATATAATTATAAGTACAATGTGAAACATCTGGGTTTTTTTTTTACATTTTCTCAAACTTTTTATCCAAGGCATCTATTAATTTGCAGCTTCTACAATGGATGAGTCTTTCTGTGGTATTAGCCAACCCCACCACACAAAAGCCGTTGGTTACTGCTCGGTACCCTCTCTCACTAAAATTTCTCTTTGTTGATGCCCTACGTATTTATCCTACTCTCAGTCTTTCCTTCCTCACTGTAATTTTTCTTATTCAATGTACCTTCATTTTTTTTGCTATGAAATATTTTTTTCTGATTTGTCATTTACTTCCTCACGCAGCTGCTCTATAGTCTCAAGTGCTGTTGTCATGGCTGCACTCAAATCTTCATCTCCCTTATTTTGTCATTTTTTTATCGCTACCTCAACTGATTTGCTAAATGTCCTTTCTGCTGTGTCAACCAAATCTCTTTGCCTGTGTGTTATCATTAATACATTATCGATTATCTCTTTTAAATTCACAATTTTTGTTGTTATCTATTTCATTACCCTCTTGATCCATCATCAGCTGCCCTCCTGTAACATTGAACACTGGTGCCGAAGGGTTACAATGATTTTTGTCTGACAATTGTGGATCTATTCTTTGGTCTCAACTTTCTAGGTAAGGTGGTGGTGGAACTGTTTTTTCAGTTACTTTTCAGTTATTTTCATCAACAACTTTCTTTTTAGCAGCTTTCACTGGTGCCATTACTTCAGTATTCAACTTTATCATTTTTACCTTCAATCAGCATAGGAAATCTGTCTTTATCAGTTTTTGTCTTTTCTAAAGGAGCCAGTCTGCATTTTTCACAAAACAATATGCTTGTCCTCCTTCTTCTAATGATTTCTACTTCTAGACTAATGTTTTTCACAGGTTGTGTCTGAGCAGTTGTCTTTGTTACTGGATCAGAGCGACATCCATGAGAAGTTTCAGTCTGGCTTCCGTAAACATCACTCTACGGAGACAGCTTTACTGAAAGTGTCCAGTGACATCATGATGTCGGCTGACTCAGGGCAATTCACTGTTCTGGTTCTCTTGGATCTGTCCTCAGCCTTTGACACAGTTAATCACCAGATCCTGCTGAGACGACTGAGGGGTGAAGTGAGACTGTCTGGGTCTGTGTTACAATGGTTCTCATTCTTCATACCTTTCTGGGTGCAGTTTAAGTCAGCCAATCAAATGAGGTCTGAATCGGCAGATCTGTTGTGTGGAGTCCCTCTAGGTACTGTTCTGGGTCCTTCATTGTTTTTGCTGTACTTGATTCCCCTCCGTAAAATCATACAGAGATTTCCTGATGTTTCTTATCACATTTTTGCTGATGACATCCAGCTCTACTGATCCAACTGAGCCCCAGTGGCTGAACAGATTAGTCAATTGTTTTCTAGAAATCAAACAATGGCTGAGTGAAAACACTTTACAGCTAAATGTGGACAAAACTGAAACTCTGGTGATTGCTCCTAATGATAAGATTCCAGGGTTGAGTCAGTACTTGGGTGACTTAGGACAGTCTGTCAAACTGAGCCTGAGAAACCTGGGTGTTGTATTTGATAAAGACATGTCTCTAGTTCAACACTGCAGAAAACTGACCAGAAACTGTTTTCTTAGGAAAATGTTGTCACAAATATTTTACCCGTAGTTCAGATAAATCCAATTCTTATTTTTTCTTTATTAATTTTTTTTTTTTTTTTTTTTACAACAACTCTCCATCTCCCTCTCTAGAAACAGAGAACTTTCACGCTTGAATACTTATATTATAATATCCAAAATGATTTCTTAAAAAACTTCTGATATGGAAATCACAAGCAAAAATGCCTTTTTAACCCAATAGAAGTTTAAGATAATTATCAATAAACTACTTTACGAAAATATATTCAGAGCTCATTAACCAAGAAAGCTGTTTTTTCAAATCACAATATACTCACTTTGCAACGTAAACAGGAGACAACGACCAGCGTATATTCCAACTTTAAATATATATTTTTTCAACAAACTTGCTCCACCAAACTCACAAGAAATGCTTTTTTTTTTTTAACCAAATAGAAATTTAAGTATTCCCTAAAAACTTGATTAAGATCCCTGTAACCAAGAAAAGCTTCTGCTCTTCAAGCCAATTTTATTCAATTTATGATTACTATTTAGGCCGAAAGCCAACATGGGACAAAATAAAAATAATATCTATCTTTTCTTTTTCTCAGAAGCAGAACAATTCACAACCCATTCAACTCACACAGCATCGGACATCGAATAACTCTAGACGCAGCTGCGCTTGGTGAGTGGGGGAAGGGCCGGAGTCACTGAGCAACTAGAGGGTTTCTGTTTACCTGACACTGATTATTCCCTGACTTAATACATTCAAAACTATAATATTATATTACAACACTGTTCACTGAGCGAGTGAAGGATCTGTGTTCACCTGACACTGATTATTATTATTATTATTATTGTCATTTGGCTACCGTAATTCTAAAACTATGAAGCGCACTTGTAATGTTTAATGCTGACAGTGCGATTCTACCCCCGATTGTGCTTACCGAAATCGAACCAATTTGAGGTGGTACACGACCCATAAATCAGTAAAAAAAAAAAAAAACTTAATTTGTATTTTTTAAAGCTTGGATTGTTCACGTATCGCGGAAGTCAAGAGGCTCTATGAGTAATACATGCTTAGAATGTCATGTTTATGTTCTTTCTGGTTTTATTTTGAAGTTGTGTTTCCGTTTTTGGTACGTGTTCCTCTGTTTTGTCTTGACAGACGCTGGCAGGTGCGCGGCTGGGGATGATTGAATGGCGGGTTCTTCCCACAGATAAGGAGCATCTCTAACCGGAAGAACACGCCAGAGTATTCAGTTTCTTGACCAGGTTGGCATCTTAGATCTCGCTCCGCGCCCGCTTGTTATTGAACTGTCTTGCGAAGACCCCTGACGTTGTCAGCGATTTCTGTTACTCACGTGAGTCTTTTTCCCCTTGTTTTTTAGTTGCTGTTTTGAGACCCCGATCTCCTGCCGCGTCCGGCCTCCGTCCCGAGCGCCTGTTCTGTTTTTGTTCCAGTCCGTTCCGACCGTGTGGATTATTAAAAGACTTTGTGTTTGAACTGTTTGAGGATTATTGCTCACTTCTGCATCTGAGTCTCCTGCCGTGTTCCACTCGTGACAGAATAATCTGGCCACCAGATGGACCCAGCGGAAGTTAAGGAGCTCAGCCGAGCCCTCGGTTCTCAAGGAACCAGACTTTGCTCTCTCGAAGAAGTGACACGGGACAGTCACGCAGCGCTCGTCCAGCTGTCCGCCGCTGTGGGTGAACTGACTCTTCGTTTGGCCCCTCCCGCACCTGTTGCAGCCGCCGCAGCCTCTGTGCGCGCACAGCCTGTCTCCGCTCCTGCTCAACCTGAAAGACTGCCGGCTCTACGCGAACCCACGATACCCACGCCGGAACATTATAGTGGAGAAGTGGGTGGTTGTGCACGTTTTTTACTCCAGATCCAGTTAGTGTTTAGCCAGCAGCCCTCCTCGTTTTCCACGGGTCGCGTATCTGATAAATCTCCTCCGGGGTAGAGCAGCGGACTGAGCTACTTCTCTGTGGGAGTCTAACTCTCCGGCTCTAGCGAATTATGACGGTTTTACTGACGAGATGCGCCGGGTTTTCGACCTGCCACATCGCTCTCCCGCTGTGTCCTCTCGCAAGTTACTTAGGTTAAGACAGGGAGAAGAGTCTGTGGGGCATTACTCTGTAGATTTCCGTATATTAGCCGCCGAGAGTGGTTGGAATGAGCCCGCACTTATAACCGCGTTTACCCAGGGGTTAAGTAGCTCCGTCAGGGATCAACTCGCCACACGGGATGAACCAGAGGGGTTAGAGGCTCTTATCAGCCTAGCCATCAAGATCGATAATAGGTTGAGGGAACGCCGCAGGGAACGTGGCAAGGACGTTTTCTCTCCTTCTCTTTCCATCTTTGACCGACCAGCTCCTCAGTTGACTCCTGCGACTCCGACACCGCCACCCGACGAGCCGATGCAGCTGGGTCGTACACGTTTGTCTCCCGAACAGCGCTCCCACAGGCTCACGAGGGGACTGTGCTTGTACTGTGGAGAGCCTGGTCACCTACTACGTGGCTGCCAGAGTCACCCTAAGGTTAGTGCTCGGGTGGGACACACCCGCTCTTCTTATGACCCCACTCACCGGATCATTCTACCTGGACTATTGACTGTTGACATGACTTCGACTGCTGAAGCTGTTCTGATCGACTCTGGCGCTGACGACAACTTCATTGACCGAGACTTCGCCCTTTCCCTTAACATTCCCCTGGTTAGACAGGACGTTCCCCGCCCGGTCTGCGCCATAGATGGCCGACCGCTCCTCGACGTGACTCACCAGACCACTCCCCTTTCCCTCACTATTTCGGGTAACCACTCTGAGGTAATTTGTTTTCTTCTCATTTCATCTCCTTCTTCTCCTATAGTTCTCGGTCTCCCCTGGCTTCGTATCCATAATCCTCACTTGGATTGGGTGAACTCCACGGTACTTGGTTGGAGCCCTCATTGTTCACAGTGTCTCCGGTCTGCACCCACTACCTCTCGTCCTCCACTTCCCATTTCTCCCCCTCCTGATCTTTCCTCCGTTCCTCCGGAGTATCACAGTTTGGGTGAGGTTTTTAGCAAAGAGAGGGCGCTATCCCTACCACCGCACCGTCCCTATGACTGCGCCATCGACCTACTTCCTGGTTCCCCACTTCCCTGTAGTCGACTGTACAAGGTTTCTCGTCCGGAGCGTCAGGCCATCGACACTTATATCGGGGAGTCACTGACCGCCAGTTTAATTCGCCCCTCTTCTTCGCCTCTTGGTGCACGGTTCTTTTTTATTAGTAAGAAGGACAAGTCCCTGAGACCCTGTATAGACTACCGGGGGTTAAACAGAATGTTAAACACATTTTATAAGATCGCCATGATAATCTTAATAGAATTACATTTTGAAAATGAATTAACTAAAATCAAATACATTTTAATTAAATACTCATTAATTATTTTCAACAGCTGTTTTCGAAATCAAAACAAGCATTTTTCACACTCGTCATTCAAAATGTAACCCATGAATATTCCCAAACAAAAGTTATTGGTGAAAAATGACCTACAGATATATTCAGAACATCAAACTTTGAACACATTAATTATAAACTGAGAGGATATTGGTATCAAGTAAGACTCTGGGAAACAAAGATTCTAAGCAATTGATTATGCCTCTGTCTAGACCGTATAAATGAAGAATTTATCAGCTAGCCTCTGCTAGAATAACTCAAATGCATGGATAACAAAAGTGATGGGATGGGAAGAATGACATTTGAATATTGTGTGAACTATCACTTTAAGCATTGATAAATTATCCTAACAATGTTTTGTACTTTATATTTACTGCTGTTGTTTAAATGAGTCATGGTTGTTTTTCCCTTTCTTATGTAAAGCACTATGTGACTCTGAAGGGTTATTTATATTTACATTAATAACAATACACAAACTTGTTTAGTTCAGAATTCTCAGCCAGGCTTTTTAAATTTGCTATTTTTCATCGTTGTGATTTAACAGACACTTAAATCAACACATTAGTTGCCCTTTAAAGCGATAGTTCCAAAAATAAAACTAATTTCACTTGACTTGAACTCAGTGGTCTTCATCTTCGTCCAAAATGGCCCACTTAAAACATCCATGTATCTTAAAGCGTATACCTTCCATCTTGTGTTGAAGCCTCAATGAGAAGAATTGTTTTTCCAGCATACACAGCATGGCCGATAGAAACAAGAACAAGAACAAAGTGCAATAAAAAGAGAGTGCAAAATGATACAATCTACAGCTTAAAAATAAAGATCAAAGTTTAACATGGTTAGCTCGGAGGTCTGCTCCAACACCATGCTTGCTACAGAGCTAAACCATTACCTCACCTGGTCCAGACTGACTCTCTGTGTCTGCTGTTAATTCCTGCATATGCCCCTCACCACAAAAACGATAACAATCTGGCCTGATGAAGCCCCTCACAAGCTACAGGACCAACTTGCTTTTCACTTATGTTCATGTTTTCCATTTGTTCTACTTCTCTGTTGGTTTAGATCACGTTTAAAGGTGTTACACAATGGCACATCCAGCTGTTCTACGGGTCATCTTTGATGATGGATCTGACTCAAGAATATTGCAAGCAGTTTCTGGTATTACAGAAACAGTGTACAAACGACATTATCTCGTAAAGACATGCTTTCAATTGCATGAGGACTTTTGTTACATATATGGATTTTTTACTACTATTTTTTACTGATATCCAAAATAAGAGCATACTTAAAGTTCATGTCTCTCAAGTCACCAGTGGAACCCTACATCCATTTGTACCCAGTAGAACCATCTGATGGGGCCACAAGCTCAAATGCTGGAACCTTTTCTTCTTCATCACTGGTCTCATCAAGCAGCAAGCATATGCTGTACACATCGACCCAGCATTCATCCCAAAATTTTCACTGCTCAGAATTGTCCTCCTGGCCCCCAGTCTTTGTGGTCCCTAAATTCACCTGTGAGGCTGAATTTGAGATACAGCGAAATAATATTGAGTTCAGGTCAAATGGAACATACTTCCACCCTGGCCTCAAACTAAAATGTTTCAACCTTGATGGAATAGCTCAAGGAATGATGAAATACACAAAAAAAACAAAAGACTATTAGTGTGAAGAGGCAACAGCAGCTTTGAAAGGACCCATCCTTGTTTGGGGCATCTAGATCCAAGACAGGATTTTGGGGATTGGAAACTGTCACTGAAATATAAAATGCAGAATTAACAAACAAAGCTTGGGAGACTCGGCCAACCCCAAGTTTAAACTCCTTGAAACAGAAAGGGGAAGGCCAAGATAAGGTGCGGCTAATATCGAGAACCCTAAAAAATAATGAAGCTAATTACATTCCTCTACACCGTAAGGTGAAACTGTTAGAGCTTTAAGAACGAGATAATTGCTTAACAGTCAGAACTGAAAACTGAAAAACTGATTTTAACAGAGTGAAGTAAGTAAATGTTTGTGTGTGGTCAAGTTTTATACCGTACATTTTGGACTGTTAAGTGCACCTAACTATAAGCCACACCAGCTAAATTTTAAAAGAAAATTAATATTGTACATATATAGGCCACACTTGAATATAAGCCACAGGTTTCCGGGGTCCCAACTAACTAGCGGTGGCACCAGGATTCAACCCTTTAACAAAGAACTTGTTAATGAATGCATTAATTTTATAAATGACGAGTGAGTGCATGTTAAGTCTGCTGTGCACCAGCTCAGAGCGGCCCGTGGTTCGTAGGATTTCTCCCTCATAAGAATGTGCCTATTTCTGGATAATATCACACAAATTCTGGTGGTGAAAACCTCCATCTCTGAGAAGTTGTTGGAATAGGTGACCTGAGAGTTTGTGTCACCATCCATTTCTCTTTTATCTCTTTTATTGTCATGTCAAGAAATTTGTCACACATCTACGCTCCACCCAGTCACGGCTCCTCCTCTTTCCTTGTTCTGTCAGTGACCTCTGAGGGTTAGTTACGCTTTCTTTAAAAGCCTGAAACACCACCATCACTAACCATGGCCAGATATCATTAAATGGTGAAGGCTTTAGTCAAATTATCACCTCCCTTTGGACCAAGGAAACTCTTGCTCCAAACTGCAATATGTAGTTACTTCATTTATTTAGTTTGTACATGATTTTATGTTTGTTGTTTAGCGTTTTACTTGTGTTTGTTTTATGTGTTGTTGTTCAGTCCTCTGCAGCAGAGGATGCAGAGAAGGGGCTTTACACAATACGAAAAGATGGACATAAGGAGCCAGAGGATGTGGGGGTAGTGATTGGCCAATGGGCAGTGTCATCATGGGGTTCATCATGCTTTTTGGGCTCATTTATGCCCTTGATCTAGCCTTTCCCTAAAACATGAAGTACACCTTCAAGTTTTTCCAGAAGATCAATATGAACTTGGATAGACACAAACTGAATGCAAAGATACAACAGATGGAAATAAAGCCGTTTTCATAAGTAACACTGTGTCCACACAGTCAGTTACAGTCAGCATGGATGTTTTTTTGTTAATATGTTAACTACCTGTGTAGTGCATCTTGAAGAGTGTTCCTATGGATAGGCTGTTTTTATCCCGAAAAGGAACCCTGCATGATCTGGGAGGTCCAGCAGCTGCTAAGAGAGAGAAAGCCTCTACTCCGCGGCCTAGGCCAAGTCAGAAGGCACACCTGGAAAGTAACAGCCCCATAAATTATAATAATAAAAATGTAATTAAATAAAACCATACATATACATATTGAAAAAAAAGCCAAGGTAATATAACCAAAACCAAGGCACTACTCACAAAAAAACGTTTGTGAGTAGTGAAACGTAAAGTAAAGTAAACTTTTGTTTTGTTTTAATTTTTTCTCACCGAGTTAAACAATATCTTTCAAAATACAGGTTCAGAAATTCATTTTCAGATTTTTCTTCTGGATGTGTACGTCTCAATGCTGGCAGGAAATGCCATCTGTGTGACCTTTCTCCCACATATTTCTTATCAGGAGATAAGGACCTATTGACCATATTGACCCCCTGAATATCTTTCACACATTTTGCGATGAAGAAAATGTCACATCTGTGGCTCTAACAATGTCAATCTGAAAATAAATCTTAACAAGGTTTCAATTGAAAATTGTTATGCAGCCTTAGATTAGTCTTCTCTTGTGGCAAATCAAAAACAACAATTCTTTGCAAAGACTAGGTCTATTCATCAGTTTTTAATTTCTCATAGAGTACATTTGTATACAAAGAATAAGATAATAAATGCCTTAAAAAATAACCATGACAAACATGAGTCATCCCATGAAATTTTGAGTATTCCTCCAAATTTCACTGAAACATTTTAAACAGGAATACCAATTTTTCCCATCACAGACACAATTAAAATAAATAATCTTAACTTTGAACCTGACTTGTCAGTCAGGAGGAAGTTCTAGTTCCAGTTAAGTCTTAATTCAATGATCAGGTTTGAAGATGAAAGCAAAACACTCGATATGGAATTAAGTTGTCACCCTCATAACACAATATTTGCCAGTAAGCTAAAAAAAAATCTGTTTATTTTCTTCTGGTTGATTATGAATTACATGCAGAAAACAGGTATATTTGAACGTGGTACCTGGTTGTTATGCAACCATGGTGCAAGGAAATTTTCAAAAAGACTTTCATGTGAAAAATAATTTGTGCGCATATTCCTGCGTTGCTTCCTGAAAACTGGAGCATGCAATCGTTAATCTTAATTAAAATAAATAAATGTGGATCATGTAGCACCAGGTTTCTATCCCCATGATATATATTTTTTCCAAGTATGCTAATTGCCTGCGGATTATATGACGTGTACGTCGGCCCTCTTAAATGAACACTCAATCAAGGTTCTGATTGATTTCAAAGCTTTCACTCGAGAGAGCATTGACAAACAAATGCTGTTGTAATGGAGCCAGAGGAATTTTCGTCATTCGTCCTACGCAACCAAGACCTGAATGCAGGGAGAAATATATTAGAGGGAGGATATTGCACAACCACTTCATCTTGCTTAAGCTGATTTAAGATTTTCAATATGTCCAAACCTTGGTAGAGAATTAAGTACTCACAGAAACAAATGTCTACCTTGATAAATGTCATTCTCATCAGGTCTATTCTTCATTCACACTTTGATGGAGAAAAGACATAGAGCTTTAACAAGAACCTTTAGGGGATTTGGTCAAATATCTGTTCATTTATCCTTTCTAATATTCAAGGGGCCTATTCAAGGGAACATGGAGTCTTTGGAACTAATATGACTCAGTGTTGAAAACAAAATCAGCAAGCGATGCACCCAGATGTTGGAATGGCTTTAACAATGTGAGGCTGAAGACAGCAAGTTTCTCCAGAGCTGGTTAAAGAAGAAGTCTTTACCATTGAAATTTGTTAAGTTACCTATTTCATTATCAACGTCATCATGTATTCTAAATAAGGAAGAAAACTACTTATGAACACGCTTTACATTTCACTCTGATCTTGTAGTTACAATGAAATGGAAAAGCAATATTCCAGCTTTTTTGCAAGAATAAAAAAGAATAGTTAAACTTAGCACTGGAAGTTCAGGCTTATGTTCAGATGGAGAGCCGGAGGTAAGATAGAATGAAATCGAGGATAAAAAGAGGGGTTCATCATGCTTTTTGGGCTCATTTAATCTACACAAGAACATAGAAAGGAAGATAGAAAATGAAGTGGACTCATGAGGAGCAATGGCTTGCTTTAAAAAAACATTATACATTTTTACTACTGTAATTAAAAAAAAAGAAAAAAGGCCATAAATAAGTTGTCCTCTGCATTCATTTCATTAAAAAAGACCTTCAGTTTTCAAGCCCCTCTACTGTAGAACCAACTACAGGCTTCAGTCTGGAGGGCAGACACCCTCTCCTTGTTTAGGAGTAATCTCTTTTGTGCAAGCCACTACAATTGTGCTGCAGAATTGTGTACATGCTGCAGGCAAGACAACAATGACTGGCTAACTCCCACAAGAAGTCATATACATTAGTCTAGCCGAGAGGTAATGAAAGTATGGACCAGTGTTTCTAGTTGCTGCCTGGTAAGTTTTAACATGGTATAGCTGAAGCAAGTAAAAAAAACAGGTTTTAATAACCACACTAATTTGGAAGACAATATTGAAATCCCTGTTCATTTTCAAAATCTAGAATTTGTGGACTTGGTATGATGAGCAAGTGGATCCAAATGAAAAGGCAGTGGTTCATTTATGTGAACTGGTCCAAAAACCATGATCTCTGTCTTTTGTAAATTAAAACCAAGGAGATTACTTGCCATCCATTCCATTGTCCTTGCAACGTGCAACGTACAATTTTCCTTTTTCAAAGGGGAATACTGTTTATCTGGCATTTGTCTGCATAGAAATAAATAGATGTGCTGTGTTTTCTTAAAATGTTTCCCAAAGGCAGAAAATAGAGATTAATGGTACCAGTAGGGAACCCTCTAGTGGAGGATTTATAGACTGACAGTTTTACACACCAAATATGATATGAACCATTTCAGGGCAGACCAGCTGTGAAATAGGGATGTTGTGATCAACTGTACGTGAGGCAGGAGTAAAGTGGAAGACAACCAGTATGCATTGTTTCCCATAGTGATAAATTCAACAAATGTCATTAAAAACTCCAAGTAAAGCGCATTCCATGTGATCTTAACAGGACACACAGTCCAGTCTTGGAGATCGTTTGTGAGGAATAATCTCTCTTGCCCTGGCCACTATGACTTGATAATTCTTCCAGCACTGTTTGTAGATGTGTCTTTACAAATCCATAATATCCTTCTTCCATCTGTGTTTAGTCTTCCTGCACTCTTGCCTAACAGCACGGGGTTGCATTGGTAAAAAATGGTTAAAATTAAGGCCTAAGCCTCCTCCTTTTATCAGATGAAACCCCATCTAAGATGTAACAGCAGGAAGAAAAAAACTATAGCATCACAAATGATAGACAAGTAGTTGGAGAAAAACATTTCTAAGACCTCCAGATGGAAAAAGTTAGACCCTGAGAGAGGACCAAGTCTAGAATGTGATCTTTAAAGTTAAAATACTCTGCTTAACTCCCAATGTGCTTTGCGCGCTATAAAAAAGAAGAATGTTTATAAAAGTTAACACAATGTTTAGTACCTGTCCAGTACTTGAGCGATTTCAGCGTCGCTCTACGCCAACTAGGACCTGCCTCTTGAATGTCTATGAAAAGGCCACCACTGTAATCGAGACATGAGTGACGGTGATGAGAAGACATTAGGGTATTATTGATAACTCTCTACCTCATTACTGAAGTATCTGTCAGTGAGCACCAGAATGGTTTATGTGGGAAATTAGAGGAACAGAAGGAAAACTAAGATGCCGGAAAAGCCGTAGAGAAGAGAGATGAAGCTAAGTAGATAAAAAGAAGAAAGTGCTGACAGGTTTGAAAAGTTCAGTACAAATGTCAGCTGAGATCTGTGAGATATAGTGGTAGCTAGAGTGAAAGAGAAGCTGTACTCCTATCTTGCTACCCAATGATTACCAAGTCAGAAGAAAAGAAATCAAGATGTTAATAGTGTATTAGAGAAATTTGATGTTGATGATGATCTGATATAATGTATTTATTATTAGGTTATTTCAGAGGTGTCTAAGAAACTACTGCTAGCCCATGGGGCCATACGGTGCCTTGGAGTAGTTTGCAGTCTCAAATATTATGTTGAAGATAACAAAATAAAAAGTATATCAGAGGAACAGCTCATGTAGAAGTTTGTAGTCAAAGTTAGGGATTAAGGACTAAGTTTATTTTGAAAAGGACCTCCATAACCATGCAAAACACACACAGCTCCGACATCATTACACACATACAGTATGTCCAACTGTAGAAATTACAACCTTCAACGCCTGTTAAAGGGCAACTAATATTTCAATTTTGGGTATTATTACATCATAATGGACTTCACTCTCGTCACCTCTCGAGAATTTAGACGGGGGAGAACTTTATAAAGTAACAACTTCAAAACATCATCATGATGAGGGACTTACTGACTCCTTTAAGAAACATCTTAAGACGTTTCTATTTGTGCAGGCTTTTCCTTGAATTTCTCGAACTCCTGTGTTGTTCTCTGAGTTGTCTTGATCTTTGAAGTATGTACTGTTTTGAGTATTGTTTTGATTGTTAAAGCGCTTTGTGACCCTGGTCTCGAAAAGCGCTATATAAATATATATTACTTACTTACTTACTTACTTACCGCATCTTGGAAAGGAAAACTTTAAAATTTGAAACATGTAAGTCGGTCAAGACAGTTGGGCTTTCACATTGAATGCCCTTTAATGATAACCATTGCCTGCAAACATGGCAGTCGTGCTGAAGATAGATATATGGCATGTATACGTTCCACTAGTGCTTACATAAATGTGGCTAAATGTATCATTCAATTAATAAGTTGCAGAATTCAAAACCTGAAGATGTTGTCATCGTTGCGGGTGACTTTAATCAAGGTAACATGAAAACAATTCTCCCACAATTTTATTACCAGTTTGTGGATTTATTACCCTTAGAAGGAGGAAATAAACCTTTGGCTTTCAAATTAAGAGCATTGAATCAGCTGCGTCTTCCTTCTAATATTTATTCTATGTTGGTCGTACTCTAAACTGTTTAAAATCCACGTTTACTAACCTTTTTTTTAAAAATGCATCAGCTCATTCATTTTTTTTCTATATCTATTGATTGTTTAAAACGGATTTAGATTTAGATTTTCAGCTAATTGAAAGGTCTCAGATCATCAAATACGGGAGGTTAAAGATTTTGAATATAGAATTTTAAATAAATTGATAATTAAAACATAATGTTTCAGCTATGACTCTTATGTCAATGTCAAAGATGACAAGTTTATGAAGCTATAAATCAATATTTATCCACAATCGAATACTGCCAAAGATCCAGACAATGTAGACCAACATCCCACAAAAACATAACAACAATTCAATAAAGACTTTTGGAGAAATTACGAATTAAATCATATTTTTTAAAACCATCTTAGTCATATGATTTTGTCAAAGAAGAAAGATTTATGCTATAACTGGCATGGAGGTGAGGACATCAGTCTCATAAAATAATTGAAATCGTCTTTAAAAAATTTCACCCATGTATGTGCTTGCATGTGTGGGTAAAGAATGCTGTTGAGATATATATAACCATTGGCCAATTTAATAAGTCACCCTTTTTGGTTTATATACTTGTAAAACTGACACTAAAGGAGTCACTGCCTCACCAACCATGAACCTCACCACCATCAGCATGATTCTTTCAAACACACTGATAGCTAAAGCTGACCAGCTTATCAATGTGGATGATTATGCCACGTCTGTGTAAGGATATATCTAGAACTCACAGATAACGGATGACTCAGACCAACTCTAAATCTGCTAAGACAAACAAGGTAAAACAGCAGCTATGCATTGAAATTCTCAGAGTGAAACATATACCCGTGTGTCGTTCCGCATAAAAATTATGAGAGACATTTTAACAGGTACAAATATATCATATATAAGTGGAAGCACATAAATACTAAATAAAATTGGACCTAAAATTGACTTTTGCGGTATACAACAGTAGACACTGGCTGTAGAACCTTGAGATGTTTCCAACAGCATTGATCAATTATTTTCCTGCACTGGCATTGTTTTCAAATCTAATTTTTCATAATCCTGTTTTGGACCTTTTTGTATTTTAATCTTTTGCCCCTGTGCCTGAGTTCTTTTGTTAGTCTCTTGTGTGTTCTTACCTTTTTCTTTTCTGTTTCCAAGTTCCCTGTTCCCTCCCTTTTTTCTTGTTTTAGTCCCCAGTTTGTTGGACGCTTGGGTTTTTGAAGTTTCTGACATTTACAGATACTGTCTCACGTTTCCTTTTTTAGTATATTTGTTATGGTATTAATTGGACTTATTTTTTTCTACTAGTAAGTTGTGTCTGCTAGGCACTTGGCTTCCGCATCATGATAACAAAATTAGTTAAATAATTAGTAATACTGTCAATTTTATTATGCTGGGTTGTTATATGTTGCCGTATATCTTGGTCTGTTTTTGTGGTGTTTTCTGTATTCAGGAGTAGCATCAGAGGCATTTTTTTTTGTAATTAAAAATGTTATCCAAAATCTGATATAAAATATGTCGGTTAAATTGGTTCAATATAAGAAAAAGAAGCCCTTCTTGCTTCCTTTAATGTTGTCTTAAAATACATTTTTACACTTTTCTTTTGATACTAGAAGGCCATCTCTCTTCATTCTTTCAATTATGTGCAGGGCCAGCAGAGAAGGCCTTGCTGGCCCTGATGGGCCTTATTCAGAAATTGTTTTTTAATTTTAATTTAATTCATTAATTTTTTTTTTGAATTGGTCTATTTTTCATAAATATGTATCAAATTATTCCTCATAGTCGTTTCTCTTCATTCAATAGCTTTCTTCTTGCTTGCACTGCTTCCATGATTGTACATACATGTTAGAGCTTTCATCTAATCCAGGCCAACCCGCGGCTCCCAAGCCGCATGCGGCTCTTGCCTGGTTTCATGCGGCTCTAACATTCTAGTGTTGTGTCGTTCGCGAACGAACTAACTAATCTTTTGAGTGAATGTACTGAAGCGAATCATTTCATGAACTGATTCGTTCCTTTCTCCGTTCAGTTGAATTCAGCCGCGACCGTGCCAGAGGGAGGGATTCTATGACTCGCTGAACCCTCGGCGTCAGAGAACGACGGAGCTAGCTACTCGTTGGGGCGGAGGGAGGGACTTTGCTACATTTATTTTTTATGTTGGCATGTCTTAATTTAATATTTGTTTTTGTACTAAACTTAAACGAAGCCTTTTTATTTGTATTGTTGATTGCATTTAAGCTTATATTACATAGTAGTAGTAGTAGTATTTTTGTTTTATTTTATTTTTATTTCAGTGAGATAAAAAATAATTTACAATTTAGTCACACTTTATTTGTTTATTGGACAGGCTTGAAACGCACACAAAGGGTTTTTAAAAGTAACAGAATCTCTACTACAGCTGCAATGTTTGTTTGTGAACGTCTACACACAAGGGGAGTTTGTCACGTTAGGCTGTTACTGATTCGGGAGACAGGGATTCGTTCAGACAACGAGGATTCACATCCGGTGATTCGCGAGACACAGATTTGTTCAGTGAACGAGGATTCATGTTCGGCTGTGAGCACTCTCTAATCTAAACAATCTTCTCTATTTGCGGAATTTCTCACGAATGTCTGTGTACTGGTCCTTGTCCATGAACGCACCGGGCGTCCTTTTTATTTTTTTGCATTGTCCCTGAAGTGCAGTGAATGTGAACCTCAGGTCTGCATCATTAAGCCTAATAACAGATTGTTTGGCTGCGTTCAGGAAGTAGATGAAATTGCAGTCAGGGCTCCATAAGCACTGAGTTAGTGATTTGGTGAACGAACGAACTGAACGAATCTTTTGAACGAATCCTTTTAATGAACTGATTCTAGTGATTCAGTACATTCAAAAGAACTGCCGATCACATCACTATAACGTTCATATCGAGGTTTGGTTTTTTTTTAATGTGCGTGTTCGCTTCGCTTGAGTTCAATACGGTACTTTCGCCAAACTCGCATGCGCGTTAGATGAAAATACCGCAGTTTCCCAGTAGGGACAAGATCTTTTCAGTAAACAATTTGTGTCAAGTTCGCCTTCAAAATGGCAGGGAAAAATGCACAGCCAAACGAAAATATGAAGTTGAACACAGGACATTTTAACAGAATGGGAGAGTTTTTATTTTTTTGTTGAGCGTAATGGCAAGCAGTTCTGCCTTATATGCCAGGAGTCATTAGCGCATTTCAAAGCGTCAAATCTTCAGCGCAATTTCAGCTCACTCCATGTTAACATCGACCAGGAATTTCCCAAAGGAACTGAACTTCGCAAGCACAAGTTGGTCACTTTGAAAAGTCAGGCAGAATAAGTTTTTCCACAAATTTCCGAAGTCCTCAGAGACCGTAACGCTTGCATCGTATCAACTGGCTTGGAACATTGCACAGGCTAAAAAGCCATACAACGAAGGTGAGTTTGTTAAAAAATGCCTCAATGACGTTGTTGAAACCTTGTCTCCTAAAAACGACAAGCTAAAACGAATGCGGACTGGAAGAGTGTAGACATGATCTAATATTCATTCCAACTAAAACGATTAAAACTGTAGTCCGTTTCCGTCGCTCCAACACAACGTCACGTCCGGGTCTTAATACTTTGCTTTATGGAGAAAAAAGGTCAAATGCAGAGTGTACGGGTCGTTTATTCGCCGCTTCAAGTCAAACAAAGATACAAACTTTTACAATCGATCGGACACGCTCTTTGCAGCTCTACAGATAAATTGCTCCGGGAAAGACGGTCCAGTACTATAGAGCATCGCTATATTTAAGGGAAAGTTTCCTGTCCAGGGGGTCGTCTCTTCCAGGGTTGTGATTCTTTCAAATTCGTTCATGTCTCGGGTCACCTGGAGAGTAACTTCCTTGCTTCCCTGTTGCGTGGGCGGATGCCTTTGTCTTCCAGCCCCCCTTTTTTGGGTGTGTTCTGCTTTTCTCTTTGTTTCACGCCCCCAGGTGTGAAACGGGCAGACGGACAGATGTTCAAGTAATCGCTATTATGGCTCTAAGTCTGCTCCAAGCTTTTCTTGAAACAGTGTATCAGTCTGGAGTGTAATGTTGGTTGTGAATGTGTATTCAAACGTTTAGGCTCTTAGATAAAGCGTATACGTATAGTGTATAATAATTTTGAATCTAACACAACAGTTTAATCCTGGGGGGATGTTAGGTACCGCAAGGCAGCTAACAAAAACAGCTGCTCACGCATTATCCCGCCATGTAGAATAACCAAAAAACAAGCTTATGAACAATTTACCTTGTCTTGGAGCTAGCCCCTTTGAGAATCATCAACGTTCTTGTTGTTGTTGGTCACTTACTGAGGACCACGGATGAAAAATGACAAAGTTTCTTACTAGACAAACTTTCTGCTTTCACTTTCCTTTTCGGAGCCATGTCGGCATTCCGTCAGGGTGTCGAAACTTTCCCAGACCGCACAGATCTCTGTGAATTTTGTATTTTTTCAGAGAGCTTCCGAAGGACTCCAACCTGCGCTGCACACACGTTACACACACTACGTCACACAGGTTTTCCGCACGCGGCCACTGCAAAGTCGCACGCTATGGTCCTTTATCGGCATTTGCTGTGGATTTTATTGAAAAAAAAACAACATAAGGCTTCAGCTTGAATTTTGTGCCGCCGGCACAGAATTAGCACAACTTTCTTACCAGCTTTTCTTCAAAAGTCCTTCTTGAAAATGGCTTTGCAAGTATAACTAGGACCAGATCAAGCTCTTCAGCCATTATGTTTTGGAAAGCAAACGGCGAAATTAACCCAAATCAACGTTTTAGCTCTATGTGATCAGTCTCTTGCTATCCAATCAGAGGACATGAACGTGTCACGTGTTCAACACGCTCAACGTTCAGCTTCCTTGCAGCGTATTGGCAGCTACCCTTCCGATAGCTGCAAAGACGCTGTTGCAGATGTCGCCAACTCGAATCTGATTGGTTAACACAATCCTTTGGCTGCTGTTTATTTCAATTTACAAGAGCCACCACTGAACATTCTCATGGCCTCAGGTAAACTTCTTCTGGCAACACATGACAGCTCAAATATGATTAGATCAGGGGTGGCCAACCAGTCAGAGCCTAACGGCCACATTTTTTTTTACTGTTTTACCGCAAAGAGCCACATCATACACATGGGCACACATGAACATCGCCTCATCCCTTCCTCACACACACACAGACCTTTGCTTAGCCAGATTTATTGTAAATGTCCCACACCAACATGATAATGACAGAATTTGACTTCTACAGACCACGGGCCAGTCATTTTCAACAATGAACATTGTGTGCACTGTCTCACACACACAAACTCTCAGTTCAACAAGTCCACAAACAAAAATATAATAATTAAAATATTTTTTTTCTCTTACTATGCAAGTTTCTTAGTGGGACTTCTTGCATTCCTTGCCTTTAACAAACTTCTTCAGATCTGGCTTGTATTCAGTTTTTGCCACTCGAAGCAATTCTTTCACATGGGTGTCAGTCAGAACAGATCGATGCTTTGATTTCACGTGTTTCAGTTTAGAAAACACAGACTCGCAGACGTATGTTGACCCAAATATTTACAGTATCTTAAGCGCAGCCCGTTTGACATTGGGGTATTTTTCCATTGGCACACTTTTCCAGAACTCAATGGCCCCTTACCTTAAAGCAGGTTTCAGTTGGTCCTCCTCACAAAGATCGATAATCTCCAACTCAGCCGTAGTCTCATCTGTTACTAACGGGGCTTTCAAACAGTGCGTCTCAACATTAAATGGGTCAACGAGGAATGCAATCTGTGGACTTTTCAGTTGTAGATCACGGAACCGGGTAACGAAGCTTTCGTGCAGGTTTTAAACCAGTGTTGCATATCTAGGTCTTTTCTTATTCAGGGCGACGCTGGTGACTTGCCCGCTGGCTTTTAGCAGAGTGGGAAAATGCGTTAAATCTCCCTTTTGAATATGCGCCTTGAACAGCATCAGTTTGTTGACAAACACAAACACACTTTGCACAAGGTCAGGCAACATTTTAAACTTACCCTGCAGGGTCAGGTTCAGTCTGTCCAAGTGACACAGCATGTCGACCAAAAAGGCCAAATCCATAATCCACTCGTGGTCCGAGAGCTCGGGATAGTCCTTGTCCTTCTCTTCAGTTTCACGGCATCCAAAAGTTTAAAGAAGCGAGAAAGTACCTTGCCTTTTGATAGCCACCTCACAGTGCAGTGCAGCAGCAGGTCACCTGGAAGCCCATGGTCCAGCTCAGCGATAGATTCTTGAATTGCCTGTGGTGAAGCGCATGTGTACGGATGTAGTTGACGATTTCCATCACAAGCTTCATGAAGTTGTCTAAATTCAATGATTTAGACACGAGTTGCTCTCTGTGGATGATGCAGTGTAAATTCCAAAACTCTGGAAATGTTTCACAGCCCCACCATGCTTGGCTATTGCAGTTAGTTTCTGTATGGGCAGATTTGCTTTCTCAAATACAGCCATCATTGTTTCTTTCACATCTATGCCACAGGTTCTGTCTTTTAATGGCACAATATCAAGGAGTTCTTCTTTGATCACACAATCGTTTGACACAGATCGTGCAAATATTGTCAATTGAGGCTTGTCTTGTACGTCCCCCTCTCATCCAATGCGACACTAAAATACTCACATGCTCCAAGGGCAGAGTGCAACTGTGATTCAATAGTCGTGTTAATGGCCGATATTCTGTGTTCAACAGTCTGGCGGGACAGCAGGACATCTGATACCTCATCGGAGACAGAGATGGAGAAGGCACAGCTGGCAACATCCGAGTCTTCCTTCACAGAGAGAGAAGAATGTGACAAAAAAGGATGTGCCGTTACAGGTCCTACTGCGTTCCAGCCCAAAGATGCTGCTGTTCTCTGCGCCTTTCAGAAAAAGAGTAGAAAGTTCCTCTTGAGCTGGTATAAGGACCACAAGTGGATCACCTTGTGCACAAAACAGCATAAAGTGTTCTGTGCCCCCTGTTGCTATGCCAAACAACACAAGCACTTTTTCGAGCCAGCAATAAGCTGCCTACACGACAACCGGTTTTGACAACTACATAAAAGGACCTGAGAAGTTTGAAATTCACAAGGTGTCAGATGCACACAGAGAAGCTAGCATAAAGTGCACTGCGATCACTGGCCAATCGATCGCAAGTCAACTTAATTCCCAGGTTGCAGAACAACAACAACTCTAGAATGGTCTCATGAAACACCTTGTCAGCCTTGAGGTATTTGTTATGATAAGTTCTTCCTGTAAGAGGTCACAATGATAAGTATGGAAATCTCTATCATCTGCTACAAACTTGGGAGGACGATAATGAAGTGGGTCGTTCATTACTGCAACAAGGACACTTCATCAGATCAATGAACTGATCACTCACATGGGCCATGATGTCTTGAGGTTGGTATTCTAGCATATAAACGGTAATGCTTTAGCATGGTTTGCCCTTATGACTGACGCAGCGACGGACGTGGCATGCAATTAACAGCTGAACATAAGTGTTACATACGTTACGTGGACTATAATTACAATGTCCACCAGGATAGTCTTGGGCTGTACAGGCTATCTTCTACCGACACCGCCACATTCACCGCAGCAATCAAAGACACGCTTCTCCGGATAGGCATCCCACTTCAACTCTGTCTCGGACAGGCGTACAATGGGGCGGCGAACATGAAGGGACATCAGTCTGGGGTTGCAACTCGGATAAAGAGAGAGGAGCCTGTAGCACAATGGACCTAGCTAGGGAGATTGATAGGCTCATAAACTACTCGCCAAAATGTATTAGTAGACTGAAAAGACAACAAAACACACATAATGTAGAAAGATCTGTTTCCAGATATTTTTATCGATGAACTTCGTTGAGCACTTTAATTTGTCAATTCTTATTTCATCGGTTCTTATTCCCGGGCGTGAGACGCTGCTGCCGCTTTGTTCTGAGCTGTTGTGTGTCAATCTTAATGTATTGGCGTCTCTCAATGTGATGTAGCTGCTGATTAAATTCTAGCTGTTGTTGTTCCTCCGTGTGTTGTTGTGTTACTAAGTTTCGATGCTGAGCGTGTGTGTCGTGGCAATGGAAACCACACAGACTGTAGTTGGAGTGATATTTTGATATAATTCACTGATGTTGTAAGTAATTAATTTTTATTTGTATAGCGCTTTTCCAGACCAGGGTCACAAAGCGCTTAAAAAATCAAAACAATATTCAATAAAGTATATACTTTAAAGGGCAAGATAAAACTGATAACACAACAGGAGTTCCAGAAAATCAAGGAAAAGCCTGAACAAATAAAAACGTTTCAAGATATTTCTTGAAGGAGTCAGTAGACTCCATCAAGCGTGTTGTGTTCATTTGATGATGATCTAAATGTATTATTGACCTATAACAGTAAACGGTCAGATCCCTGTGGAGTAGAAATAACCTTTTTAGTTATTAAGAAGTGGGTTCATTCATACGTGTGCAACTGAAGGCCTTCCAGTAGTTGATTGGTGTTTTCATTTAGCCAAGATTGTGGGTATTGGATATGTTTTTTTTATTATTTTATTTGAACGGGACAACTGTGTCGAGGATTCTGTTGTTAAAAGAGAGAGTAACTCTCCTGTGTTAATATTTTGATTAAAAGCAGTTAAAAAGCAGAGTAAATGCTTTGTAAAGGAGGATGCACATTCGGGGGTAAAAAGATGTGGGTTGGGGTGTCTGGGATCATGGAGTGACTAAATCTGTTGTTAATGAAATTGCTTTGTGGTCTGACACGCAGATTTAGTAGAACATTGGTGGGGTTGAGACCAGTGTCACTAACCAGGGGCTTCATGTCCAAATAAGTGCCTGGATGTCCTACTAAAAACTGGTCAGCACTCCAAAACAATCCCTGAAAGCCTAAAAAAAGTGCACAAAAATACTGAAATCCATGCACTTTTTGTTTATAAATCCAAATCCATGTATAATTCAGCGATGGGTTCATCCATTTCCACGCCTGAATTGAAATATGTAACTCACATTAAAATTAACCAGAACCTGAGATTTTCCGCGATCAGAAAAACCCCAAATGCAAACATGAATTTAAACTGATTTAACAATTTATATTTGTTCATTTGAAACACTTGACATGGATCACATACTTAAAATTTTAAACGGTAAAGACGTGCTTCTGTGTAAATGTTTATGTTTTACATACGTGTTTATTAAAACGAATACTTTATCTACAGAGACGATCAGGGGCTTGTATGAAAGTTTACTACAAATCATTAGCTTGAAGAGTCTTGAGGACGATGATGTTGATTGTCCGAACCTGATGTAGATTCTCTGACCTTCAATATAATTACGTTTATAAAATAAAAGGGTTTTGTTCAACATTAAAATGCTTCAGATGCTTTTACCTCTAATCTTTAATGAAGGCATTAGGTAGTGTGACATACCACATTTGGACTCGAGTAAAATGTCACTTTTTTCATAAAAAGGAATCAGATAACAATTACAATCATCCAGCTATCAAGTCCTCAATGACCCAAAACTTTCTTTTATTGAAATCAAACAAAACTAAGGTTCTACAAGTTGGTCCACAACATCTAAGACAACTACAAACTAAACATGCTGTCATTCATAATTGACTCAATGCTGCTGCTAGCACCACTGTAAATAATCTAGGTGTTTGCTTTGATCAACACTTGTCATCTAACTTATATATAAAACAAATCTCACAAACTTCCACCTTCATAACATTACAAAAATGTAGCATTTCCTCCCCTTCTGCCGTATGATTTAAATGGCTAAAAACAGGCTACTGCTGTGACGCACCGTCCAGGAAACCTCTGTCTGTGGTGAACTGTCTCTATGAGTAAGTCTGCACTATTCTGATTTGTGTGATATTACCCAGAAATAGACACATTCTTGGGAGGGGGGAAAAATCCTATGAACCATGGACAGTTCTGAGCGGCTGCACAGCAGTAACGCACACTTCATTCATAAAGTAAATGCATTCATTAACAAATTACTTTGATAAGAGATTAAATCCTGGCATCACTATTGGTTATTTGTAACAAGAAAAACCTGCGGTTTATGGTCATGTGCGCTAAATAGAAAATACAGCGCTTATCAGTATGCGCCAGTTTGCTAAAAAAAATGTATTTACTTTAGAAATGTGCTTAAGTCCTGCACCACTGAAAACACGTTGTTCTTCTGGAGATTAAATCTTGCTTTCCCCAGTTACAACCACTCTGATGTGATTGATCAAGCATTGAGGTTTGTCATGGCGTGTCATCAATCCCGGTAGTTGTCAACTGCAAGGGACTCATTGTATAAGCAAAGCAGGGTGTGATTACAGCTGACAGGAGGAGGAGAGATTACTGCGTCATAATGGAATCAGCTCTCATAACCTCTTGTTTCACAGAAATTTCAGATGGAGCAGATTTTTATTTCTTCATAACAGACTGTTTGTGAACTGATTTGTCAAAGGGAATCTGAATATGTGTTGAGTCTTATACATTCAATAATATAACGTTGACTTACATCAGTTAATTTATCATTAATGAAACATTCAACATAGCTGAACTATTTTAAACAAGTTAAGATATTGTTTTCCTATTAACAAAATAAGGTTTTAGTTTGTTTAAGAATTCATAAAGTTGCTTCAACTGCTTTTCAAGACTTCGAGTTGCCTATAAATCATAGCCGTAGAGCGGTCATAAGTAAACAAAACATAATTGGAATCCTGACAAAACTGAATGAGCCAGATACTTTTGGTTGTGCCTTTTATATAAGCGTGTCAATAAGCACCATGAGGACCAAAATACCTAAATTTGTCTTGGTTTTAGTAAGGATTTCAATTTGGCTGCCAACAACCTCAGGCAAACTTACTGAAAATGAGAAATGAGGCTGCCCCCAGCTTTCAACAGAGGGGGTGGAAAACTGCTGACATGGTCAGTTGAGAGGAAACTTTGGGCAGGTTTTCAGCAGCACTCAGCTTTTAAGGGTTACAGAATTGGTTCTTCAAAAGAGAGTAGGAGGAAATATTCCCCTTAAGAGCATTACATTATGATTCTGCAATGGAACCATTATTTAAGAAAAAATAAAAAAAAACTGTATGAAAGATATATAAAGTATGTACTTGGATAATAGATTCTACGTTTTAACAGAAAAGTATACAAACTACATTAGTCATACTGTAAATATTAATCATCTAACCTAAGCTAAAGTGTTCAACAGTTCAAAGTGAGTGAATTTAAGTTTGCTATAACTTCAAATTAAACTAACAACGGACAAACAGTTATTTGAGCAAAGAGACACTTGACTACAACTACACTCACTGCAGACCTCTGTTATTATATTTATGCATTTTATTTATTATATTTGACACTACGATGTGACGATAATATAATGTAATGTAACATTAAGAAATGCTTACTGAGTGTTTATGAGCTCATGTTATTTAAAATGAAATTTTATTTTTTTCCTTTACAGTATCAGTCAGATGACACTGACGAGAAGTGAGAGAGATTGCAGCCAAAATATTTGAAAAGTCAAAGAAAATATGAAAACATGTTTTTTCTTCCTTTTTACCTTAGACTGCTCATCATCAGTGTACCCAGGACAAGGCTTTTAAAAAAGGACTAATGATCCTTTTTAGAAAAATGTATAGCGTATACAAACAGGCTTAAGCTATAAAATATATACACTTTTTTTCCTTTTCTTCTGGAACAATTTTTAATGACAGAGCTTCATAGCCAGAGGGTCATTACAGAATATTGGTTTGACAACACAGTTTGTTATTTATTGTGTTCTTTTGAAATTGAAATGAAATGACTGGAATGAAACTGGAGCCGACATAAGCCTGAACATGCATTTTAATGTAAAAATGAACAAATAAGTTGCAATTCTTTAATAGTTTCAGAAAGTATTTTCCTGATATACAGTGGTATGAAAAAGTTTGGGCACCGCTGTACATTTTCATGATTTTCCTTTATAAATCATTGGTTGTTTGTATAAAAAATCCAGTTAAATATATCTTATAGGAGACAAACAGTGATATTTGAGAAGTGAAATAAAGTTTATATGATTTACAGAAAGTGTGCAAGAATTATTTATACAAAATTAGGCATGTGCATAAATTTAGGCATCGCAAAAAAAAAAAGACTCAATGCTTCCTATTGCTTCCAATTAGGTTCTGGATTCTGGTGGAAGGTATTTTGGACCATTCTTCTTTACAGATCCTCTCCAGTTCAGTCAGGTTTGATGGTTTCCGAGCATGGACCGTCGCTTAAAATCACACCATACATGTTTAATAATATTCAGGTCTGGACTGAATAATCTGGACTGAGATGGCCATTCCAGAACGTCATACTTGTTCCTCTGCATGAACGCCTTAGTAGATTTTGAGCAGTGTTTAGGATCATTGTCTTGTTGAAAGATCCAGCCCCGGCGCAACTTCAACTTTGTTACTGATTCCTGGACATTGTTCTCCAGAATCTGCTGATATTGAGAGGAATCCATGCGCCCTGCAACTTTAACGTTTAACAAGATTCCCCATCCCTGCACTGGCCACACAGCCCCACAGAATGATGACACCACCACCACATTTTACTGTAGGCAGCAAGTTATTTTCTTGGAATGCTGTGTTCTTCTTCTGCCATGCATAACGCCCCTGGTAATGCCCAAATAACTCTATTTTAGTTCCATCAGTCCTAAGCACCTTATTCCAAAATGAAGCTGGCTTGTCCAAATGTGCTTTAGCATACCTCAAGCAACCCCGTTTGTGGCGTGTGCAGAGAAAAGGCTTTTTCCGCATTACTCTTCCATAAAGCATCTCCTTGTGTAAAGTGCACAGTGACACCATCTGCAGCAAGTTGATGTTGCTGTTTATCTGAGATTTTCCTTGGTCTGCCACTCCGGGCCTTAACTAGAACAGTGCCTGTGGTCTTCCATTTCTTCACAATGTTCCTCACAGTTGAAACTGAGCGCTTAAATCTCTGAGATAGCTTTCTATATCCTTCCCCTAAACCATGATGTTGAACAATCATTGTTTTCAGGTAATTTGAGAGTTGTTTTGAGGCTCCTATGTTGCCACTCTTCAGAGAAGATGCAAAGAGGAGAAACTCTTACAATTGGGCTCCTTAAATACCCTTTCTTATGATTGGACTCACCTGTGTATGGAGGTCAAGGGTCACTGAGGTTAACAAACCAATTTTGAGTTCCAATAATTAGTGCAAATTAGTGTAAAGGTATTAAAATCAATAAGATATAAGGCTGCCTAAATGTATGCACATGCCTAATTTTGTTTAAATAATTATTGCACACTTTCTGTAAATCACATAAACTTTATTTCACTTCTCAAATATCACTGTGTTTGTCTCCTATAATATATATTTAACTTGATTTTTTTATCCAAACAACCAATGATTTATAAAGGAAAATCATGAAAATGTACAGGGGTGCCCAAACTTTTTCATACCACTGTAAATGAGTTATAAGTTGAATATCACATGAATAAACAATGCACTATCAAAATTGATTGAGTGTGAAATTGTACCAGCCAAATAAACACATTTTTACAGCCAAGGAAACAAATAACTCTCTGTATGATGAGATTCTAAACTGAAATTGTTGCACCACCAATGTCAGATTGACTCTCATAAATAGCCTTCTATTTGATGCAACACTGACTAAAACGGAAGGCAATAGATCATCATGACCGAGTCCTTGTTTTTTTGGTCTGCTTGACTGGATTGAAGTAGGTCCCAGAAGCTGTAGAGTTGTTTTTGTTTTCTTTCAATGAGTGTTTCTAGATGAACTGATATCAACTATTACAAATGCTCGAAGGAGATTTTTTTTTTTTACTGGAGATATAACCCCAGACTTCTGTTAAATGGAAAACAAGCGAGCTTATCAACATGCCGGGGGAGCCATTTGCTGCGAGATGTGACATTTTTTTCAAAATAATAATAATAATCAAAATAATAAATTATATTTAAAAGCACCTTTCAAAAAACTTGAGGTCACTTCACAGAAATAAAATCCCACAATACAATAAAATCATACAATACAATAAACTATGAGGTGGAGCATAACACAACACAGTTAACAAGGTGGTAACAATAGGGTTTTGAGTTGTGATTTTGAGGGGGAGAGAGTCACAGTAGCAGAGGTCAGGAGGTAGAGGGTTCCAGAGTTTCGAAGCACAACGACTGAAGGCTCCCCTTGGTGCTGAGGCAGGCAAAAGACACAGAGGTCATTGGAGGAGGAGGAAAGGAAAGAGCAGGTCGGGGTGTTGATAGGTAAGCGGTCAATATGTCTCTCAAACAATATTTGAGAGAAATTGGGTTCTTTTGTATGTAGAAAATATTTTAGATCTTTGAGTTAATCTCATAAAAAATTGAAGCAAAAAAAGTTTTGTGTTTGTATGTTTGTTCAGTGTATATCAAAAAAGCTTTATTAATAAGAAACCTTTTTTCTCTTCCTCTTCCTCTTCCTCCTCATCTCTGTGGCAGCTCTGTTTATTCTCTGGGTTGGTTGCCAGTCTTGCATCATGCTCTTCATCTTCTCTTGCCTGTGAATAATTATCAAATATAAATAATTACATTTTATTTCTAAATTAGATGCAATACATTATGAGTAACAAGAAAAGTTAGTGTATTATGATCTCCAATTTGGCTGTTATCCCCAAGTACATATTGTCCCTGATTTGGTCATCGTTCAGAAATTCTAAAACCTTGTGACAGAACAGAAAGTTTTGAGTATATGTGTAACGGGTGCCGTAGCCCTGTCTAAACTTCTCTTTCATCTTAGAGATGACTGTTAGGCAGGATCAAATGCTCCATCAGTGTGGCCAGTGTTGGAGGGGATAATGGAAATCATGGGGGTCTTTTCTTAACTGAGACACTTGTTACTGTTTTCAGTGGTGTCAGCTGATCTCTGGCATCAAGGTGATGCCATCCTTATGTGATGTTACTTTA
This sequence comes from Callionymus lyra, assembly GCF_982586985.1. Lineage (NCBI taxonomy): Eukaryota > Metazoa > Chordata > Actinopteri > Syngnathiformes > Callionymidae > Callionymus > Callionymus lyra. The sequence continues at coordinate 2,489,116 of NC_141825.1, read as the reverse complement.
ATTTATGACTTTTAAGTACAGGGTAGGAACTTGCGTCTACTTCGGACTGTTACTGCATGTTAGCAGCATAACATGCTTCAATCTGCCTGTACTAGCCATCTCTACTCCCTGTGGGTTCTGAATATGTGTTTTTCTCTTAATACATCTGCTCAGAGAATATCTACAGGGGCCCCCTGATGCTATATCAACTCCTATAGTTGCGTTACCACTATCAAGATCACCCAAAAATGATTGATTGCTTTGCTTTTACTTTTGTCAGGCATCTAGCCTAATCCTGGTCCTTTCACTTTATGCAACACAACAACTTATTTTAAAAATATGACAGTGTTACATATCTTGCACATTAATGCTCGTAGCTTGCTACAAAAAATGTATATGCTTAGATAATGAGTTCGCTCAACTGGTGCTGATATTATTATTATTTCTGAGACTTGGCTGTCCAAATGTCTATTCTGGATATAGATGAAGCCATTGATAGAATATTTATCACTCAGACCGTCCAAGGAAGGGCGGTGGTGTGGCAATATATGTCAGGTCCAGTCTTGCCACACAAACTGTGTTCTCTAAATTTGCTCCTAAGTAGTTTTCTAGCTCTAAATATTGATTTATCTGGTGGTCAGTCTTTGACTATTGTTGGCGCTGTTTGAAAGCCCCATGTCGTCAAAAAAAAGAAATCTGAAGCACTTCAGTGAACAGGCCTTTCTTTGGGATTTATTTTTATTTTAACTGGGGTCATATTTTAGAACAAAGGGTCGTGATAGCCCCAGGTTCACTTCTGAGCTTGCTGACCTCCTACACAGAGGAAACAGCTGTGGACAGCAGCGAGGAAGTCTGGTTCTGAGGCTGACTGGCTACAATTTTGACAACTACGAAATCAATGTACTGCTTCTATCAAAGCTGCACTGTTTAAATGACCCTCAGAGATTTTGGAAAACCATTTCATCGATCTCTGGCAACCCGATCATTAGGGCTGCCACCTCAATTAATTGTTAACTCCATCCCTGTGTCTGCCAAACTGAGATGCTAAGCTTCTATAATAGACATTTTGTTGCCTCTAGCACCTTGTTCGACACAGTTTTTGATGGTAAATCACCTACTTTTTCTCCCAACAGTCATGCCTCTAATAACCTTACCTTTTCACTTTCTCAATTTTCCATCAGTGAAGTTTTTAAAGCCTTAAAGGGTTTAGATCTAAAAAATTTAAAGGCCCTGACAACCTCTCCCCTTACTTCTTGCGTCTGGCTGTACATACTATAGCCGAACCAGTGTCATATATCTTTAATCTCTCCATACAACAAAATATTATTCCTGAAGTGTCATGACTCCTCCCAACCTGGGAGGCCAACCCACTACATCAACTCCACCTGCGAGGGCTCGACGGAGGAGTACAAGAGGCCTCCGAGCAACCCAGTCGGCGCCTGATCATCAAACTGTTATGGTTGGTCTTATAGCCCTATATAATAGTTTTCTAAATTGACTTGTCATGCCTCCCTGCTTGCCTGCCTGCCTGTCCGTCTGCCCACGTAGTAATTCCGACCTCTCCTCACAGGATAACCGACCTGCTCCATCCAACCTTCCGCCTGCTCCTCGACCACCAAAACTCCGGCCCTGGGCCACCACCACCTGCGCACAGGACCTGTCTCCCTCCACCAGCTCTGTGGCACTTTCTACGTCCTTCCGACCTCACCTCCCTCAAGCAGGACACTGCTTTTCGGCCCTCGTCACATTTTGTTTGGAAAACACCTTTCTACTGCCTTAACTTAAAGGCGGTTATCCCACTTTTCTAAATAACTATCGACCAATTTCAAAATTTCTTAAGGTTCTTGAAAAGATGGTGAATGATCAGATTAAGGAGTATTGTGTTCTTTCAATAATTTGTCTTTCAATCAGTCTGGCTTCAGGAAACAGCACAGCACAGTGACTGCTTCCATAAAGGTTTTAAATGATATTGTTGAAGCATTGGATGCCAAAGACTACTGTGCTGCACTTTACATACTCAACTCAAATTATTTATATATAGCGCTTTAAAAACAGCAACAGTCGTTACAAAGTGCTTTACAGTGACATAAAAGAAAGCATAGTTAAAACACAGGTAAAAACAATATCAAACAAAACAAGTAAAAAGCACTTAAAACAGCTCCGATTCTCATGCTGTGTTAAAAGCCAGGGAATAAAAGTGTGTTTTAAGTAAAATGGATAAAACTGGAGTCCGTCTCCGTCGCTCCAACACGACGTCACCACCGGGTCTTAATACTTTGCTTTATGGAGAAAAGAGGTCAATGCAGAGTGTAACGGGTCGTTTATTCGCCGCTTCAAGTCAAACAAAGATACAAACTTTTACGATCGATCGGACACGCTCTTTGCCGGCAGCTCTACAGGTCAATAGCTCCGGGAAAGATGGTCCAGTACTGTAGAGCATCGCTATATTTAAGGGAAAGTTTCCTGTCCAGGGGGTCATCTCTTCCGGGGCAGATGGTTCTTTCAAGTTTGTCCATGTTTCGGTCACCTGGAGAGAAACTTCCTTGCTTCCCTGTTGTGTGGGCGGATGCCTTTGTCTTCCAGCCCCCCTTTCCTGGGTGTGTTTTGCTTCGCTCTTTGTTTCACGCCCCCAGGTGTGGAACGGGCAGACGAATCAGATGTTAAACTAACCGTTCTACGTCTGTTCCAAGCTTTTCTTGAAACAGTGTATCAGTCTGGAGTGAAATGTTGATTGTGAATGTGTATTCAAACGTTTAAGCTCTTAGATGAAGCTAGTCATGAAGCTAGTTTTCACTTCCGCTTCCGGTGAGCCTTTGATCGGCTGCTTGAAACGTAAGCTCCTGCAATAATTGCCAAAAACAGTCGTTTTAACGACTACTTGTCCGGATATTATGCTCATATCACTTAAGATATGTCTCAAGCATCTCGGATCTATGATCGTGATGCTCTTCTCAACATCAGAGAGTCGATGGAGGACTTCACTCGCGACAGTTACCAACGTCCGGTGAACGTGTTTCCGGCTCCGCTTCTCATCGACTCGGACTCTGTGGAATATCGTTTGATCTCTCGAGTACCGGGCGATTTCCACAAGGGATCGAGTCGGGCTGGAGTACAGGTCAGGATGAGACGTGCAGTTGCGATCGCTCGGAACAACTCTGACGTCATCGAACGTCATCGATGTTTGATCGACATCCCTCTCACTGTGTGTGACGACACATCAGCGCTGCCGTCTGTCCAGACCTCAACGAAAGGTGGTAAGATTTTTTCATTTCCTCTCTTTAATTCGACTTTTACAACCGAGTTGAACTTCAGTGACAGCTGGTACCCACGTGACCGCTGTTTGCTTCAAAAGATCCCGCTCTGCGCGCCTGTCAGTGACGCGGCGTCGTCAGTGACGTCATCGGTGCTGAATGTGGGACTTCTTAATGTTCGCTCCATTACTAATAAATCCTTTATTCTTAATGATCTTTTCACAAGAGTTAATTTGGATTTATTATGTCTTTCTGAGACTTGGCAGAGAGAGGAAGAGTTATTCATCTGAACGAACTCTGTCCAGTAGGGAGCACTGTCCTGGGGAAGCCTCGCCTCTCTGGTCGTGGAGGAGGTCTTGCTACTGTTTTTAGGGAGAGTTGTTCTTGCAAAGTGATTCAGACACAGGAATTCACTTCTTTTGAGTCTCAGATGATCTTGGTTGGTTCTACAAGACCTTTCTATTGTGTGTCAATCTACCGTCCGCCTGGTCCTGCGGCGGTGTTCTTGAAAGACTTTAGTGACTTCTTATCTTCCATTATTCAGATGGAATCTGTTCTTATTCTTGGAGACTTTAATCTTCATGTTGATGACGTCACACCTTGTTCTGCTAAAGAACTTTTAACTTTAACTGAAGCCTTTAATTTTGAGCAACATGTTTCTGAACCCACTCATCAAAAAGGCCACATTTTAGACTTAGTTTTTACTCTTGGCCTGAACATTTCTAATGTATCTGTACATGATGTCCATCTGAGTGATCATTCTCTTGTCTTGTTCAACCTGGACTTCATCCCTGAACCTAAGCCTTTGAAAGTTAGGTCTCAGAGGCGTGTCATCTCAGCCGATACTGCAGACAGTTTTTCTGCTATGTTTGACCGTCTTTCCTTTGATGACTGTCCAGATGTGGACAGTTTGATTCACTGTTACACTGATCATTGTGTTGAAATACTGGATCAAGTGGCACCTGTTAAATCCAACTTGAAAATTCAGAAAAAACGGTGCCCTTGGACAAATGAAGATCTCCTGAGTCTGAAGAGACTTTGTCGAAAGACTGAGCGTCTCTGGAAGTCTACTAAACTTGAGGTGCACAGACTTCACCTCAGGGATCTGTTGACTACTTACAATGAGATGGTAGAAACTGCTAGATCTGATTACATCAGAAAACTGGTAGCAGCAAATAGGAAAAACCCCAAAGTTTTGTTTGACACGATTAATTCTCTCGTGTCTCCTGCTCCTCAAATCACGCCGGTCTTCTGTGAAGCTGACAGCAATGCATTGTTGAGATTTTTCATTGACAAAATTAAATTGATCAAAGAGAAAATCTCTCCCCCTTTGTTGGGAACCCCTACTGTCTCTGAGCCCATCTCCTCCTCTTGGTCATCCTTCACTGCTGTATCTTTGGGTGATATTTCAGCACTAGTGAACAAGATGAAACCCTCCTCTTGCTCAGATGACGTCCTTCCTTGTAGGCTTTTTATCAAAGTATTTGATGTAATTGGCCCCTGGGTTACCAATATGGTGAACCTCTCCCTTTCCACAGGGGTTTTTCCCAATGCATTTAAACATGCCATTGTGGAGCCTCTGCTCAAAAAACCAGGCCTAGACCCAACTGACCTCAGTAATTTCAGGCCTATTTCTAAGCTCCCTTTCTTGTCCAAGATCTTGGAGAAGGTGGTGTCCGAGCAGCTGTCTTTGTTCCTGGATCAGAGCGACATCCATGAGAAGTTTCAGTCTGGCTTCCGTAAACATCACTCTACGGAGACAGCTTTATTGAAAGTGTCCAGTGACATCATGATGTCGGCTGACTCTGGTAAATTCACTGTTCTGGTTCTCTTGGATCTGTCGTCAGCCTTTGACACAGTTGATCACCAGATCCTGCTGAGAAGACTAAGGGATGAAGTGGGACTGTCTGGGTCTGTGTTAGAATGGTTCTCATCTTACCTTTCTGGGCGCAGTTTTAGTGTATCTGCCAATCAAATGAGGTCTGAATCGGCAGATCTGTTGTGTGGAGTCCCTCAAGGTTCTGTTCTGGGTCCTTTATTGTTTTTGCTGTACTTGATTCCCCTTGGTAAAATCATTCAGAGATTTCCAGATGTTTCTTATCACATTTTTGCTGATGACATCCAGCTCTACTGCTCTTTTGACCCAACTGAGCCCCAAAGGCTGAACAGCTTAGTCAATTGTTTGCTAGAAATCAAACAATGGCTGAGTGAAAACACTTTACAGCTTAATGTGGACAAAACTGAAACTCTGGTGATTGCTCCTGATGATAAGATTCCAGGGTTGAGTCAGTACTTGGGTGACTTAGGTCAGTCTGTCAAACTGAGCCTGAGAAACCTGGGTGTTGTATTTGATAAAGACATGTCTCTTGTTCAACACTGCAGAAAACTGACCAGAAACTGTTTCCTTCAACTGAGAAAAATCTCTAAACTTAGGAAAATGTTGTCACAACATGATCTGGAGCTTGTAATCCATGCGTTTGTTTCTTCTCGTCTGGACTATTGTAACAGTTTGTTTTCATGTCTTAACAAGAAGGAGCTGTCTCGTCTGCAGTTGATTCAGAACTCTGCAGCGAGAATTCTGACCCGCTCAAGTAGGAGAACTCACATTTCTCCGATCCTTAAAACTCTTCACTGGCTTCCAGTTTCTTTCAGGATCAACTTTAAAATTCTGGTTCTTACTTTCAGAGCTATTCATGGTCAGGCTCCTCCTTACATCACTGATCTGATCCAGCCTTACACCCCAGCTCGGTCTCTAAGGTCTGTGGATCAGAATCTACTTATGGTTCCACGCACACGGCTCAGGACCAGAGGAGAGAAATCTTTTCAGGCTGTTGCTCCTAAGCTTTGGAACAATCTTCCTCTCTCTTTGCGCTTGATGGAGTCTACTGACTCCTTTAAGAAACATCTTAAGACGTTTCTATTTGTTCAGGCTTTTCCTTGAATTTCTCGAACTCCTGTGTTGTTCTCGGTGTTGTCTTGATCTTTGAAGTATGTACTGTTTTGAGTATTGTTTTGATTGTTAAAGCGCTTTGTGACCCTGGTCTCGAAAAGCGCTATATAAATAAATATTACTTACTTACTTACTTACTTACTTACTAGTAATTCATACTTTATATTTTGGTTATCTTTTAGCATTAATTGAAGTATGGCGTATACGTATAGTGTATAATCATTTTTAATCTAACAACTCCCCCTGTTGACGTGGCCTTTATAGGTCACATCATAAACAAAAAAGTCCAATTTTCTAAATCAATGGTTGTTCCGCAACATTTTATCGTTTTTTATCTAATATTATCATCTTCCCAACCACATATTATTATCATGTACCTGCACACGCTATATGTATAACTGAAAATATAATCATCTGTCTGCAATATATATATATATATATTTTTTTTTTAAACAGTGACACAAGGTTTTTTCTTATTCAGTATTGGTCTTTTATCATGTTTCTCAGTAGTCCAGTCCATCAGCATTATCGTTATCATAATGCTGATTGTTCTTCATCTTCCATAGTCGGTGTGACTGTTCTCCTTCGTCATCTAGTCCTCTTTGTCCATGTCCCGATTCCAGGCGTGCAGAGGAAAATCCGATCGATTATTAACGTAATATAATTGGGTAATTTCCCCATGTTCTTATCCGCTTGTTTCTTCGGATAGGGGAATGTGGTTGATTCTTTTGAGTGCGTCTACTCATCCAGGTCAAAAAATCCTGCGTTCCTTTGACTTGATTTTTTATATCCTCCACTGATTTTGACCCTGGTTGGAGAGAGTAAAACACACGTCCACTGCCCTCCTGCCTGTTATCTGGCAGTATCAGCCGACCATAATACATCTTCTTTTACCCCATTTGTTTTGTTGTTCGTATTTATTTTACATTTTTATTATTTCCATATTGGTTCTATTAACATTTTATATATATATTGTACATTTTTTTATTTCTACTTTTAATATATATTTTATTTATTCTTTAGTTTATTTTAAATCTAGTTCAGTTTTAGTTTTAATCTAAATGAGCTAATTTTTATTGTTAGTGTAGTTTAAGTTTTAGGTTCCCCAAATTAGGAACATCACTTTCATCAATACTGTTCACTGTTCATTCATTGCTCATTCCATTCATTCCATTCATACATCAACCTCCCCTAGAGGACACATAACATCTTTTTATGTTACCTGTCCTTTGTGCTACTGTTGTCTGATCATCTCATAGATCACCTTGATCCAACTCAAAATAAATGAATAAATGATGCCTTCAGGAAAGAAAATAGTGAATAATATATTTAGAAATGACAAAATCATATCAATCTCTAAATTACCCTTGTTAAAGATACATTTAACTTAAATCTAAGTTGAACAACAAAAAAAAAGAACTAGAGCAACAGATTGATTGAAAATAAACAAGTTGAGTTCTAAATTACATATGGACTTGCAAGTGTAATTTAGAGATGTAATTGAATTATATAAGGATTGAAAATTACTAGTCTTCATCCACATGACAAAATGATTTGATTGAAGTCTTAAAAGGTGTTAACCTAAAATAAATACCAAATTAATACTAGAGTTTAACAGTTATTTGGGGAACTTCAAAATAAAGATAATAAATTGGTTGTTATGATAAGACACTTAAAATAAAATTGAATTGAATTGGTTAATAATGGAAAATAAGGTTCTCAAAATTTTAGTGGAGTTCTATATCTAAAAAAGGACAAGAAAAGAAAAATGAAAGAATGAATTATTATAATTATAATTGAAAAAATATTTTATAGAGTAGATTTTTTTATTTTATTTATTTATTTATTTTACTTTTTTTTAATTTTTTTATTCATAAATTAAGTCTTAGTTAGTCTTTTATTAATTGGTTAAACTAAGGTCCAGAAATCCAACAATAGAAATGATAATATAGAAAACATAAACATAATTGAATAAATAAACGGATGCAGAAAGGGTCACTTTTGACAGTCACTTTTGTTATTTGTTATTATCCATTTACTTTAGCAATAAACTTTCAAACCAAATCTTAGAGGAATAATAATGATTAAACAAAGCTTAGAATATCTTTTTGTAGCTAATAATGTTATATAATTGAATAAATGTATTCATAAATAAATTTAAGAGAGTTAATACCAAGAGTATTATGATTAATTAAATGATTTGAAGATAGATTTGGATATAAAGTTATTCAAGAAAACATTTTTTAAATACAAATAAATAAGGTTGTTCATTTGTCCCTCAGGGGGAGGACTTAGATAGGACTTAGCTGGATAATAGGTTTGTTACATGTTTGGTGATTCTTGTTGCACGGTTCTGCCAATCAACACTGCTGAAGGGAGCTCTGTCCAGATTGCATTCAATTAGTTTAAATTGTTGGTGTAGAAAACAGCTCGAGAATAAGGTATGACTGTGTTTGACTATCTCTCTGACTTGGGTAGTAAATAGGAAGGGGTTAATTTTGTCTGTGTAAATTATAAATGAAAAGCATGATTTAAAGATGTATTGTTTCTCATTTGTAAAGAATGCGATGCTGTTCATTTCTTTCCTATGTTGCAGGACGAGCTCAATTATGCACTGTTGACGGGGGAGTACGTCAACAACACCTCACACAAAGGACCACATCCAAGTCGCCGACAACGGGGCTGCTGCTTTCTTTTTACCTCGTTAAAGAGGTTTTTCAAAGAAGTGGATACTGGCTACATATCAATATACATTTTAACAAAATCTCTACTTCAAAATATACTTATTAGATTTTAGTTAGTTAGTGTGAATATGTTTGTTTTGATGATTTGGCATTCAATTACTTCAGTTTTAATTCATAGCATAATTTGGAATAATAATTATTATTAATTTTTCTTTGGATTTTCTTTTTTCTTTTTTTTGTGATTTGAGAGAAATGCTCATAATGTATAATTGTATTCATTAAATGAATCTGTGTTTCCTCTGTTGCTTTCTCACCAAATGTAATCTTTGTGTGGCACTATACGGATGATAGTTTAGCATGTTTAGTTTATAATCAGATTCGCGATTATTTTGAAATCAGACTTGTCTTTGTTTTATTGCATCATTATTTCATGATGCAATCAGGGGGAATGTAAGGAAATGACAACTTTACTGTAATCAATCATCTAGATTTAACACACATTTCAAATAGTCACTTGATTAACTGATAATCTTTCATATTTAATTCATATTAAATAATCATTGTCTTGCATTGCATTCACTGACTGCAACTCACAGGCCGAGGTCACAAAGCCTTGCACACACACAGAAAGATTAAACAATCCCAGATTCCAGGAAGTCGAAAGTTGAAAACTCACACTGAAAGACACAACAGGCCAGCAAGTCGTTGGGAACAAACTCTCTCTAGAAGACAACAACTTTTGGTAGGTTTCCACGACGACCACGTGCGACCGGCCATCTTAGAATCAAGTGTTTACAGTTACCGACCAATCCTACATTCACATTTGACTAGAGGCATAACCTGAATATTCTAATATAAAGATCCACCATTTTGTCTGATCTTGGCGTTCTGGCATTCGAAGACGTCTGCGATAGATCTCTCTGCTTGCTAGCGCCCGTGTTCACATAAGTTTGTCTCTGACTTTTGCTTAATTCAGTAAACTAGCATTTTTCTTAAACTCATCCATGTGTCTGTTCTTCATTCCACCACCACGTATGAGGATGGGGAGGGGTCGGTTCATCGGAACACAAAATTCCCACAGAACACCTCCCTCATGGCCATCCATATTTGTCTTGAATGATAAGAGAATGGTGCCTGATGAGGCTCGTTATCAGTTCCTGCTTGTCATATTGTTGCAAAAAACATTAATCCAAGGACCTGCTCCCCTTTCCAAAGGAGGAAGCTTTTCTTTCAGACATTGCACATCCATCAAAGTTGCTGAGACGTAATCAGTATAATCCCTCCTTCTTCCACTCTTCCCCACTAGAGGAAACTGTCCAGAAAGGCTTGTCCCCAATCCATCTGATCGACCTTTTAGTATCCCTTTCTCACCTTTTCTAGTTTTTACTGTATGTTTAGAAGGTTTCAATGGCGTGCCTGGGTCAAGTTTATACTTACAATAATTGTCATGTTCCTCATCCTCACTGCTGCTTTCTCCCTCACTGTACTTTTTCTTTTTGCAATTTTTCTGATTTGTCAATTACTTTTTCACGCAGCTGCTCTATAGTCTCTAGTGCACTGGTCAGGGCTGCACTCACATCTTCATCGTCTTTATTTTGTCCTTGTCTTATTGCCATTTCAACTGATCTGCTAAGTGTTTTTTCTGCTGTGTCTAACAGATCTCTTGTGAGATTTTCTTGCCTGTGTGTTATTATTGCTACATTATCCATAATCTCTTTTAAATTCATCATTTTTGTTTTGTCTATTTCATTACCATCTTGATCCATCATCAGCTGCCCTCATGTAACATTGAACACTGGTTCCTGGGTGTTCACTTTCGCTTTCATTGCAATTTTTTGCAATTCATCAGACAATTTTTGGTTTCCACCTTCTAGGTAAGATGGTGGTGAATCAGTTTTTTCAGTTACATTATTTTCATCAACAACTTTCTTTTTAACAGCTTTCACTGGTGCCATCACTTCAGTATTCAACTTTATCATTTTTACCATTTCCATCATCACAAAAAATCTGTCTCTATCAGTTTTTGTTTTTTCTAACAAAGCCAGTCTGTATTTTTCACTTAACAACATGCTTGTTTTTCTCCTCCTAATGACTTCAACTTCCAGATTAATATTTTTCACATTATCACTAAGAATATCTTCAGGCATAGGCATGCCCCAATCAGGCAGATTTCCAACCTTTCTCTGCTTTTTAGCCCATTTATACCAGTTTTTTACAACATTTTTCCGATCCAACGGAGCAATTTTTTCCACATATGAATTTACAGAGCGAAACAATACAGCACCACATGATCCTATTCCAGGAGACTGCCATTTTACCCGCAGTTCAGGTAAATTCATTTATTATTTTTATTTATTTTATTTTTTCCTTATTTATTTTTATATTTATTTTATTTATTTTTACACCAATTGTTCGTCTCCCTCTCTATAAGAGAATACCTATATTATAATCCCAAACTTTATTATGATATGACAATCAAAGAAAGTTATTTTTACCCTTTTAAAAAAAAACTCATAGAACTTACAAGAAAAAAACTCGTTTTTAAACCAATAGAAACTGAAGAATTTCTTTACACAAAACTTGAAAAACATGCATTAGCATTAACGTCGCAAGAAAGCCTTTTTTATCACAGTATAGGTACTCACTATGCAACCAACGTAAACATAAGAAACGACAAGAGTATTTTTGTCACCTTGCAATGCAAGAAAAGTTTACAAAACTTTACAAAATAATTAAAATTTTATATACATAAGAGAAGTGTGGAAAAATGTCCCAAAGATTGTGTCAATAGGGGTGTCATAGCTCAGATAGTACAGTGGTTGCCTGCAGTCCAAAAGGTTGCAGGTTCAATCCCAGCTCCAGACAAGCCTGTGTCGTTGTGTCCCTGAGCAAGACACTTTACCCTGATTGCTCCTGATGGCAGATTCGGCGCATGTGTGCAGCCTACTCCCATCAGTATGTGTGAATGGCTGTCAAAGTGCTTTGTGACCCTGGTCTAGAAAGGCACTATATAAATAGAGATTATTATTATAATGTCCAGCGAGTTCCTTCTCCAAGCAAAAGTTCATAGACTTTTTCTCTAGTCTTTTACTAAAAAATCAGAAAAATCAAACTGTGTTTTCTAGTGATGAGTTGAGCTGAGTTGTCCCTCAATCGTGAACAGACCAACAAAAGGTGTTGTTTAACAACGATGCTCTCTGCATGGACACAGGCCATTAGGTGTGCGGGAGCGATCCAGGTATGTACCTCTTGCAGACAAGTTGGCCCTCCTGCAGTGCACTTGACGGGCTCACTTTTACAGTGTACTGCAGATATGGTAGATGAGATCCACAGAGGCTGCCTTTCTCAGGATGATATGTGCATAAAATATATTTATGTTTATTGGGTTATCAAGACAGTGAGATCAAAACAAACAGTCAATTATTTACGACAGAAGTAGGCTAGAAATAATCATAACTGACAACAACATAACAAACCCAAATGAATTAAAGTCAGAGCACACAGTAAGTTATTATAATACAGAAAAAAGAGAAAACAATAGTGATTAAACACAACCAAAAGAACCACAGGAAATATTAACAAATAACACAAGATCTAATTTGCACAACTGTAGCTCACATCTACAAAAGTGGAATAACCAAATCAAAACTACCTAAACAACTTAGCGGCGAGCAGAATAACGAAGATATAAATTAAGTTATGAGTCGAACCAAACTAAACATAAAGAGGCAAGTTAAATAAAAACAATGTAAATAGAGAGGCAAGGCAGGGCATCTTTTTGCACGTCCCTGGAAAAAGAACCAAATCGCTAGCAAAGAAAAAATATAAACAACTAATTTAGGTCACGGTACCTGATTTCATGAGTCAGAGTAAATCACAGCCTGGATACCAGGTAACACACAGGCAGGAACTCTTACTGAACTGAAAACACAATGCGTTGAAAATAAAAATCTAAATCTAACGGCGATCCTGCGTACCTGATCGTACCCTGTGCACACGACCCAAACTCAAGTTGCTTGATTCAAGAATCGAAATCATCTGAAAGAAACAGTTTATTGCTCTGAATTGTATGTTCAGACAATGTCAGGATAAATTATACAGCCTTCAACACAACTCACCACATGGAAATTATTTGATTCTATCAACATACAATAATTTAAGATTAAAGTGTTAGATTATTTATTAAAATATATTATTACAATTGAAAAAAAATATCACATTAAATAACACATGACCCAGACTGAGACATTCTGTCACACAACAACAAATCAATGACAACAAATATAGTAAACAACTTTAGATGACTATCATAAACATCGGAGTGTTTTTTTATTTTTTTTACAGTCCATAAAATTGTTTGATGGCAATTTTTGTTAACAAAACAGGCACAGGAAAACACAGGAAAAAGGCAAACTTGGTCACTAAATGGATCCCTAATCGGAGTCTGTTCCGGTCTCTCCAACACGCCGTCACTTTCGGTTCTTATGCTTCGCTTTGTGGAGAAAAATGGTCAATGCAGAGTGTCACGGGTCGTTTATTCGCCACTACAAGTCAAACAAAATACAACCTTACGATCGATCGGACGTACTTTATTCCGGCAACTGTACAGTTCAATAGCCCCGGGAGAAACGGTCTCGAGCTGGAGAAACACGCGATATTTAAGGCAAATTTCCCGCCCCGGGGGTCGTCTTTTCCGGGGAAAATGGTTCTTTCAAGTTGCCTGTGTCTCGATCACCCGCAGAGCGAACTTCCTAACTTGCCCTCTTGCAATCTATGATTCAAATGTTCTCGGGTGGGGGCCTCCATCTCTACTCCTAAATATTCTTGACTTTTCTCTCAACATAATTAATTTTTGGCAGCTGAGACAGGCCCTGATTCCAATGCTTATTTAATTTTGACAGAATTCTAGGAACTGATTATGGTTTGCAAGCGATTTACAGACGTTTTCTGAAATTTTACTTACCCACTGCTTAAAATAACTGTGCTTAACTTGAAATAGCATACACATACTTCTAATTAATGGACCAAGAGATATGATTTGGTTTGGTAGATGTACATGAGAGAACATGTAATGCTGCTTGGGTATTACATTGGCTTCAGAAAAAAGTTATTTGAAATGATGCAGATGTTGCTCAATCATGTGTCTAAACCGTAATACAGTTTCTAAAGAAATAACAGGATAGCCGAGTTAATCTCATCTAATGCAATCTGTCCTGACAGAATCAGTTTTTTTAATACAAGCTTTGGTGGAACACCTCCAAAATAACACGCATTATATCCTGTGGCATTTTATTGATCAGATGAAATGCTGGAACATCAACCAGTCTGCTTTTTCTGTTAATCCCACAAGTGGTTTTGAGGGATGCTTTCGATGTATCCTCAAAGGAGCATTCACAATGTCTACATTTACTATAAGCAAAACCAACACCTTGTTTAAATCTAGCGATCTCATGTTGGGCAATAATCTCTGCACATATGGCTATCACAGTACCAAACAACTCAATTTCACGATTTGGGGTGTCAATCCTAACACCGTTGTAGAGAATTGTCAGATCTTTTAGGATTCCTTTTAGTACTACATCAACACCCCACTAAGGATTGTTTGCCTTGGCAATAGCAGTGTCCTATTGCAGCTAACTTCGACCTAAATTTTGGATCTATATTCCCGACGGGCTAGCAACATTCAGAGCCGGCAGGAGCCACGTTCTCACAGGTAAAACCCGAGGGGGTTGCATTTGCATATACACTAATAACAGCTAGTGTAAACATGCTACCCTGGTCACCAGTCATTGCTCTGTGGACATCAAGTTTATGAATGTGAAATGCAGACCCTTTTATATGCCCCGGGATTTTATCACTGTCATCGTTGTTGCTGTGTATATTCCACCTAGTGCTAACACCAAGCTAGCACTAAGTACCGTCTATAGTGCCATCAATGACATGCAAACCACACATCCGGAAAGAGTTTTCATTGTTGCTGGGGAATTTTAACCAGGCCAATATGAAGACTGTTCTTCCTAAATTCCATTGACATTTGGATTTTGCTACCAGAGGAAAAAAAAACAAATTGGACCTGGTCAACACCAACATTAAGAAGGCCTTCAGAGAAGCCCCTCGCCCACACCACGGCTCCTCAGACCATCTCTCTATTATGCTAATTCCAGCATACCAGCCCCCTCTCACAAGAGAGAAACCTGCTGTGAAGAAGGTGAGTGTGGCCAGAGGGCGCTATGTCTGCACTGCAGGACTGTTTTAAATGCACTAAGTGGGAGATGTTCAGAGAGGCTGCAACAGACAATCAACACACAGATGTGGAGGAGTATGCTGCTTCTGTGACCGGTTACATCCAGTTGTGCATGGAAGAGGTCACAATAACAAAGACAATAGTCACACAGGTCAACGAGAAACCTTGGATGACTTTAGAGGTGCGCAAGAGTCTGAGGGAACGCTATGCTGCCTTTAAATCGGATGATGCTGAGGCTCAGATCAGCGAGGGCCAATCTGAACCGGGTCATCAGGCTAGCAAAACGCGCCTACAGTCAGAAGATCCAGGGTTTCTTCAATGACCCCGGCAAGACAACTGTGGCAGGGCATCAAGACCACCACTGATTACAAATCATTTATGAACTCGAATGTTTTTATTTCATTGTACAGTTGTGTGTTATTATTAGTTAAACAGCTTCAGCCAAACAGAGGCTTTGTCACATGTAGCGCAGACACTTCCTGTTGGTGTCAAAGTCACATGATCGTCAGACCAGGAAATGAAAGAGTGATTATGTTGACGAAGATCGTCTTCTTGTCAATATAAAGGTTTTATGTGGTGAAAAGTATAATGTAAACGTTCTGTTGACGTTTCTTTAACCCATAACAAATATTTTTAAGAGACGTTCGCATATGAAGCGTGTGATGTCATCACGTAGGAAGTGGGGGACGATATTGTAGGGGGGACCGAAATTGTACCTACACCGGGAAAACTGAAGGTACACTTCTTGTAGCTGCGTGGAAACGGGGAATACAAGAAATCTTATTTTATTTTTCACTAAAGAGGGGTTCGGTGATTTCGCATATGAAACTGGTGGGGTTCGGTACCTCCAACAAGGTTAAGAACCACTGCGTCAGGTTCTTTGGCTGCAGCGGCTGCAGCTCTCGCATAAAGGCGATAGTTTTAGTTCAGTCACAATTACTTTGTTGATTTGTCCCTGCTGGTACAACTCCGCGAGCTTACTTTCTTTGTTTTGACCTCTCAAGCTTTTGGATTTCAGCCATTGCATTTTGCAGAGGTTCTTTCAGTTCTTTGAGTTCGTTTTTCATTGCATTCATCTCTTCTTTCATCGCCATCAGGGTTTGGTTCAATAAATCCCATTTTGACTGGTGCAATCACTCTAGTCTCAGATTAGCTGCAGCAGACAGCAGGCAATATAAATGAGCAGCTTGTTGGAGGTCTTTGTTCACTCAAGTACTTATCAGTCATAGATATTTGGTGGATTCCTTAAATCTCAATTTAAGAATGTAGAATGTGTCCAGCCTGTTCTCCTCAGTCTTTGTAGCTTCACAAAAACATCTGTTAGGACTGTGAATGTTGTGCATTTTGTCTCAAGATGTAACCTAGAAGTAAACCTAATTGTTATAAATACACATTTTTGCATTGTTTGGACATTGTTTTGGACGCCATCCCTTAATCCCCCTTAGCCCTCCGTTTTGCAGGTACCTGGTGACAATTCTCCGTTTGGTGGGGTAGAGGTAAGGTGGAGGGCCAAATAGCCTTTGAAGGCACAACTGAAACAGAGTGGTAAGATTGGTTTACCAAGAGAAACTGTACATTTGCAATTCACCATGGGGAAGCATGTGAGCAAAAAGGGCCAAGATTCTAACAACTAGCTTTGACACTAGTGACGATTCAATTTTTTCCCTGTGAAAACGTTTACTTTTTGCCAATATTCCTTACAAATAAACTTTCTGATACAATGTCAGAGTCAGTGAGGAAACAAGGCAGCTTTGATTAAGTGCTGCTTGTGAATGCAGAAGCAGTTTAAAGGTAATACTTAGTTTGAGTTTAAAATAATAATAAATAGTGATACATATTAATAGATACGCTCAATGGGAATGATTCAAAGTTATGGCAAAACTGTTCTGGCTAATTAGCCAAGTTAACCTTTTGGGAGCTACTCTTTCTTGTTTGTTTTCCTGACAGTGATTTTAAGTTTATTCTAATACTCTTGTTTAAGTTAAATTAGTTAATTAAAATAGTAATCATATGTATGTATGTTTTTCTAATTACACAGTTATTTTTGGTTTGTAAGAATATGACAACTTCACTACAACATCATCTAGATTCAACACAAATTTCAAATAATCACTTGATTAACTGATAATCTTTCATATTTAATTCATTATAAATAATCATTGGCTCTCTTTAGAATCCACCTTTTAAGCTATTTCTCAGGTCAGGTCGACACTCAAAATGAGAGATGCAAAACAATCTGTAGATGGTGCCAGCAAGTCTCTGGTACCAAGGACAGACAGCTGCACAATTCAACTGATAAACAGATTCTCTCTAGAAGATCAAACTCTGGTAACTTTCCACAACTAACACGTGGCACGGCCATCCTAGAAGTCAAGAAGTCAAGTGTTTGAACAAATGACTAGAGGCGTTTACTTGAATATTTATACTATAAAGGATCTGCCATTTCATTATAACGAGGCCCATGAATCAGTGTGACTCTGACTCGGAACAAAACCCCAACAACTTGGTACCGTGACCGTTGGCGTTGACTGGTGGCCTAGTTGATCCTGAGATGAACTTTGAGCGGATTCTTCTCCAGGCAACCAGAAGCGCCACTATACCTTACTTCAGGAATCAGGTGAGAAAGTGTTTTGCTTATTTTTAAATAGATTTTTCATTTATTTTTTTAAGTTTGTATTTTTGCTTAGTCAAGCTTACATATTTATTTATTTTATTTATATATTTGTTTAATTTGATTGCCTGTACGAATAACGTAAGTCTCTGGTTCTGTCACAAATTGAGATTATATTTTTCAATACTGCTTTCTTAAGGTGAGGCTCTTTTTTGGGGGAAATTGCATAGTTAGTTGTTGTTTGTTGTTGTATTAATTGTAGACGACATTATTGTCTCCCTGGTTTAAGTTTTATCTTGAGGAACCGTTAAACGCTTGATTAGAATTTTGGTTGTGTTGATAGGCAGAGGAGACTGGAATTCAAAGTGGCTCCCCCTACAGGGCTTCTGTTAAGTCATATTTTATGTTATATTTTCATATTCTTAACTAAGATAGTTAGGATGCTTTGGCCTCTGGTTGATTCATGTAGACGTCCTTTTTTGGTAAGGCAAGTAGCTATCATAAATTCGAGGATATATCTACGGGTCTCTCCCGTAGAAGATATTCTGGTCTGGAGGCTCTGCAAGCTGGAGTGTGTAGGCCAGTTAGATCTCATTGTTTTTAGGAGTTGACGGGCTCCACAGGTATTTGGCAGTATAGTCAGGGCTAGTTAATGTTTGCATACATCACTGTAATGGCTCAATTCTCATTTGTGATTAGTAAGAGTTATTTCAACTGGTGTGGAAATAGGTGGAATAGTTGAGGTGTCTCCTATCGTCCACAGGGTGTTGGAAGCTCACTGAGCGATTGAGGGGTCTCTCCTCATTATTGGCCTGGACAATCTAGAGTCTGTGGACACTATTGCTTGCTGATAAGAACACGTGTTTCTTGGTAGATGTTGTCTTGTCAGCCGCCGGAAATTCAACTGAACTCTGAAAAAAAGTTTCCTTGTTGGTGGGAGTGGTTTTACTTAAGGCCTTGACACAATGTGCCGATTAAAAGGCCTGTGGTCGGGGCCCTGAGTCCCTGTGGTGTGTCTCCCCCAGTCTGGAGTCGGCGTCCTAGTCGGTCCTGGTCGTACGACAAAAGAGGCGGGTTCACGGGTTCAGTCTTTTCGACGCAGTCCGGCTCCATGGTCAATCTGATTGGTCGAGTGCTTGGTTTAGCTAGTGAATCGGCGCAGGACAATGAAACAGAAGTGACTAATGTAAACACTAGATAAGCAGCGATGGCATGGATAAAACCACACTTTTATCGAAAACTTCACAACAATATTATCATGTGAACGAAGCAGATCAATGCGGCGCAGTCTAGACATGGTAATCTGGTCCTTTCACATGCATCCAGTGAACATTTTCATAACATCGAAATCGTCTCATCACCTACTGCTCATAGGATCATAGCATCTAGAGAAAAAAAAACATACCATTTTATTTAGAATGAAACACGAAATTCATGTAATAACGATAATAGACAAAACAAAATCAGATATCTGGAAAAAACATAACTACTTAAACTGGAATCTGAAAATGCGCGTGACGTCACTGATTTAAACTACTGTGGCATGATTTGATTTAAAAATATAAATATTTGCTTTGGATACAAACTTTACCATGAGCTGTACAAAGAAGAACTCAACCTCGTCCACCCTTCCACCAAGAATGAACTCTTGCATGCCCCAGAGAGGGAGGCAGCTGTGTATTGGTTCAACGTGATTAAACCACCTGATGGTTTTTCTGAACTTGACAAGACGTTTGAGACCTGGAAAAAGTGCTGCATTCCTATGAACCCCCGCACTATGAACTATGTCTAGGATGATGATTACACTGACTATGACGACAAATGGCATGATCTGGTTACAATTACGAACTTGACTCTTGTCTGCGGTGACATTTTTTGTAGGTCTGAATGGTGTGGCTGCTGAAGTTGAACTAACAACTGAACAAGGTGTTCTCTATGCTCTCTCTGATACTTCTGTCCCTCGTGTTGCTCTTGCTGTGGATGCTGGTGGAGAAGCTAGAGCCCTGGGAAAAATGATTAAGAAATGCAATATTGCTTGCGATTTGACGAAAAAGCAGAAGAATCTAGCCTGTTGATATCTTGATCTATGATATCTTCCTGAGTCTAAGTTGTAACAGAAAACAGTTAATCCCAGTTAAGCATGTATGATTGGTCAGTAATTCTAAGCACTTGACTTCTAAGATGGCCATGTTAGTTCTGGAAAGTTACCGCAGTTCGATCATATAGAGAGAATCTGTTTATCAGTTGATTTACGCCGATCTCTGTCTTTTGTCCTTGACTAGCTGGCACCATCGAGAGATTGTTTTGTCTTTCCCAGTGTGAGTATTGACGTGACCTGTACTGAAGTATAGCTAAACACTTGGATTCGAGAGAGAGGCAATGATTATTTATTATGAATTAATTATATGAAAAATGATCAGTTAACAAGTGATTATTTTAAATGTTTGTTAAATCTAGATGATTGATACTTATTTGATTACGTTATGCTCACTAACTCTCACTTTAAGTAGATGTTTCTAATATTTAACTATAAGATATAAAGATACATTCAAAAGGCAGGGGTGTTCAGAGATTAAAAAAACGTTTCAAATGTGTAAATATATTATAAACTCCACGAATATTGATCAGACAAATAATACTGAAATCTGAAAAGATAAGGTTTTCACTTTCTTTACTTTTCTTTTTTTCAGTGCCCAGACACAGTGAATGAGTGGCAGCACGTATTAAGTGGTTTCGGGGCTCAGTGGAACTCCCCAAATTGCCTGGGTGCTCTGGATGGAAAACACATAAACATTCGCCCACCACACGGAACAGGATCGATGTATTATTTATTAATTACAAACACGCCTTTTCATTGTGTTGATAGCACTGGTTGACAGCTCGTACAAGTTTCTGTACGTGGATGTTGCTTGTAATGGTCGAATTTCTGATGGTGGGGTGTTTCATGGATGCACCCTCGGACATGCCCTGTTTAACAAAACCACCAACGTCCCTGCACCACTCCCAGGAAATGACCAACTGTCTCCGTACTGCATTGTGGCTGATGAGGCCTTTCCAGTGACGGAGTATTTGTTGAAACCGTACGCAAACCGCAGACTCACTGTAGAAAAGCGCATCTTCAACTACAGGCTTTAACGTGCTCGGAGGGTTGTGGAAAATGCATTTGGGATCATAGCCCACCGCTTTCGTGTCTTGCTTACCACGATCAACATCCAAAATACTAACACAGTGGAGAAGATTGTTGTGCTCTGCATAACTTTCTACGGACTGAAGGCAGTGATGTCTACACGGCAGACATTGTGGACAAGGAAGGACTAGACATTGGTATTGTTGAATGAAGATAGAGGCAAAACCCTGCTTACAACAAGCACCCCTGCCGCAGGCAAACAATGCAACAACAAGGGCCAAACAGATCAGGGATGAGCGATGCCGTTACTTCATGTCCGTCACCGGTACAAAGCGCTTAAACAATCAAAACAATATTCAATAAAGTATATACTTTAAAGGTCAAGATAAAACTGATAACACAAGAGGAGTTCCAGAAAATCAAGGAAAAGCCTGAACAAATAAAAACGTCTTAAGACGTTTCTTAAAGGAGTCAGTAGATCCATCAAGCGCAAAGAGATAAGAGATAAAGAGAAAGTGTGATGTATCTTGGCACGTAATTCATGAACCCTCTACAGCCTGTACTTATTTTCTTATCTTACTTCAAAGACTTATGTTTTCATTATTTTTATTTATTTGTTATTCGATGTTGGCATCTCAATACAACTTATGTTTTAGCTCGTATAAGGCAAGTATAATAAAAAAGACATACTTCCTTTTTTAAAAATAAAAACCCTTATTGAACAACTTACATCATTTCTTATCAGTGTTGTAAAGGTTGTATTCATCCAAATAATCATACACAAAACCATGTAATGCCCTCTCTAAGCGAGGCCTCAGATGGTCAGACACCTCAGTATACTTTCTCTGTATCCACTGGATGGGCTGAACAATCTCCAAGTTCTCAGCCTTTTCAGTCGTGTTTATTTTGTCCAATGTGTTGTTAATTTTGTCCATCAGGTCCACAGATTTCTCCGCAACTGCATTCATTGTTATTCTGCTCCGTTTGGCAGGAGGCAACGGACTTCCAGATGGACGCACAGTCCATAACTGGCTCAATTATTGTAGCAACCCACACTATACCAAAACACGGCATATTTAGCACTAGATTGAGTCACATGTGTTCAATCATAAAAACATTGTCGTCTACCATTCATCATATACATTACTCAGGTTTTATGTACACACTAATTTGATAGAACAAAAAATCTTGCCTGGGATATTTTGTTTTTCGCCAATCTGCCTCCAGCCGTCTGCCTTTACTTATCGGTTGGAGTAGCTTTTCTCTACGATGGCAATTTCAGACTGAAGGAGACACACCATAGGGATTTGGGGGCGGCGAACACACAGGACTTCCCAACGGCAGCACATATGCAGCCTCTCCTGTACTTGTCATACTTGTCACTAATGTGAGTTAATTCTGGTTTATCAGCCCCAATAAATAGCTTAGATAACAACACACTGTGTGTTTTCTTTTTATTTGGCTGCGATTATGAGCGATCTATGTGATATTTGTCAACACTAAACGCGATCCTGCATAGGTGACGTCACACACGCTGATAGGGTTTAGGGTGTAAAAACAAACATTGACAAAGTCATGATCCAGTTCTTTTTTAAACATTCAATTTCTTTATTATATTGGCACATAACAGCTGCGCTCAATAGAACACTTGAGCTACTCTTTTTAAGACATTCTGATACAACAACTTCAATAAAAGGCAGTCACAATGAAGAATGTGTAATCTGTATTCAAGCTTTATTTTTTCACACCTCAGACTTAGAATCAGCTCAAAACATGTGTATAGCGGATTTCTATCAGGTCACGTCATTACTGTATCCCTCCGCTGTTCACGAAATGTAGTCCCGTCACACCAAAGGAATAAAACTAGATATTGGACTTGTTTGTTTAAAAGCGCCATGGAAGAACATGCCAAACAACAACTTCAATACTTGTCAATTGTAGATGTGGGCTTGTATAATGACTGAGTCCAGTTGTGTAGTGTAAAGCGTTAGCTGTCTTCCAACTTCCGTATTCCAGACGCAACTTCCTCCAAAGCCCGGATGTTGACATCACACTCAGTAACCCAGAATTACAGCGTTTTGTGCTCATGCTTCTGCAGTTACTTGACAGAACAAGGTGCGGGTCACTCATCTATTGAGGTAAGATTATAATTATAAATATAATTATTGCTTCAAGATAATGTTTCATTATTATTATATATTATTATTCAAGATTTTGATTTCATTTATTCCAGGCACTTATGCCTATTAATACAGATAACATATTTAACCTTTGTTATCAAGGAGTTTATTTTAACCCTTTTGGATGAGGGATTTGATCTGTTGTTGTTTTCTTTAAATGAAAGAATAGATATAAAATAATAATGAAAAGTATTTTAAAGTCCAAGATAAAGAGGTAAACAAGATGGGAAACACCATGAAACAATGGATGAATGAAACATGGAGAGCTTATCTCTGAATCCATGATCAAGTATACTTTCTGGTGTAGTCAGCTATTACTGCTGAAATCAATCCCCTTGCAGCCTGCTAAGCATAATTTTCTTTTTTTTTCTATTACAATGTATTACTGTTCTACTACACAAATCCACGAGTCGCAGAACAAGACCAGACAGAGGTAGTCTTTGCTCTTGAGGCTGTCGGTATGTACTTGTCGGCCGCAGCGGCCACACCTCATGAGCGCAAAGTGTCTGTGGCTGTGAGGAAATAGATTTATTAATTTTGTATCACCTGTTTTTAATTAATTTTTTATAATCTTGTTTTACTTGCTACAATGGCAATAAAAGACTGAATCTGATTATTCTGAATGATTGATCAGAAATAAATGAGTGTTCAAGTAACAGAGAGAGCAAAGACGGAATGCGGTTGACAATCATATCGTTCTATTGCTCTGCTCACACCCGCCCACCTGTATCCTATTTAACGACTCTATCCATCTACGATAACCACATTAATAAGGTTCTTTTGAGTTTCTTGCCCACAATTCAAGCCCTTCAAGCCCGCCACCTGCTGGGGAACATGTCGCCAAGCCTGCTTCTATTTTAACACACTTTTCTCATTTTCTTACCCACAAATCAAGTCCCCCAAGCCCGCCACCTGATGGGGGACTATGTCGCCTGGTCTGGTTCTATTTTAATGTACTTTTCTCCATTTCTTACCAACAGATCAAGTACCCCAAGCCTGCCAACTGGTGGGGGAACATTCAACCTGCACTGGTTCTATTTTAACAAACTTTTCACATTGTATTACACAAAGAAATCAAGCCCTCCAAGTCCACCACCTGGTGGGGGACCTTGCTGCCTGCACTAGTTCTATTTTAATACACTTTTCTGATTTTCTTACTCACAAATCAAGCCCTCCAAGCCCGCTACCTGGTGGGGGACTATGTCGCCTGGCCTGGTTCTATTTTAACACACTTTTCTCATTTTCTTGCCCACAATTCAAGCCCCTCAAGCCCACCACCTGGTGGGGGAACATGCCGCCTGGCATGGTTCTATTGTAACACTTTTCTCATTTTATTACCAAAATAAATCAACCCCTCCAAGTCCACCACCTGGTGGGGGAACATGCCGCCTGGCATGGTTCTATTGTAACACACTTTTCTCATTTTCTCACCCACAAATCAAGCCCCCCACCTGGTTGCCGACCATGCCGCCTGGACTGGTTCTATTTTAGGCCACTTTTCTGATTTTTCTTACCCACAAGTCAAGCCCCCCCAAGCCCGCCGCCTGGTGGAGGACCATGCCGCCTGCACTGGTTCTATTTTAACACACTTTTCTAATTTTCTTACTCACAAATCGAGCCAAGACACTGAAACTATATATCGTTTAATCCCCCACTTGCACTGCGGAACTCAGGCCGACTGTGGGGGGTGCTAGTGTGAAGTCTGTGTGGGACTTTAATTAGTTTCTTTCCGTTTTGATTTCATAATCTTGTGTTACATTTATTTTCCTTTGCCATTGTGACTTTGTTTCAGTTCATTGTTTTTGTTTAATTAGGTTTTTTTCCTAATTTATTTGATATATTGTTTGTGGGATATTTTGATTATTGATTTATTCATTACCGAGTTCCTAATTCTTAGTCTCTCTACTCAGGTGCTGAACCTACGGTGGGTTGGTGTCCCGGTGGTGGTGTCCCCATTTTGTATTACGTTTGCACGTGGGTGATTTATTGAAAGTGTATTGTTTTCCAAGGATCCCTTTTACCCTGGACACATCTGTCACAGTGGGTCTCAGCCATATAGGGAGTCTTACACTCTAAATAGAACCTTTTTAATTAAATAGCCTTTTTTGAAATTGAATAAAACAAGATATTTGTACGACCAAACAACTGTCTCTGCCTCTTCCAGCAAGACGAACCTGTGTACCTTAAATTAAGTGTTCTCTGGTCGAAACTTCCCAGAGTGGTGTTGTCTGGCAACTAAAATTATGAATTGTTAGATATTGCCACTAACACCATCCGTGCTCGTGCCGCCACATTTGATGGATGCATGAGGACTCGGAATAAAACTCCTTAAACTTATTGGACCCGGTTGATTGAATTCAGTACGTCTGTGACACAATAAAGTATAGTGAACACACGACAATGGCGACGAGGATGACGGAGTTTTAAAAGGAGTCGCACACAACTTTGCGGCTCAAGTGATTAGCATGGAGAAGTCCACGATTCAGCCATTTGCCTGCTACACGGATCCTGCTACGCTCGGACCCAGGTGGAGACGTTGGCTTATGTCGTTTGAGTTGTATGTCGACAGGAAAGGATTAATCATCACGGAGGATACAGAGGATGTTACAAGGCAGAGGAGGAGAGCGATGAACACATTGCTGGCGCAGATGTTCAGGATGTGTTCATGACATTGCCGAACACCGGAGATGCGACGGACTACAGAGCTGCTGAAAAGATACTTTGTGCCACAGCTAAACACAGCATTTGCCCACCAGACATTCCACAAGTTGTTTCAGAAACAAGGCGAGACTGCACAACAATTTTCTACACGTCTGAGACAAGCAGCCAGAGACTGTGATTTTTGAATGGACATGGACAACCAGATAAGAGACGCTATCCTGAGCAAATGCACGTCGGAATATGTGCGTCGGAAACTACTGGAGGAGGGACATGGATTAACTCTGGCTCACACCCTGGAAGTTTCATCACAATGTGAAAGAGTGAAGGAACAGCTGGCAGCGATGTCTTTGACTGGAGAGAGGAAGTAAGTAAGTAAGTAAGTAAGTAATTTTTATTTGTATAGCGCTTTTCCAGACCAGGTTCACAAAGCGCTTAAACAATCAAAACAATATTCAATAAAGTATATCATTTAAAGATCAAGATAACACTGATAACACAACAGGAGTTCCAGAAAATCAAGGAAAAGCCTGAACAAATAGAAACGTCTTAAGACGTTTCTTAAAGGAGTCAGTAGACTCCATCAAGCGCAAAGAAAGAGGAAGATCGTTCCAAAGCTTAGGAGCAACAGCCTGAAAAGATTTCTCTCCTCTGGTCCTGAACCGTGTGCGAGGAACCATAAGTAGATTCTGATCCACAGACCTCAGAGCCCGAGCTGGGGTGTAAGGCTGGATCAGATCAGTGATGTAAGGAGGAGCCTGACCATGAATAGCTCTGAAAGTAAGAACCAGAATTTTAAAGTTGATCCTGAAAGAAACTGGAAGCCAGTGAAGAGTTTTAAGGATCAGAGAAATGTGAGTTCTTCTACTTGAGCGGGTTAGAATTCTCGCTGCAGAGTTCTGAATCAACTGCAGGCGAGACAGCTCCTCCTTGTTAAGACATGAAAACAAACTGTTACAATAGTCCAGACGAGAAGAAACAAACGCATGGATTACAAGCTCCAGATCATGTTCCGACAACATTTTCCTAAGTTTAGAGATTTTTCTCAGTTGAAGGAAACAGTTTCTGGTCAGTTTTCTGCAGTGTTGAACAAGAGACATGTCTTTATCAAATACAACACCCAGGTTTCTCACGCTCAGTTTGACAGACTGACCTAAGTCACCCAAGTACTGACTCAACCTTGGAACCTTATCATCATGAGCAATCACCAGAGTTTCAGTTTTGTCCACATTTAGCTGTAGAGTGTTTTCACTCAGCCATTGTTTGATTTCTAGCAAACAATTGACTAAGCTGTTCAGCCTCTCGGGCTCAGTTGGATCAAAAGAGCAGTAGAGCTGGATGTCATCAGCAAAAATGTGATAAGAAACATCAGGAAATCTCTGAATGATTTTACCGAGGGGAATCAAGTACAGCAAAAACAATAAAGGACCCAGAACAGAACCTTGAGGGACTCCACACAACAGATCTGCCAATTCAGACCTCATTTGATTGGCAGATACACTAAAACTGCGCCCAGAAAGGTAAGATGAGAACCATTCTAACACAGACCCAGGCAGTCCCACTTCATCCCTCAGTCTACTTAGCAGGATCTGGTGATCAACTGTGTCAAAGGCTGAGGACAGATCCAAGAGAACCAGAACAGTGGATTTACCCGAGTCAGTCGACATCATGATGTCACTGGACACGTTCAATAAAGCCGTCTCCGTAGAGTGATGTTTACGGAAGCCAGACTGAAACTTCTCATGGATGTCACTCTGATCCAGGAACAAAGACAGCTGCCCAGACACCACCTTCTCCAAGATCTTGGACAAGAAAGGGAGCTTAGAAATAGGCCTGAAATTACTGAGGTCAGTTGGGTCCAAGCCTGGTTTTTTGAGCAGAGGCTCCACAATGGCATGTTTAAATGCATTGGGAAAAACTCCTGTGGAAAGGGAGAGGTTCACCATATTGGTAACCCAGGGGCCAATTACATCAAATACTTTGATAAAAAGCCTACAAGGAAGTACGTCATCTGAGCAAGAGGAGGGTTTCATCTTGTTCACTAGTGCTGAAATATCACCCAAAGATACAGCAGTGAAGGAGGACCAAGAGGAGGAGAGGGGCTCAGAGACAGTAGGGGTTCCAAACAAACGGGGGAGAGATTTTCTCTTTGATCAATTTAATTTTGTCAATGAAAAATCTCAACAATGCATTGCTGTCAGCTTCACAGAAGACAGGCGTGATTTAAGGAGCAGGAGACACGAGAGAATTAATCGTGTCAAACAAAACTTTGGGGTTTTTCTTATTTGCTGCTACAAGTTTTCTGATGTAATCAGATCTAGTAGTTTCTACCATCTCATTGTAAGAAGACATCAGATCCCTGAGGTGAAGTCTGTGCACCTCAAGTTTAGTGGACTTCCAGAGACGCTCAGTCTTTCGACAAAGTCTCTTCAGACTCAGGAGATCTTCATTTTACCAAGGGCACCGTTTTTTCTGAATTTTCAAGTTGGATTTAACAGGTGCCACTTGATCCAGTATTTCAACACAATGAGTAGTGAAACAGTGAACCAAACTGTCCACGTCTAAGCAATCATCAAAGGAAAGAGCATCAAACATAGCAGAAAAACTGTCTGCAGTATCAGCTGAGATGACACGTCTCTGAGACCTAACTTTCAAAGGCTTAGGTTCAGGGATGAAGTCCAGGTTAAACAAGACAAGAGAATGATCACTCAGATGGACATCATGTACAGATACTGTACATTAGAAATGTCCAGGCCAAGAGTAAAAACTAAGTCTAAAATGTGGCCTTTTTGATGAGTGGGTTCAGAAACATGTTGCTCAAAATTAAAGGGTTCTGTTAAAGTTAAAAGTTCTTTAGCAGAACAAGATGTGATGTCATCAACATGAAGATTAAAGTCTCCAAGAATAAGAACAGATTCCATTTGAATAATGGAAGATAAGAAGTCACTAAAGTCTTTCAAGAACACTGCCGCAGGACCAGGCGGGCGGTAGATTGACACACAATAGAAAGGTCTTGTAGAACCAACCAAGATCATCTGAGACTCAAAAGAAGTGAATTCCTGTGTCTGAATCACTTTGCAAGAACAATTCTCCCTAAAAACAGTAGCAAGACCTCCTCCACGACCAGAGAGGTGAGGCTTCCCCAGGACAGCGCTCCCTACTGGACAGAGTTCGTTCAGATGAATAAACTCTTCCTCTCTCTGCCAGGTCTCAGAAAGACATAATAAATCCAAATTAACTCTTGTGAAAAGATCATTAAGAATAAAGGATTTATTAGTAATGGAGCGAACATTTAAAAGTCCTACATTCAGCACCGATGACGTCACTGACAGGCGCGCAGAGCGGGATCTTTTGAAGCGAACAGCGGTCACGTGGGTACCAGCTGTCACTCACGTTCAACTCGGTAGTAAAAGCCGAATTAAAGAGAGGAAATGAGAAAATCTTACCACCTTTCATTGAGGTCTGGAAGGATGCAGAGAAACCTAATCAAGTTGCTCAAAAAGGAGGGGGATTCAAGAAACCCAGAGGAAGAATAAGAAACAGAGAAGAGTATAGAGACGAGAAATGTTTCAGATGCGGATACACTGTTCATATGGGAAAAGACCCTAAATGCACAGCACGTGGAAAAACCTGTCGCAAGTGTAATGGGAAAGATCACTTTTTAGAATTTGCCTATAAAGAGACAATGAATGAAAAGAGTGAAGAACACGGTAATGAATTTGCATTTATTGTAAAAGACAGTGAAATGTCAGAAAAACTTCAGTTTGGACATGTTAGTGGATTCAGTTGCTACAAGCAATGTGATGGGTGCAAATGTGTGGGTAAAACTGAAATCTAAGAAGATTATACTACAACTAATTATTTCAGAACTCAAATGTTTGTATTACATTGTACAGTTGTGCATTATTATTAGTTAAAAAGCTTCAGCCAATCAGCAGCTTCATCACATGTAGCGCGGGCACTTCCGTTGTTGTCAAAGTCACATGTATCGTCAGACCAGGAAATGAAAGAACGGAGAGAATCCAGTGTGAATCAGTCTGAGTGGAATGTTGATTGTGAATGTGTAGTCAAACGTTCCCGCTCTTAGATCAAGCGAGTGATTTATACTTTTTATTTTGATTATCTTTTAGCATTTATTTAAGTATGGCGTATACGTATATAATAATTTTAATCTAACAGTGTCAGAGTCACATGTGTCAAAATCACATGTATCGTCAGACCACAAAATGAAAGAATGGAAAGTGATTAGGTTGACGAAGAATGTCTTTTTGTCAATATAAATGTTTAATGTGTGGTAAAAGTATCATGTAAACGTTCTGTTGACGTTTCTTTAACCCATAAAAAATATTTTAAAGAGACGTTCACATATGCAGTGTGTGATGTCATTACATAGGAAGTGGGGGAACCGAAATTGTATTGGGTAACAAAATTGTACCTATACCGGGTTGCCTACCCCTGCCATATGTTGTCAGTACAGGATTGGGGCAGCATACAGTATCCCGGATGCGCATGTGCGGTGACGGCGCAAACTTGATGACGTCACCACGGTTCTCTCACAGAGACAAATCTCTTTCAGCCTACAGTATCGCGGCTGCGCATGCGCGGGATTTGCTAGAAAGCGTTTTGAAAGTTTTACCATGGAGAGTCAAATTAATCCAACAATGATTTAAAACATATTTAGGTGCTGTAATGAAGTAATCACGTGACGAAGATCCGACCTTTGTTTACTTCATTAGTATTTTATTCAAATCGCTATTATTAAACGGATCATAGATAAATGTTTGAACAGAGAATAATTGAATCTAAATATAAACTTTGACTAACTGTGCGATAGAAACAAGTAATTTGTTTGAAAATAATGTATCCAATAATTAGCTTCATTGGTATTTAGTTGTTTCTAAAGTAGTATTTGATGATGTACAAAATAGTTTTTATCAACACTCGTAGTTCATTCATTTTCAGTGCTTTAAGTGTTTTTATATATATATATATATATATATATATATATATATATATATATATATACAGTACTACCATCTAGTGGCCTGTTAGAGTAACTACATCAATTATTCTAAATACGGGTTTGCAGATATCAGAACATCCTCGCCAGGGTCAGCTGTCACCTGCCTGACCCTCTTGCCCTGTCTTTTAGAGAAGCCCTTCTGCTGTAGCTTTTGAGCCCTCTCTATGTCGCTGGTGACCTTAACAGAACAACTGTAATTGAAGTAAAGTATTTTACTTACATTTACTAGACTAAGTATTAGCTACTAACCGTTTCATTTAATGCCCTGCTGTCTGCTATCGTCTTGTCCAGGTCCTCTTCTGGATCATCCACCTCAAACTTGTCTCCCAGAGGACATGCTTTCATGACCTCTGGGAGACGGGGATTCCGGTGAACCTCTAAAACATAATAATTCCCAGAAACAATGTCACATGTATGTAATTTGACTTAATTTGAGACCTTATTATCCTCCTAGAAATCCTCAATGCCAAACCTACTTGGAAGTATTAATTCCGTGAATAACAGCCTCCAGGTCCACATCCCAGTCATTATGTTCCTGGTTTACATATTTCCTGAGGGCACGTTTAATATTTTGATTTGTACACTCGTCCTGTAAAACACAAATGAAAAATGTAATACTGACATACACGTGGTTAAATTAAATATTTTCCAAGAATATAAATATAGGTTAATAGGTTAATAAGCATCAGTTCAGTAAACACCTTAGGACTTAACCTAGAGATCTACATATCTCTCTACGTGACCTGCTGTACATGGCACCTGTGTTTTTATGTATTAAACATGGAATGTATCAGAGGAGACTGCAGTATTTACTTGGCCATTGGTCTTTGGATGGTAAGCACTGGAGACAGCGTGCTTAATATTAAGGGCCTTGAAAATGTTCTCATTCAGCTGTTGAAAGAAATGTGTGCAAGTTCATGTGTTAGCATGCTAGAAGTGGGTGTTTGTTCAATGCATCTCTTACCATATTTACAAATTCCCGGCCATGGTCAGAAATTATTTTTCTCCCATCCCAAACATGTAAAAGCAGGAAATCAGTGCTGCAGAAACCTCTCATGCAGACTTTATTTTTAAAGGTTTTGCAACCACCCACTTAATAAACAGGTCTGTGATGGTTAAAATATATTTATTCTGATTGGCTGTCTGCCTCAGTGGACCAATCAGGTCAATACCCACCACCTCCCATGCTTCTTTCACCTGGAGAAACAGTTATTGACATTATATCCAAACTATGTATCCATTTATAAAAATGTAATTTTTCACAAAATGAAAATCACCACCAGTTTATTTTACCTTTATTGGAGTGAAAGATGGTGGCACTGTCTTAATTGGGTCATTCAGTTGACAGTGGTGACAACATTTGACCTTTAAAATCATGAAATACACATTAATAAATAACATGTAAAAATGTGTAAAAGTACTTATTTTTTACACAGTTTGTAACATCGGTTGTGATGCTGAGCCAGTAGTAACTAGCTACAACCTTGTCTATGGTTGCCCTCATACCACAGTGTTTGCCCGTGCCAGCTCTGCCATGGCGTTCCTGCCGCACGGATTGCCTCTGAACCTCCGACATTACTACCAGCCTCATGTAAAGGCAAGACGTACCAGTGTAAAATAAACAATGATATTCCATGTTGGTAACAGGTAACTCCATTGCACACTGGAGTTCTCTCAGGTTCCCAAAAAAAGGGACAAAGCAAGAGCAATCAATTCACGAGAGAACAATCTCCTAAATGTCAAATTTGCTATTTACATATATCTACTAACTGAGATAGTAACTGAGTAGCAATGAATAAAAACAGAATTATTTATAAATCTAAGTCAATCATACATCATTTTTCTTTAACTATAAGCTTTTATATGTATAGCTGCATAACTTTTTTAAGAATAGGAATTAAAATAATAAGAGTGTTGATAGATCAAAATATTTATACATTGCCAATGTGTTACCTTAGTAACTGCCGAATGCAAATAAAGTTACATAAATGAACCATTCCACATAAAACAAATTAC
Organism: Callionymus lyra; assembly: GCF_982586985.1. Classification (NCBI taxonomy): domain Eukaryota; kingdom Metazoa; phylum Chordata; class Actinopteri; order Syngnathiformes; family Callionymidae; genus Callionymus; species Callionymus lyra. The sequence goes on along the minus strand of NC_141825.1, from coordinate 2,456,393 downwards.
TTGTTAATACCTAACCCTTAGTCAAAGCCACCACTTGAAGTCTATTCCCATGTATTCATTATGTTTGACGATATAATAATAATAATAATAATAATAATAATAATAATAATAATAATAATAATAATAATAATAATAATAATAATACAAATAAAATAATAATTATTATTATTATTATTATAAATGCAATAACACATCGTACTTGAAAATAAAAAATTAAGTTAACAACGTCTTGATTGTCATCAAGTGTTCACTTCCTTACAGCACGTTAATATGTTTTAAATCATTGTTTCATTACTTGAACTCTCACGATAAAGAGTTTTAAAGGGCTTTCCAGCAAATCCTGCGCATGCGCAGCCGCGATACTGTAGGCTGAACGAGCTTTGTCTCAATGAGAGAACCGTAGTGACGTCATCAAGTTTGCGCTGTCAACGCACATGCGCATCTGGGATACTGTAGGCAGCCCCGATCCTGTACTGACAGTGCCTACACCAATCGACTGTAGACGTATGTGTATAAACGGCCGCCATCTTAGTACAGTGCCATCAGAGGCTGCGGCGCATTAACAGATGCAGGGAAAGAGGTATTTCTCATTCTTAAAATACAATTATTCGCTGAATTCTGGACCGACTTTCCAACGGTTTGGTCCGTTCTAATCGTCATACATGTAGCTATGATAAAGGGTGCTTGGATATATAAAATGTTGGTTTTACTACTAATTTTGTCAAAAGACGAGTAACTGTCAGAACATGCCGGACTTATGCGCCACCTATGGATGATCTAATAAGAGGAATATACGAACGAAATCTCGTGCAATCTTTAAGGGCTTTTAGTTTAGTATGTTTTGAAAGGTTGTAAATAGTTATTATTGAATCCTTGACATGCAATCTGGGAATTTGTGTGATCTAGTGTAATCTTTTAACTAATGATTAGCTCATTTGTAATAAATTGTTTTTGTAAATCTATTGTCCCAAGTCCAGTTGCATCGGAAGGTGTAACGTCTTTCAAATTAGTTTAATTTCTAAGAGGGTTTTATTTTAAAATATATTACTGATGTAGCATCGACGATCAACTGGGTAGTCTGGCACAGACGAGTATAAATATCCGTGCTCCATGTGACATGCTCACTCTGATTTTATCCCACGTTTTCTCAATAGAATGTTTCATTTTAAAACATTATATAATATTGTGACATTATCCTCAGCATACCTTTCATATGTTCATATGTATGTTTCATTGACAAGTACCAGTGTTTCTATGGAGGGGGTGACATGCCACCGGAAGTGACAGTAAAGTTAGCGGTAGTCCGTTGAAAAATCTGTTTATTTAAATCGTTATAAACTATTCTTAGAACATAAGTTTAAGCCCAGCATAATATTTTGTATTATTATAATTATTACAATAATAATTGTTTGTTGTTTATTCTGATATCTATTATGTTATGTATATCTATCATTGACATGCACTGCTGTTATACATTACTTTTCTGTTGGTCTGGAAAATAATAATAAATATTGTATTAATGACATGTAACGGCAGTCTCTTTATTTGACTTCTTATTGTGTGTGTTATCTTATTGTGTACTGTCATTAGTCATCAGTGAGCAGAGAAGCAGAATGAGTGCATGAATGCTCCTTCCCCAGGTGCAAAACTAATAGACTCAAGGACTCATTCATTCCTTGGGCTATTAAATTATACAATTCTGAGTTTGGGGGCAGGAGTGGAGTAAAAGTATCATGATGTTCTGTTTTATGTTAGTCTTTGTATCCTTTGTCTTTGTTATTTTTCTTTGATCTATGTTCTTTATCTTTATCTGTAGACTTAGATTGTTCATCTTGTTCTTTCTCTTTGTTCTTGTTCTTAATTTATTTTGATTATTTTTTATGAAAAATTGCTGTATTTGCTGTGGATAATTGGAAAAAATACAATTTAATCAATAAAGTTCCACCTAACCTAATCTCATTTCGTTCTTGTATTCTGTACTGACACCACGAATACATCCTATGTTGTGTAATAAAGGTGTTTGATTCTGATTATTATTACTGGTGTATATGCCTCGATATCTCTGGTGTTTCAGAAGATGATTAACGTCTCTACATATGTTGTTAGTTAAAACTATTATTTTGTAACTGTCCTTATACGGATATATATTAAACACTTAGCTGTGAGATTGCAACAGTCCCTTTTGTTTAGTCTCGTGAATTCCAACTGATACGGCTCTGCATTGGCAAGCACCTGGCTCTACTGGTCCTCTGGTGCTCCTGACCACATTCTCGACATGCAGACCAGGGTAACCTGGCCAGCGGGGTTATTGATTTTAATTTAACAAAAACAGTTTTGACTGTATTACTTGTACTGTGGTTGTTGTGTGATAGTATCCTGCTGCATTTACCAAGCAAAATGGGCCTGCCCTCACTCCCAGATCCTGTACTGACACTGAGAACCCCCTATACTGACACTAACACCTTCTCTCATGGAATCCGAGGTCTGAATCGACTTCTGCCCTGAAATGACTGGCTGGAGCTGGATGCTGAGTAATGACCTATAGAGACCAGCATTTTGCTGCTCTTCAATGGATTATATCCCTATTTATTTATTTATGTTCGAAAGGACTTTGAAGGGAGCAGACGTCTGTCGTGTTCAAAGACAGATGGGACATCAAAAGGCAACGATCACTAAAGAAAGGCGAGGGGGAGAATAAAAAGGAGCGTGTTGTCTCCAGTGCTGGGATGAATCAGCGCCACACCATCGATCCACCGCAGCCTCCAGACTCAGAACAGCACAACTTCCACTAAGTATAAAGCACCCGCTGTGACGTCACAGGTCAGCTGACCGGTTTGTTTTGCTGCTGGAGCTCGGCCTGGTTAAAACAGACGGAGGAAGGAAGCGACACACTCGTCCTTCGCGTGTCTACGTCGTCGGTTCTACGGAAACTTTTATAGCAATTTATATGCTTTTTAACAGTTTTAGTTAAATTCCTGTTTGTGTAACTTTAACGCAACATGCCTTCAGAGAAGTGCTTCAAACAAAGAAGGACTCTCGGTAGGTGACACACTGGACTGTACACGCGTTTAAATCCATTTTAAAGCTTACATTTAACAAAACATCGTGTTATGTCATGTTGTTGCTTTGTTAGCACTATTGTCGGGAAACGACCACCGACCGACATGATTTCTAAACGATGGTCGTCGATCGTGTAAGGTGGTTATTTTATCTTCTCTCGCCTTGTTTGTGTTCAGGAGGCTCAAAGTCTTCTCGATGTTCTAAAGAAGCTGCAGGATTGGGGGATGGGACAACAGTCCCTCACCGGCCTGTACTGATCATGATAAACACCCGTCTCTTAACTGCTTTATTATAGACAGACGGACTTTATTAATCCCTCTGGAAAATTGTGTATCTCTAGTTTTACCTCATCCCCCATCACACGGGAATACGTTTCTAAATGATGCGCATTTTAGCCACTTCTAGCCTATTAGATATTTGTTCTTTAATGTATGTTTCTACGTTATTCACCTTTTTGCTTTGATATCTTTATACAG